>NC_069693.1:50339285-50651472 GCF_023699985.2 Odocoileus virginianus
AATTGCTCATGAAACATTGTTTTCTGAGAGTAGAAGATGGTGAAGGAGGGAGTAGGGAGAGAGGAAGAGGCAAAGATGGAAGACAGAGAAAAGAGAGGAAGGAAGGGCAGGAGGGAGGAAGGGAGGAGACCACTGAAATATTTCACAGAGGAGAAATGTTCAGTGTTTACAAACATATTGGCTTGTCAACTTGAAGAAATACTGTGCAGCCTTTAAAAATAAGGCGATCATGGAGCAATATAGAAAATGTTCATCATAAAATAAGTGGAAAAATTATAGCACAAACTTGTGTCTACACTACGTGCATATATGTGCAATATATTTGGATGAGAAACAGAAGGGAATGTTCACTGAATGTTTTTCTAGGGGATCATGAATTTTTTTTTTCCAAAATGTTTTTAATGCTGTTATAGATTTCACAGCACACAAACTTAAAAAAAAAAAACCCATATGTTCCCAGATTTGTTTTTATTAGTCTGTATTGTAATGAATGTTGAAGTCTGGTCTGGAAACCAAATCTACTTTGAAAATAAAGGGTCTAATTATTGTTCTAAGTTTTAATCACCAGCTTGTGCAGTCTGAGCAGACAGGCTGGGAAGACTTGCGAGTCAGTCTGACGGAATTATTGAGAGTGAAGAGACTGCACTGAAAATGCTTTCTTTCCTCACTTGAACTTGAGCAGAAAAAATAGAAAGTCTCAGCATTTCCACCAGAGGGTCTAGCTCCCATGATCTTGGTTTTCATTCATGCTGGAGCTTGCCTGCTCAAATGCCAGTCTTTAAATTTGATAATCCAGCCCCTTCCCTTCCATACGTTTAGCATCAAATTTGAGAGACTTTGGAGGAAACTGGACTGTTCACTGGTATCTTGCTACTCAAAGCACAGGTCTCAGAGCACTGCCTAGAAGCTTGTCAGAACCCAATGCCCCACCCAAGAGACATGGAATCAGAACCTCAATTTTCACAGGATTCCCCCCATCAAAATCTGTATGCATATCAAAGTCTGAGATGTACTTATCTACACAATTCCTGCAGACTTTTGGCTCTTGTCTGTTTACACAGATCTCACCTCCTATTTGTAGCCCTTAAAGCAAAATCATGTGAGATAGAAATACATGCAAAGACATGACCCTGTATTTCAGGATATCGCCAGTCTGGATCACATTCTAGAAATCAAGAATATGCCCTCAAGGCAATTTCCTACTGGACTATAAATTTCTTCTCCTGCTTCCAGGGATGGGGGTAGGGAATCAATCCATGTGGTTCACTATTGTAGCAGCCAGACTTGACACCATACGTGGTCACACTTGGGGAGCTAAGGTCATGGATTAGGTGAGTGTGATTAGGACCCCAGGGAACCCATGAGGTATATATACGCACAGCAGCCTAGAACATAAGCTATATGGTGGCAGGAAGTATCCACTGCGTGCCTAGTGGGTAGAACAGTGCCTGCCACACAGGAGACACTTGAGTGATGATTAAATAGTATAGTCATGGTATTAATTATACAATGGAAACCATTTTTATAAACTAAAATTGATGGACTGAAAAGCTATGAGCTCATGACCAGATACAGGATGTGGTGATAGTGGGCTTTGCCATTTACAGGCTGTGTGTCTTGGTTCACACGTCTATACCATGGGGGTGATGCCCACCTTACACACTGCTGTAATGTTTAACCAAATGTGTATTTAGATTTAAATCTACACAGATGGAAAGTCATTTGTAAAACTCTAACCCAAGGGTCAGCAAATTCTGTAAGCAACCAGATAGTGAATACTTCAGGCTTTGTGGGTCATACTGTTTTGATTATTTAATTTTTATTTTTTAGTATTTGTTTATTTTTGGCCATGCCACATTACTTGTGGGATCTTTGTTCTCCAATCAGAGACTGAACTCAGGCCCTTGACAGTGGGAGTGCAGAGTCAGAGTCCTAACCACTGGACCCCCAGGGACTTCCCCCAGGCCATAATGTTCCTGGTACAACTACTCAACTCTGCCCTGGCACCAAGAGTCATAGGCAATAAGTCGATGAATGGGCGTGACTGCATTTCAATGAAACTTTGAATTTTATTTATTGATAAAATAAATAAAATTTATTTATTTATTTATTTAAATTAGGTCATGGGTCACATTTGGCATGTGGACTGTAAGTTGGTTAACCACTGTCCTAAACTTCTATGTATGTTAGTAATCATTACCCACCAGCTTCTAAATGCTAGAAAGAAACTTGGCATAAAGCTTACTTATTTGCTTGAAGTATTTTCTAATCTTTAAAACTTAAGATACTGGATGAGAATATATAGAGAGTTTTAAACATGTTGAACCATGTAAAAGACCAAACTTCTTTAGAGAAGCTTTGTTACACAGGGCATTTAAAACTTTACTCTCACCATAATACCACTGTACTCTACAAGACAGAAACTCACAGCAGGCACATGAAAACATGTTCATCATTTTTAGTTATTAGAGAAATGTAAATCAAAACAACAATGAAGTACTATCTCACACTAGTCAGAATGGTCGTCATTAAAAAGTCTACAAATAACATGCTGGAGAGGGTATGGAGAAAAGGAAACCCTCTTTTTCCATTAGTGGAAATGTAAATTGGTATAGCCACCAAGGAAAACAACATGGGAGATACTCCGAAAAATAAAAATAGAGTTGCCATATGATCCAGCAATCCCACTCCTGGGCATGTACCCAGACAAAACTTTAATTTGAAAAGATACATGCACCCACATAGTCATAATGGCATTATTTGCAACAGCCAAGACATGAAAAAATCTAAATATCCATCAACAGATGAATGGATAAAGAAGGTATGGTACATTTATGCAGTGGAATATTGCTTAGGCATTATAAATGAAATAATGCCATTTGCAGCAACATGGATGGACTTAGAGATTATCACACTCAGTGAAGGAAGTCAGAAAGCAAAAGACAGATACCATATGATATTACTTATATGTGAAATCTAAAATACAACACAAATCAACATATCTTTGAAACAAGAACAGACTCACAAATATAGAGAACAGACCTGTGATTGCCAAGGGGCTGGGGGAGAGAAGGATTGGGAGTTTGGGATTAGCAGATGCAAAATATTATATACTGGATGAATATGCAAAAAAATCTTATTGTATAGCACACACAACCACTTTCAATATCTTGTGATAAAGCATAGTGAAAAGAATATGAAAAAGAATACATATATATGTATAACTGAGTCACTCTGCTATACAGCAGAAATTAACACCATCTTGTAAATCAAATAAACTTCAATGAAAAATAAAAAAGACAGAGGCCCAGACTCAGAAAGGGAAACCAGTTTACACAAAACTGTATCAGTAATGGCTTTCAGAACTGCAGGTGACTGGTTCTAGGTCAGACACATCTCACTAAGACTCTGGGATTATCATGTGGTTCTTTGGGCAAGAGTCATCTGGAAACATGAAAGTGTTAAAAAAAAAAAAAGTATTGCAAATTATGTCCAAAGCAAATCAACAGGCTGCTTTTTGCTCTATTGTTACAGAGACAATCCTGACATTTAAAGTCATAGCTCTGTGAGTTATACGCCTAACAGGCAGCAGGGAAACAAAAATCATGAAACTCAGCAAGGTACCTTCAGCACAAGAAAAATAACAAGTCAGAATCAAACCCACCACTTGTCAACACATGCTAAAGACGTAGGAATTTTGAAGAGTCTTGCTGTCGTGAGCCAAAAGGGGGGTGCGCATTTGAATTAAGGCGAAGTCAGAAGAGCAGGCTCTTCCTAAAAACTCCTATGATACCAAGTGCGTGCGTGAGCTGGGAGCCATCCCTATGGAAGTCCTGCCCAAGCCTGGCACCTGTTCCATACCGAGTGCTCAGTAAAGGTGATAACTACAGCTCTTTTTCCCCCGACTTCTCTTGTTATTAACACCATGGAACCATCCTGCTAAGCCTCCCTCTGAGTACAGATACGACCATTTTTAATTAGGACCTATTTTGTGTTCAACAGTAAATGGACTTGAGTGTTTGAAGAAAATGTTCTTAGATTTAAAAGTTCCATAAATGAACAGAACATTAATAAATAATAATAGGGATTTGTACACTGTGGGTGTCATGTTAAGCTGTATAGTTATAATAAGTGTAGAGTATTTTAATCTCATTATTTTGATCTTGCTGGTTTTTAATATATATTTCAAAGCAGATAAAATGAATCAGAATTGAATTAACATTTTTTATCCAGTAACATTTCTCAAGAAAACTCCATTAAGCCAAATTAAGTCACTGTTCAGTTTTCTACGCAGCATAGCCAAGCAATTTAAAATTCTAAAATAATTCAATTTTATTGATAAAATTATTTTCATCAGGATTAATTATGTTGGGTATAAATTGTATGCCAAATATTTGATTCATTGATTGCTTTTTGCCAAATTAAAATTTTCAAACAGCAACTTTTGATTTGTGGCTTCTGTTTTGTGGCTTTATTCTATCACACCTGATTTTGCAGTTCTATATTTCTGAAAAGAAGTTTTGATTCTTACATCGATTTCTAGTAAATAATAAAATTTCCTCTGTGCAGTTCTGGCTACTGTCACTTAATTTTGTTCTCATTCTTTGACCAAGTCTAATTTTTCACAGGACAATTTTTGTAGTTTTCCATGATCCCAGCAATATTTGACCCTTCAGCCAATTTTTCTTCCACAACAAATTTTACTGTTTGCAGTTTTAGCCACTGCCTATTTTATTTTGTGTGTATCATCTCTAGCTGCAATATATTAACTGCATTCAAGACTGGTGGTCTGTATCTATTTCTTGGAATAAAGAACACAAGTAAAGCAAAGACATACACCTGAGTTTAAAGCAAGGTTCAAATACCAAAGGCAAAACAGCAGTGTCAAAATGTCCTGGTTTGAAAATCAGAAGTTAAAGTTATATAAAATATAGGAATGGAGAATCTAATTTAGACTTTAAAAGACAGAGATTCAGCTCAGATCAGATCTAGGCTGCAAATGGCTCTTAATAATCATTATCTCCTGGGGTCTTCACTACACCTCCAGCAGGCAGGAACGATCCCCATTTTACAGCCTGGGAAGCCAAGGTTCAGAGTATGTGGCCCAGGATCATATACTTTATAAAAGTCAGAGCTGGAATTTGAACTCTGTGGCTCTCAGTCACTAACACTCTGTATTGTCTAGACTCAAGGAATTACTGAGTTTTTTCAGGGAAACCAGACTGTCTTGCAGTCTCAAGGCTACCTCTAAGAAAACCTCTCTCACTTTTGCCTTGAACCTGATGTAACTTTAAAGAGATCAGTGCCTTGCCATCTGAGTTTGATATTTTATGCATCATTTGGTCTTGGGCCACCATCCATCCATCATGGGTCAGAGGCCCTGGTGCCTTGGTTTGTTCTCAATTAGAACAGTTGGATGCCTTTCTTGGGCTTCCCTGTGGCTCAGATGGTAAAGAATCTGCCTGCAATGCAGGAGACCTGGGTTTGACCCTTGGGTTGGGAAGATCCCCTGGAGAAGGGAATGGCAAACCACTCCAGTGTTCTTGCCTGGAGAATCCATCAGAGGAGCCTGGTGGGCTACAGTCCATGGGGTCACAAAGAGTCAGACACAGCTGAGTGACTTACACTTGCTCAGAGAAGTTGGACACCTGCCTTAGGTGTAGGAACCTGTGCTGATTCCAGACAAATGTGCTTAATTCTCCCAACAAATGATATGAGCTGGGAACAATGCAGCATTCACAGTGACACTCAGAATATTTCTGAATTAATAGCTATTCCAATGAAAAAAATAAAAGTTCTGTATTTAGTCTGTCAAAATGCTGAATATAGTAACTGTCCCATATCAAGGGCCTCGGTGTGTATGGAGGCTCTGAGAGAAGTCCTGCAAGTAAGAAAATAAATCCAAGTTCCCCCAAATATGGCTGGCTCACCCTTCTCAGGATAGGTGAATAACGCACCAGTCATCCCGCTGTGGGAACAAGTATGAGGGTTAAAATCAGCAAATTAAGGATGGTGGGATAAACCAGAGGAATAAACTGACTTTCTCATGGCATTGTTGAGCAGCTGAATCAGCCCCAGCAATCACCTATCCTGGGACTTCATGTTAAATAAGAAATATAACCCCTACTGAATATAAGCTATTCTTAATCAGGCTTGTTGGTGGGTATTTGGAGAATCAAGCCAACCCATTGTCATTTCCACTGTAGTTATGGAAGAGTTTGAACTCCTGCAGCTGAATGCATCCCTAAGTGATACCTGTTCAACATTTATGGACTAAATGAATACATTTTCCCACCACCTTGGAGGTTGAAACCACACTGTTTTCTGAAAGTGAGTCATGAGTTCTCCTCCACAAATATGCTCTAAGAATACGGTTTCCGTGGTCATTCCTACACAGAGCACCTCAACTCCAAAGGGAAAGCAAGTAAACATGAAAGTGAAAGGGGAAGGAAGAAACAAACAAAAACTCTTGACATTCCATATCAAAACAAATACTTTGAAAGTCACAAATTCTCTGCCTGGCTTGTTGTTACTGTTTAGTTGCTGAGTTGTATCCGACCCTTTGGAGACTGCATGGACTGTAGGCTGCCAGGCTTCTCTGTCCATGGGACTTCCTAGGTAAGAATACTGGAGTGGTTTGTTATTTCCTTCTCCAGGGTATCTTCCCGACCCAGGGAACCCACATCTCCTGCATTGGCAGGTGATTCTTTACTACTGAGCCATCGGGGAAGCCCCTCTCCCTGGCTGCTGCTGCTGCTGCTAAGTCGCTTCAGTCGTGTCCAACTCTGTGTGACCCCACAGACGGCGGCCCACCAGGCTCCCCAGTCCCTGGGATTCTCCAGGCAAGAACACTGGAGTGGGTTGCCATTTCCTTCTCCAATGCACGAAAGTGAAGAGTGAAAGGGAAGTCGCTCAGTCGTGTCCGACACTCAGAGACCCCGTGGACTGTAGCCCAGCAGGCTCCTCCGTCCATGGGATTCTCCAGGCGAGAGTGCTGGAGCGGGGAGCCGTCGCCTTTCCCATCTCCCTGACTAGCCCTTGCTAAATCTGCCCCAGTCACGCACATTGCCACCAGCTGGTATACAATCAATTGACTCCATTCTTTTGTTTACATGATCATTAGTTCAAAACCAGAGACAATTTGGTGGGTGTGAAAAATGCTACCTCTGGCACCTGAATTTACATTTGAAAACTGATTTGGGTCACATTAGGCTTTTAGGACAGCCTCTTCTAGAAGTCAGTGCAGCCACAAAGCATGATAAAAATGATGACAGGTCTGCAGCAGCGTGCTAAACTCACTGTAAATTTCAGGTCTCCATAGAGCCACAGTTGGTAAAGTATTATTGATGAGATGGTGAGACTTACCTGGAGCCATCTTTCTTGATGATTTAAAATTGACAACTCAACTTAATAAAACATAACTTGAGATAGGCAGAAGGGTGTTATAATAGTCTGATGGCCTTTGTTATATTTAGCTTCTGATCAGATGATTAATATAAGGCACGTTAAACAACCAGTGAGCTGCTAAGATTTAAAAAATTCTAAGCATTGGGGGAGTGGAAGTCTCCTCAGTTTGTAGTTTGAGGTGCATGTGAAAAAGAAGTTTCCTACCGTAGTTCTAATTGAGTTTCTTTTTGACTTGGCACTTTTTCCAATACCAATTTCATTTTTCATATTATTGGAAGTTGGCATAGAGTAGGAGAGAGAGAGAATTTCAGTGGTGCTGATGTATTTGGGGATCTGTTGCTCAGAGGTTCTATGACTCTGGGTATGTCAGGAATTTTTCCAAATATCAATTTTCACATCCACAGTCTGGGGACAGTGACTGTTTCCCTCCTCCAGAGAGTGTGCAGGACCACACAGGTGAACAATGAGTGCACACATCTTCCTTCTAGCTTTCTTATCCTTAGTATACTGACTAATTTCATCACAGCCTTGTTTATCCTGCTCAGTGTGAAGTTATGTAAATTATCCTAATGCTTTATTCACACAGGCAGGACATACAGTGAATACACACACAAACACCCGTCGGGAGTTCCCCTCAAGGGTATTTTGAGAATCAACTAAGATACTGTATTTAAAATTGTGTATCCACACCAATCCATTATCACTTCCCCTTTAGTTATAGGAGAGTATGAGCTCTTATAAATATCCAATTACTATATATTTAATGAAGAGATTTAGAGAGCATGAAAGCATATCAGCTTCTATTGTGGTTTTGAATCATTCTTATTAAGGATCAAGTTAATTGCTCCCAAACTTATTACTTATTTTCCCAGAAAAAATAAACCATGTTACCAAAAAAAGTCTGAGGAAAAAGAAGACGCCATTCAAAACATACCATCTGGGAATAGATATAAAACATATTTTTTTCCCTTTGCATGTCTTGTAAAATGAATGTGTGAATTCATTATTGGTATTAAAACAGTAACATCAAATGCTTTGCTAATTAATATTGACCCTATAGTGGAGGAACATTTTCTGGTCTTTCCTATGTAAGCTGTTCTTGTGCCAGATCTCCCTATTCTTGCTTGTATAACATAATTCTAGAACTGAAGTTTCATTTTCATGGCTTCAGTCCATCACTCCAGCTTAGTAAGATCTTTCTGTATTTGGAAAAAATTCATCTCCAGGATTAGATAGTACTCTCTTTCTTTAAAGCCTATTCATGCCCTTGTCTTTAACCTCTAGAAACAGGATCCTTGGTCTAGGTGGGTATCCCTGATATGTATCCCTGATGAGCACCCTGTAACTCCCGTGAGCAAGTTGTAACCCCTCTTCAGTGCCTGTCTTCACACTTGTACTATTAAGGGGCTTCCCTGGCGGCTCAGACCGTAAAGAATCTGCCTGCAGTGAAGGAGACCTGGGTTCGATCCCTGGGTTGCGAAGATCCCCTGGAGTAGGGAATGGCAGCCCACTCCAGTATTCCTGCCTAAAGAATCCCATGGACAGAGAAGCCTGATGGGCTACTATTAGGCTCAGGCACCACATCTGTTTCATTTAACAATAAAACAAAAACTGGGTCTGCCACTGTGGTTGATACATAGCAAGTGCTCAATAGATACCAGCTAAAATAATCAGATTGTTTTGAATCTACTTTCTTAAAGTTAAAAAACTCTCTATAGACTTGGAGAGTCTTCTTTACTAATAGGGACAGTAAAACAACCCACTTTCTGCCAGGCTTCCCTTGATAATCTTCCTTACAGGTCAGAATAAAATTCTTCTCCTTGCTGCTTCTGTATTTTGAGACAGACTTTTCACTGCTCAAGACTGTGCTAGACACAGCAGACTTCTCTGATTTTAATAGTGTCAGATTCTTTGCAAGTATGTATTAGCTGAGGACATTGAGGCTGGTTACTATCTGAATTTTAGTTTTTGCATCTTTAAAGGGGCTAATAATAAGATATATTTCACAGATTTATCATAAGAAATGCATTGGACGGTCATAGTGTATACAAAGTGTTTAGCTGAGTACTTGAATGCAGGGGGATGAGATGAGGTTGAAATCCCTTTCCCCATTTATTCACTCATTCAGTAAATGTCTGCTATGAGCATGGGGAGGGGAGCAACACAATTTTTCCTCCGTGCTTTTCACACACTTGTGTACTTAGTCACTTCACTTATGTTTGACTCTTTGCAACTATATGGGACACAACTTGCCAGGCTCCTCTGTCCATGGGATTCTCCAGGCAAGAACACTGAAGGATTTCCTTCTCCAGGGGACCTTCCCCATCCAGGGATTGAACTTGTGTCTCTTATGTCTCCTGCAATGTGGAGCAGGTTCTTTACCACTAGCTCCATCTGGGAAGCCCAAATTTTCCCTAAATGCTTTTCACACACAGGCACTCACATTTTTCTGAGTTTGGATTTCTAGCCTCAGTTACTTCGGACAGCTGGCTGGCACCCCAGTCTGAGACCTGTGGCTGACTAAACCTGCTCCAAGAGTAGAGAAATCTGAAGAATGAGATAAAGGGCTCTTCCCCACCATGGGTGATCCTAGAGAGAGCACTTTATCATCATGACACTTGACACTCCATCTGCAAAAGGCAGAGCCTCCTTGACCTTCACCCAGGCCACAGGATTGCTGTGGGGATCTTAATGAAATAAAGTTGATAAAGCACCTCAAATATGAAAATACTTTTAAATGAGCATCCTAGCTGCTGAAATTTGCTACTTAACTTCAGCTGGTTGACGTTATTCTGTAAGTGTCAATACAAGGCTACAATTAGAAATAAGGTTGTTTTGCAGGACTTGTACCTAGAAGAATTTATATAACATGCATATGTATCTTTGATTTTTTTCAGAAACCATGGGTCATCCAAATAAAGAATGACATTTTTAATAAACTATTATGCAGCCTCTAAAATCATATTCTCAAAAACAACCTGACAGACATAATAAAGCCTTCATGATACTTCTACTTATAAGAAGGGAAGAAACACATTTGCTTACATGTGATGTGCTCTCTGATCTTTCATTTATATAAGTATGACTGAGAGCAAAAGTTTAATAACAAGGATAAAGACAACAAGGCCAACAAAAAAGAGGAGATGAGCATCTAATTTGAAATAAGTGCCAGGGCTGTGTTAGGTATTTTAAGTATATCGTTCCATTATATTCCATTAAATATATTGTTCCATTATATTACTACTTGCATAATGAGAGACTATTACTCTCATTTCAATCTCACTAAAGCACATTTATGGTTGGTGTAATTATTACCATCCCGTTTTACAGATAGGACAACTTTAGCTCAGAGAAACTGTCCCTGGCTTCAGTTTCAAATCTGGTATGTGTCAGAGTAAGGTTGATTTTTATGTCAGAGGAAAGTTATCCTAATAGTAAATAAGGAAAATAATTCAAACAACCATCAGCATAAGGTCAGTAAATGGTGGTGTGTCCTTACAATGGGATGCCCTGAAGCCACTGAAAACCATAGCGCAGGGGATACCACTTGAGGAGTAGCTGAGTAGTGTATTTGATCAACCCTCATGTAGGTAACAGCTAGAAACTCTTGACAACATATAATAAAATTACCTGGAAGGACTGGAGAGTGAACTAAAGCAGGAAGAACCTGGAAGGGAGTGAAGACTTGGAAGAAGACAACGGTACCGGGTGAGTTTCCCATTTTCATGGCTCTCGGTCTGCAGGTAGGACCATTCAACGTCAGGTGGACAGGTAAAATCTCACGGACAACTCAGTGTCAGTGGCTTACAGGCTACCACAGAGGGTTCAGGACGATAGCGGGCACTGGACAGCAAACGGGGAGAACCCAGAGAAGAGAGACTCGAAGATAGAGACCCCCAGTTTCTGTTGATGAACTCTGCCACAAACTCTGCTGATGTGGCCCCTGAGCCATGCATGGTGAGCATTCTGCAGGAACCAAGTATCTGAGCTCTCACTCTCTGTAGGGCAGATAGATATGCAAGCGTGCATTTAATGGAGCTAAAACCAAAACAGAACAGACTAGCAAGCAAACAAAATGCTCTTGTGGGGAACAGAACAGAATCCATAATTTCTAGAGAACATCTTTTACAATGCTCAGTGTACAATCCAGTTTTTGATTGGCACTAAAAAGAAGACAGCAGAGAAATATGACCCATTTTCACAAGAAACTGCAACCGATGGAGACCAACTCCAGGGGCCACCAAGATTTTGGAATTAGGAGACAATGGTTTGAAAGCAGCTATTATAATTATGATTATGTATCCAAAAAAGTATGATGAAATGATAGAAAATGTTAGTAGAGAAATAAAAATAAACCAAATGGGAATTCTAGGACTGAAAAATAAACAAAGTAAAATATTCACTGCTTAGTCTTAACAGCAAAATGAAGATGAAAGAAAGTCAGTCGACCTAAAGACAAATCAATAATAATTATTCAATCATGAAAAAAATAGCAAGAAGGAAAAAGCACAGACAGATCCTTTTAGGGACCTGCGGGACAATATCAAAAGGTGTAACATGGGTAATTTTTGTCCTAGAGGTAAAAATGTTTGAAGAAATAGTGGCTGGAGATTTCTCAGATATGGTGATAC
Source organism: Odocoileus virginianus (assembly GCF_023699985.2). Lineage (NCBI taxonomy): Eukaryota > Metazoa > Chordata > Mammalia > Artiodactyla > Cervidae > Odocoileus > Odocoileus virginianus. Next base: position 50,351,324 of record NC_069693.1, read on the forward strand.
AATATAATTACAGATTCATATCCAAAGAAGGATAAATACAAAGAGAACTACATGAAGGCCCATCACAGTCAAACTGCTGATGACCCAAGATGAAGAAAAAAACCTTCTCAGCAGCCAGAAATCCACCCACATGACCTCGATTTTATTCATTAAAATGAACTCTAAAAGAGTCATGAACCTAAAAGTAAAAGTTAAAGCTGTACAGATTTGGAAGAAAAGGGAAAAATATCTTCTCTGCTATGGGTGAAGTATAGATTTCTTAGACTAACCACAGAAAACAATACTCAAAAAGAAAGACATTAAAATTAGACTAACATTAAGAAGTTCTGCCCATTGAAAAACATCATTAAAAAATGAATAGTCAATCCACAGACTGGGATAAAATACTTGCAAAACATATATCTGACTTGGGCCTGGTTCCAAGGATATCTAAAGAACTCCTATAAACCAATGATAAAAAGGCCAAAATTAAAAAAGGGGCAAAATATGGGAAAAGATACTTCACAAAGGAAGATGTATGAGTGACCAATAAGCACGGTCATTAAGGTAACATAAATTTGCAATGAGATGCCACTACATATGCACAAAGATAATTAAGATTAAGGTCAGCAACACAAAATGCTTGTAAAAACATGCAGTAACTGTCACTCTCATGCATAGTGGGGAGTGGAACAACCACCTTGGAGAAAGACTGATCATTACTTATAATACCCAGTATGAATCTACCCAAGGATGCAACAATTTTATTCCTAGGTATTTACTCGAGATAAGTGAAAAACATATGTCCATACACTGATTTGTATGTGAGTGATTATTTATGGTGGTTTATCCATGGCTGCCAAGAGCTGAAATCAACCTAGGCACCCATCAATAAGGAGGGTGGACTAAAAAAATGTGCTAAATCTAGCTGACAAAGTACTACTCAGTAACAAGGAAGAATGGACTACGGATACATGCAGCAACATGGGTAAAGCTCTAAAACCTTTCACTGAGTGACAGAAATCAAATAAAAAATACATACATACTGTGTGATTTCATTTACACTGAATTCTAAGAGCAACACAAGTAATCTATGTTGGGAAAAATCAGCACAGTGGTAGCCTCTGGAATAGGGGGTGGGTTGGAGGGTGGGGGCAGGTAGTGACTAGAAGGGCCAGAGGGAACTTTCTGGAGTGATGGAGATGGTGTCTATCTTGATGGGGGCTGGAGTTGTATTTATCTGGACGCAAATGTTATATATAAAATTTCTGGATGTCATAGTATCATAGTATAAGAAATTTACTTCAAAAGGAAAATAAGAACCATAAACAAATGTTGAACTCTAATTAACAATATGCATGTAGAAGTACTTAGGGGGTGGTGTGTTACATATTTGTCACTTTGAAATGAAAAGAAAATGAGATGGATTGATTAAAATATAACAGGATGGATTGATATATGTGTTACTTTATATGTGTGTGTGTGTATTCATAATAAAATTTTGGAAAAAAGTTCAGAAACTATTTTATAAAATGGAAGGGCAGGCTCCTCTAATGCTGTGAACAGACCTGCATCTAACCAAGGAGACATGAGATTTGCAGGTCTAATCATCCCTACCCCCATGATAAGCTCCAGACGAGTACGGCATGATGGTGGGCTTTGATCCAGATAAAACTTAGAAGACAGGATAAATGCTTTGGTAGTTTCCTGTTTTTATATGGAACATTTGGGAAACTTGGCTCTATTATTTTCTTTTTGGAATATTATCAAACGATGCTCAAAAGCCCTTTGTGCCAGAGGAAAAAAGCCTGGTCATGCCATCATGTTGAGTTTGATGCCCATATGGGCCGCTTGGTCTCCTCGCAGACCTTTTTTGTGTTTTCCTTCCAGTTTTCTGTTCGTTAGGCAGGATGTCTGGAATCAGTAACCTTAGTCCTGGCTCTGCCATTTATCAGCTTTCAGCCATTTTGCATACTTTCCTTAACACATTTAGACCATTTTATCCTTCTCTTTCATGGTTTGGTCACAAAGTTGATTCTGCCACTTTAAAGGTAGTGGCACAGTCTAGCTCCACAAATGTGTTGAGAGAATTTTTGCAGCAATTCTGCCTATGAATATGTTTAATACCAAAGAGCTCTAGTTGGTTTGACTTCTAAAAAATACCTTCCATCTGCAGAGTTAATTCACAAACCTACAACCTGTGCCAGAAGTGCAGGGACATCTGATCACAGAGGAGAAGAGGAAGTCTTCCCGATCAAGATCGATAGTCTCAACCGGAAAACCCAGGAAATCCCATATATAGCATTTCCTTGCAGGACTCCTGTTATAATTCTGCAGATATAGCGCTGAAATCCCCAGCAGAGAACATTGAAGGTCATCTGAGAATGCAGCCACAAGACAAGGCACATAACTTATGCAGTGATCAGAAGTCACAGTCTGGTTCTCTTTGCATCCAGAGTTTGCATACCAAACTCGGCCTGGGCCATTCTATCTCAAGAATGTTGCCATCCACCCCAAGGCTGAGACAGGTGAAAGCGGCTGGAAAGGAAAGGCCCAGCTCAAGCACTTCCGATGAAGTGTAACTTTAATGCAAAGAGGGAGATCTCAGGTGGTAAACCTTGGTCGCGCCGTTATCACAAATCTTCACAGGGACACTTAGTCTCTCTCTTTGGGGCCACCCCAGAGCAGACCCTGAGGAAGGAGTTGGGTGAATGTCTACCTTTTGAAACGTGATGCCAGGAGTCACAAGTAGGAAGTGGGGAGGTGAGGCAGAGCAGGGAGACAGCAAATGAAGGATGCACTAAAGGGGCACATAACTCAGTGCCCCTGGGACCCTCAGAGGGACAGTGGAGAACGTGCCCCAGAACTGTCCACACTACGAACAAGGACACCAGAGAGTCAGTCCCGAGGTCCGACCCTTCTCCTTGGCTTTCCTGGCTCAGCAAACTGCCAAGCGAGGGGCAGAAGCAGGCTCTGGAGAGGGCAGGCTGCCATGCTGAGGGTGAAGTCCAGGACGGAGCGGGGATACCACGGGGAGGGCGACAGTTTCTGCTCTGCTCTTTGTCTAGTCCAGTGTTTCTCAGACATGCTTTTAATGTCTGGGATCAGCAGATCTAGATATGAATACTGACTTATAATTGAATATTAATATCATTGAACATTGATTTAGCAACTCACTTAAGCTTTTGGCATTTATCTCCTTATCCTTTATAACAGGATCTAATGAAGATTAAGGGAGATGAGGACTGAAGGGCAGTTCCTCAGAATCCTTCACAGAGCAATCATTCCGTGATGCGCAGCTGTCACATCATACTCTATGTTGTAAGTACGGCTGACCTTGGAACGATATGGGTTTGAACTGCGTAGGTTCACTTATATGCAGATTTCTTGCAATAAATATAGTACCTACATTTTCATTTCACATGTTTCATACATATATAACAGCTGTATATGTATACATAAGTATATACATCTTACAGTTTTGTGCATATAGAGCATATCACACTAATATATGTTATATTAACTACGTTATTGTATTTACAATTACTGTGGAGAGGTACAATACTAGGGTAACCGATACAGCATTCTTCTGCAACCAGGCAGGCCGCAGTTTTTTCTCTGTTTCTCCAAGATCAATATATTCTCCTTATGTAAATAGGATCTTCAGTAGGGGCTCTGGAAATGGCTTCTTTAAGTCTAGTTGGTGCGCTACCAGAGGGATTTTACGGAGGGAGATGTTAGGAATTCACCATGTGGGTGACTGCCTGCTTAACTTTTGTCACAGGGTTATTAAATAGTGGTTCCTAATTAAATACACAGAGGAAATCAAAGTTTCAGTGCTCTGTTTAATACAAAAGGGAGGTAATATAATACAGTAATTGAAAAAGATCAGACACGCAGATGTGCATGCTTGCAAGAGCATGCCCAGGCACACAGACACATAGACCAGCACCCCCAACACCGCTCCCCGCCCCCCGCCGCCCCAAGAACCCAGCTGTTGGCACTAAATATTCTTGGTCCCAGCACAGGCTCTATCCTGACCAGCACAGCGGTTTTAGTGTAAGCTCTACAACCAGCCAACTTGTATTCAGATCTCAGCTTCAAAATTACTAGCTGTGCAAGCCTAACTGAGTCATTCAACTTCTTTTCTGATTCCTTATCTGTAAAGCGGGGATAGCAACAGCACCTCACGGGTCCTACTACTAGGATGAGGAATTGATGAGCTGCTGTGGGTAATGTAACCAGTTCAGCACTTCACGCAGGACATCTTAGTATAGTGGTTGTTTGAAATGGGTTTCTTTCAGATCTTAGCACATGAAACTACTCTCTGAAAGGCCACACCATCTTAAAATACCTGCATTTCACTCTTAGGTACATAAGTAGAATTTTAGAACCCAGGGAAATGCTAGAAATCCTCTAAGGCAGTGTTTCCCCAATTTATGTCCAACCTGGAGGATCTCTTTAAAATGCAGATTTCCACTCAGCAAGGGAAACCTGAGATTCTGCCTCTCTAACAGTGATGGCGATGCTGCTGGCCCTCGGAAACAAAAGTCTTAATTTTCCAAACAGGACCCAGAACACCTATGTTGAGTTGACCAAGAGCATGTGACTTGTAAAAGAAGACTCATTTAGAATTCAGGTGTTTTGACTCTGAGTCTGTGGTTCCATAGGCTTCCCTGATAGCTCAGTTGGTAAAGAATCTGCCTGCAATGCAGGAGATCCTGGTTCGATTCCTGGGTCGGGAAGATCCGCTGAAGAAGGGATGGGCTGCCCACCCCAGTATTCTTGACCTTCCCTTGTGGCTCAGATGGTTAAGAATCCACCTGCAATTTGGGTGACCTGGGTTCGATCCCTGGGTTGGGACAATCCCCTGGAGAAGGGAAAGGCTACCCACTCCAGTATTCTGGCCTGGAGAATTCCATGGACTACATAGCCCATAGGGTCACAAACAGTAGGACCTGACTGAGCAACTTTCACTTTCACCTGTGGTTCCACTGACCCCTAAACACAAACACCATCTGGCTTCTGACAGGAAATTCCTCCCTGTCGGAAGGCATTTCTATTGATTTTCCATAGAAGGGGGGATTCCAGATGAGTTCAAGTCCTCCGTGGACTTGTCCACAGGACAAGGTCATATTAAGAAGCACATGTCAGACACAGGGAGCATTGCTGGTCTTACACATGAGTGCCTCTGTGATCCAGTCATTGTCAGTGGATTAATCCAGTTATTGGAAAACTTTTCAGTGTCTTTGGAACACCTCAGACTTGTGAATCTAGTTTTTAAACTGCTCATTTTATGAGCTATGAATACTGATCAAGTGTTTCCAGTATCTGATCGAGTATCTAAATTGAGATGTGCTTAGTATCTAACTGAGATGTGCTCTACATGTAAAATACATGGGCATGGTGGTAGTTCATCACTAGATCATGTTCAACCCTTGTGATCCCCGGGGACTGTAGCCCACCAGGCTCCTCTGTCCTTGGGATTTCCCAGGCAAGAATATCAGAGTGGGTTGCCATTTCCTTCTCAAGTAAAGCACATGAAGGATTCCAAAAGCCATGTACAAAAAGGGACATATTGATAACTTTTATATTGATTACATGTTCAAATGATCATACTTGCATGTACCAGGTTAAATAAACCATGTTATTCAATTAATTGTACATGTTATGTTTCCTTTCCTTTCTTTAAATGCTGATACAAAAAGTTAAAATCACGTATGTGGCATAAATTATATTTCTATTGAAAATTGGTTCAGATGCATGGATAGATAAGCATATAAATTACAGATGGACAGAATAAACTCTATGCATTTAATTTACAATCTAATTTATACATGATATAATTTAGATATGTAAAATGAATACATCTATAAATTATTCCAGAATTCTCTCATGCATACCTATCCTCTTAAATTGGGTATATGCACATATGTATGATATATATTTTGTTAATCTTTGTTCAAGCATTTAACATGGTTAAATTTCTCTTACATACTCACATTAAAAATGCCTTTCTGTGTTTATGATGTGAAACAAGACTCCTTATTACAACATGCTTGTACTTGATAGTTGATTTCATGAATTATTAGTTTCCCAACAGCATGCAGAGAGGGCCTTTAACTCCCCGAAGAGACTACGTCTCCCTCCCTCACTGACGTGTGTCTTTTAACACATTAGTGAGGTCAGTGAACGTCTTCCTCCGTGTCAGAGAGCAAATGGTTTGGCGCTCTGGCCAAGGCTTAGGGGGCTCTCAGAGAAGAGCAGGGTGGCACAGGTTTATAACTTGGCTTTACCACTTAATAAAAGCAAGAGAGTTCCAGAAAAACAACTATTTCTGCTTTATTGACTATGCCAAAGCCTCTGACAGTGTGGATCACAATAAACTGTGGAAAATTCTGAAAGAGATGGGAATATCAGGCCACCTGACCTGCCTCTTGAGAAACCTGTATGCAGGTCAGGAAGCAACAGTTAGAACCGGACATGGAACAACAGACTGGTTCCAAATAGGAAAAGGAGTACATCAAGGCTGTATATTGTCACCCTGCTTACTTAACTTATACATCATGAGAAACACTGGGTTGGAAGAAGCACAAGCTGGAATCAAGACTGCCGGGAGAAATATCAATAACTTGAGATATGCAGATGACACCACCCTTATGACTGAAAGTGAAGAGGAACTAAAAAGCCTCTTGATGAAAGTGAAAGAGGAGAGTGAAAAAGTTGGCTTAAAGCTCAGCATTCAGAAAACTAAGATCATGGCATCTGGTCCCTACTTCATGGGAAATAGATGGGGAAACAGTGGAAACAGTGGCTGACTTTATTTTTTGGGCTCCAAAATCACTGCAGATGGTGATTGCAGCCATGAAATTAAAAGACGTTTACTCCTTGGAAGAAAAGTTATGACCAACCTAGATAGCATGTTAAAAAGCAGAGACATTACTTTGCCAACAAAGGTCTGTCTAGTCAAGGCTATGGTTTTTCCAGGGATCATGTATGGATGTGAGAGTTGGATGGTGAAGAAAGCTGAGTGCCAAAGAATTGATGCTTGTGAACTGTGGTGTTGGAGAAGACTCTTGAGAGTCCCTTGGACTGCAAGGAGATCCAACCAGTCCATCCTAAAAGAGATCAGTCCTGGGTGTTCATTGGAAGGACTGACGCTGAAGCTGAAACTCCAATACTTTGGCCACCTCATGTGAAGAGTTGACTCATTGGAAAAGACCCTGATGCTGGGAGGGATTGGAGGCAGGAGGAGAAGGGGACGACAGAGGATGAGATGGCTGGATGGCATCACCAACTCGATGGGCATGAGTTTGAGTAAACTCCAGGAGTTGGTGATGGACAGGGAGGCCTGGCGTGCTGTGATTCATGGGACTGCAAAGAGTGAAACACAACTGAGAGACTGAACTGAACTGAGGCAAGTTAGTTAGCTTTCTTGATTCCTAGTCTTTTTCACCAAGAAAAGAGACTATGGAAGAACACATCTCATAGAGTGATGTGAGGACAGAGTTGCATGCTGCTTGCAGCAAGCTTTGCCTCTTGCCTGGCTCAGATCAAACACTCGGTCCACCCTGGCTATACGTGGGGTCTAATGCTCAGTGTCCTCAGGTCTCTCTCTTTTGAGCCTGGTGAGAATCACACTCTCTTGTCCCCTTGGAAGTGGGAAGGGGCTATATCATTATTATAGTCAGTGGATTGCACCAAGAAGTGGGGTCTGTTACTTCCAAGACAAATCATTTAGTTGTGAATGCAGAATCTGAAATGTTCTCTTCCTTTGCCATGGACAACTTACTGGTATCTTGTTAAGATGGTGCTGTCATGACATCATGGGGCATGCTTACATGGAGCAGAGCACCTCTCTAACCAACATTGGTTATGGAGCATCAGCAATAATTAAGCTTTTTTGCTTAAACCATTAATTTTTGGAGGATGGTTTATTACTGCAGCATAACTTAACCCAATCTGACTAACACTCTGCTACCTAAGGCAACTTCTTGGCTGAATTAGGTCTTTTGATTTGAATTTGCAAGGCTTTACCACAGTTCTTCATCTACAGCCTCCCACAGAAAAACACCAATAGTTCAGTCATTCCTCCAAAGTAATTGAAGATCACTCATTTTGGGTGTTTCCTCACCATCTGATTCCATCAACTTTTTCCCTCCTGAACCAAGTTGCTACCAAGGCCACTAATTAATTAATTTATTTATTGGCAAAGTTGATTATTTAAGTCATGTTTGCCTTCCTAAAACAACTTCTGTTTCTAAAACAGCTTTAATGACCAAGATACTTTTAAAAAAATACTGTACCAAGGCTGTTAAAAAGAATGGAAACAACAGATCATAAAAATATGAATTCACATTTCACAACAGTGAAACATTCATTTCTGTGTAGATTGTGAAATAAAATCAATATATGTTAACCTATTCTTTAAGAACAAAGGAAAATAAAGGGAAATTTCAATGTTTTGTTATTATTTTATCCAAATTCATGGATCCGTTGTTGCTTATGGCTATAAAGGACCCCAAAGGTCATTATATACAATATCCTCTAACTGTCAGAATCAAATTTATAGTAGTTTATGTCAAAATATTTAGTTATAGGGACAGAGATCATATATATTTATAATATTACATTTTTAAGGAATTGTTAATAATTTTACAGTTTTCCAGAAGCTAACAAAGCTAAAATTTATTGCTGCAAGAGCGGAATTTCTTAGTAAGAATGCCAAGAAGCAAGAGGATCCCAGAGAAGCTCACGGGATATTTAAGGTTAATTTTTTTTTTTTTCATCTAGAGAAGCATCCTGTTCCTTGGGAGAAAAGTAAAAATTGTCCTCAAAGATCTGGGGAATGTTTCAAGTGTCATTGGTCCAATTTTTCCCTCCTTCCTTGACTTTCATTACCTTATCTGGTCGCCAGCAACCACAAGGACCGCCCACTTTACCTGTTATCTATAGAGAGAAGATAGGAATCAGTATTTATTTCAAAAGCTCTCTTTTCTTCTAAGAGATAACTGCTTGCTCCCATGAGGGGCAGAACCCAGTTCATATAACTCGAGGTCTTGGCCCCTATCCATGATGACCAGGGTTATCACTGGAGTGGAGGTCAGAGTGAATGTTGCGGACAGCTGATAAGGATGAGGATGGCCCCAAGACGGTGAGGCTGGAGGAAGCAGTGTTAGTGTTTCTGAGCACAGTCTATGGCTAAGGTTCTGCTGCCAGACTTACCAGGTTTAAATCATCCTGGCTCCACATTTTCTAGATAGGTGACCTCCAATGGCAACCTAGTCTCTTTATGACTCATTTTCTCATCTTCAAGATAAGGATAATAATTAATGGTCTCTACATTAGAGAGCTGCTATATAAATTAAATGTGCTAATACATGTAAAGTACATAAAACAATACCTGAAGTGTAGTAGGTGCTATCTCTATAGGTGGTTCTTAAAAAGAAAATGATGGTGTTGCTGAAATGATGTGACCATATTTACAAATGGTATTTGTTAATCAAAATCTGAAATGCACCTTCAGCTTCATAGTTCTGTTAGAGAACCACTGTATGAATTGTGGCCTGTGCAGGAACCTGAAACACAAGCTGCCTTATCTGAGTGAAAGTGAAACTCCTGATTACCTCTCTAATGGAAGAAGCACACTGACACAAATAATTCAGGATGCATGATTACAAAATCGGTTTGTTTGTACTTGATTTAAAAACATGCATTGAGAGTTCTGAGAATCTACCTTAAATTGAAGCAGTTACTGCCCCTTATTCTTGAATACCTGAATGCTGAACTGAAGCACATGAGAAGTGAACAAATTTTGCCCCCAGTCCCACACCACACCAAATCCCAAACCCCAAAGCTTCCCCAGTGGCTCAAGTGGTAAAGAATCTGCCTGCAATGCAAGAGACACAGAAGACTCAGGTTTGATCCCTGGGTTGGGAAGATCCCTTGGAGAAGGAAATAGCAACCCATTCCATTATTTTTGCTTGGAGATTCCCATGGACAGAGGATCCCAGTGGGCCACAGTGCATGGGGTCTCTAGGAATTGGACACGATTATACACATGCACTGATTTCAGTCCTGAGTATTCACTGGAAGGACTGATATGGAAACTGAAGTTCCAATACTTTGGCCACCTGATGTGAAGAACTGACTCCTTGGAAAAGACCCTGATGCTGGGAAAGATTGAAGGCAGGAGGAGAAGGGGGATGACAGAGGATGAGATGATTTGATGGCATCACCGACTCAATGGACAAGAGTTTGAGCAAGCTCTGGGAGTTGGTGATGGACAGGGAAGCCTGGTGTGCTGCAGTCCATGGGGCTGCAACCTTATAAATCTCTGCACTAACCAGTGGGTGGCGATCATGTGTCATAATGCAAAAAACCATACTTTCTTCAAAAATTTTCAGTACTGGGCAGAAATTGAAGAACAAGGGAGTAGGGGTGGAAAAGGTTGAAAAAAGTGGTGATCAAGCTGGAAGAGACCATGCCCTCAACGCTCTTGCAGTTTTCAAATCAAATGGTGCAGCTGCAGGGATGTAAAATATTCTAATCTCCCCTCCCCCAACCTGCTTAACTCCTTTCACAGAAACATATTCAGAAACAAGAGCATTAATGATGAAGATGATGGCGGCCAGTCTCTGCTAGTGACGACAAAGGCTCATGGACCGGTCATGAGCACTGTGAGGTAGCTGGTGCAGAAAACCAAACCTTTGTCTTTAAATAAAGAGGCTATGCAACAAAAAGCAGTTGGTAAAGAATCCTCCTGCAATGCAGGAGACCCCAGTTCGATTCCTGGTTTGGGAAGGTCTGCTGGAGAAGGAATCGGCTACCCACTCCAGCATTCTTGGGCTTCCCTTGAGCAGCGCATGAGAGAGTCCTGCTCCTCACATTTATGTCTAATTTGACCCGCCTTGCCAGATTCTGAGTGCTATTGATGACTGGGAATGTAATATATTCCTGTGAGACTGATCTCTGACGTTACAGAGGCCTGAGATGTCCCACTGAACAGTTATGTGACATTGTATCAGTTTTCATCTGTAAGCATCAGTACCTTTATCTGTAAAGTGGGGATGAACAACATTGAGACAATGTGTTAAGGCATTTTAGAGGCTAAGTGAGATAATGCCTATAAAATGATTAGGACAATGGCACTTAAAAAATGTATAAAATCATCATCATCATCATCATCTTCTTCTTCTTCTTCATTCCATTGTATCCTGGCATCTGCTGATTCAACCCATGAGATCTGACTATGGCACCTATCCCTCACTGAGGTTCTTCACTTCCATTTCTGCTGAGGTTGCCATTTTGCTAAGCCCTAGTTGTGTCTTCTGCAGAACACCAGTGATGCCCCAACTAATAAACTAGCTGGGAAAATTGATATTCAACAAGATGATGGGCTGATCATGCTCTGGTAGCCCTAGAACATGATTGATGGCTTCCTAGCCCAGGCTAAGAACACTTGTGTTAGGGCTTCCTTCAAGATTTTGGCTTGGGTAAGTGGTAGAATGGAGGAAGGAGACCATGTGAGGCCCAAGACACTCCAAGACTGAGAGGCCAGGGAGAAGAGAAGGAACAAGCCAAACAGGCTGAGAAGGACAGGCCAGGGAGGAAGGAGGGGAACTGAGTCATGTTACAGCTCTGTCTTTTCTTTTTCACTAACATGTCTCTTCATCCTGTCCTATTCCAACATTTTCCTAACATATTTTTCCTTTGATTATAACAACTCAAGAGCATTAAAAATATAACAGGATATGCATTTTGTCTCTAAAGCTAAACATTCCATCAGGCCCTTGGATCATTAATTAGTTTGTTTGGGCTGAAAAACATTGATACTTGAAAATTTTAATAGAAAATGATAGTCCTTGTATGGTTATTTGTTCTTGTTTATTAAGCATCGACTTTATCTCAAATACTAGGTGAGTCCCTTCATGTGTTTTCAGTCATTTAATCCTTGACAAAACCAAATTTGGAAGGTTCCTATTTTACAGATGGGGAAAGTGAAGTTCCCAGGGCAATGTGACTTGCTCAGGCTCTCAGTGGTAGCTGAGAAGCAGAGAGTAGGCTTTTCTGACGTGTAAGTCTGTGTTCTCCACCGCTGCCCCACACAGCCTCTCTATCAACCAATCAAGATGACTGAGAGATATAGTGAGTTGCCTTCTGTTGCCCTAAGATTTAGTAGTAAGGGAATGAAGGCTGTCCTTTGGAAGGAAATCTATAAATCAATAAGTAATCAGTAAGAACAAAGATAGGCAAAACTAGAGAGATGACTCCAAAACTAGAGAGAATGACTCCAGGGATGTGAAACTCAGCCATCTGTTTGAAGGAAGGAGCACATCTAAGGAATGAGCTGGGCATAAAGAGGCTGGCCACCGATGGAAGCCCAGGCAACATGATGCCGCGCTGGCAGTGCCCATTCTGGGGCAGGAAGCGCTGCTGAGGCAAAGAGCTGACATTCAGATGGCAAAGATGGTCTGGGCCTACTGGTGGAGCGAAGTTAGTAGGCTGTCTCAGCCCTGTCTCTTTGGACATCCACTCTGACCACACTTCATGCTCACGAAGCAGTCTTCCAATCATGATCCGGCTTTCCATACAGGGTGAGGGAGAAGCTGAAAAGTGCTGACCACGTGGACTTTGAGTATCTGGTTTCTTTGACAGTAATTTCTCTTTGTAAATTAGCAGATCAGCTCCACGCAGGGAGAGAATTTGCTGATCATTTGTGCTTTGTATATCTCAGAGCCTGTGATAGTTATTCTCCTTTTTAAATGAATAGATTGGCTTCATATAGGAAGAGAAAATGCTGATTACACAGACTTTGAACATTCCGGTCCTTGTCACGCTCATTCCTCTTTGCAAATTAATAAATTGGCATTTGAGTTTTATAATCCCTTTTGTAAGCATCAGCCATAAGAGGTGGTTCTTCTCTTTGGACTGACAGTATCAGGAGGTCCTTGGCTGTCTGGGTGAACAATTTGTCCCCATTTCCCCAGGACTTTCCTGGTTCTAGCTCTATAAGTCTGCAAGCCTGGGAACCTCCTCTGCCTCAGGGAAACCAGGGCACCTTGCTTAAGGAATTTCTCAATTTTGAAACTGATAGATTTGCATCTCTCCTGAGACGCTCCTCAGCCCCTGATGACCTGGCAGCTTAGCCACTTGGTAAGGAAAACAGCATGGCCATGTAGCTGAGAAAAAGCCACAGTGCTTCAGAAATTACCTACACGCGCCGAATTCAAACTCCATATCTAGTTTTAGAAGGACCTTTAAGCTGTTACTGTCTTATGACTTCTAGACATTACACCACAATATAATCCATGAGTATTTTATTTTACAGCTCTTATACTTAAGACATTTTACAGAAGGCAAGCTTTACACTAACATACAGGAGTTAAGATGATTGTTTTACACCTGGACCACATCCAGACTACTGCTCTTCCTGGCTGAAGATAGTCTGCATTCTTATTTTTAGATCCCAGAGCCATTTGCTAGTTGCTCCACAGTGGTGCGGCAGAGTGTAGCTTAGGTTTTGCAGATGGAAGTCTCCCCAGCTGTATTTGCTCCTGGCCCTTCCCTCTGCTGCCCAGAGGGAGCAGGAAGAGAGTGTGGGAGACAGCAGTGCATCCAAAGAACAAGCCCCACAATCAGTCTTTATTCTCTATTTCTTCTAATTAGCAACAATTTCATGTTAACTCCACTGGCTCATCTGCCCTGTCTTTGTTCTAGCATCCTCCAAAGCTGACTGCAACCCCTTCTCCAGGCTTTCCTTACCTCTGCAACACCATTCTCTCCTGGCTGTTCTACCATCAAACTTCTTCTGTACCCAGCCTCTAATGTTGGGATCCCTCCTGGCTAACCTCTGAGATCTCTTCTCTAAAGCCCTGCTGTCCAGTAGCCAAGAGCCATCTGTGGCTGTCAAGCAGTGAGAATGTAGCCAGTCTAAACTGAAGTGTGCTATAATACACTAGATTTATAAAACTTAGCATGGAGAAAGTAGTATAAAATAGCTCATTTTAAAATACTGATTGAATGGTGGAATGATAGTTATATGATATACTAGGCTTAAGAAATTATTACTAAAATTAACTGCATCTATTCCTTCTTACTTTTTTGATGTGACTACCAGAAAATTTAAATGCATACATTATCAGTTCAGTTCAGTTCAGTCCCTCAGTCATGTCCGACTCTTTGCTACCGACCCCATGAATCGCAGTACACCAGGCCTCCCTGTCCATCACCAACTCCTGGAGTTTACTCAAACCCATGTCCAACGAGTCGGTGATGCCATCCAACCATCTCATCCTCTGTCATCTCCTTCTCCTCCTGCCCCCAATCCCTCCTAGCATACCTCCCATTATATTTTCATTGGATACTGCTGCCATGAAGTTTTCTCCTAAATGATCTCAACAATCCTTAGGCAACTTGAGACTGACAAACCCAAAGTGTATTTCCATCTGAGAATGCAATGTGATGCATTCATCTGACATTTTCAGATATTTCCACTTGGACATCTCACAAGTTTCTCAGACTTAGCCTGTTCAAATCTTGATTCTGTCCCCTGAACTCACCTCTCCCCAGTTTATCTCATGGTTTGCAGGCCTCTCTCCAAAAAAAAAAAAAAAAAAAATGCTACAAAATTGACTTTGAAGATGAAAGAAGGGGCATTCTCTAGAAGCCAGGTGGGAACCAGCTCCACCAATACATTATTTGAGCCTTATAAAATTCAGTCACCCCCAAAATTACAGGATAATAAATTTACATTGCTTTAAGCCACTCCATTTGTGATGTTTGATAGCTGTAGTAGGAAGCCAACAGAAAGAAAAGGCACAGCGCCACACAGTCCTGCCATGATTTCCTCCAGTAATAGTTTAAGTCAGTCTACTTCTCCCCATCTCCATCACTACATTTCTAGGCTGGGTTGACTACAACAACTTCTAACTAGCTTTTCCTTAGGATGAATTGAAAATGATTGCAAATGCTTTGTCAATCTTGCCATTAAGAGGTGGAGTCTTTCTACTTCCCTTGAATTCAGGTGGCTTTGGGCTACTTTGACCAATAGAGCACAGTAGAAGTGACGATGTGTAACCTCCTGGGCTGGGCCCTAAGAGAAATGTAGCTTTGACTTTCACTTGCTTAGACTGATCCCTCTGGAAGCCAGTGACCACATCAGACCTCTGATTAGCTCTGAGGAAGCCCAAGGCAGCATTGACAAGAGGCCACACAAAGCAGCACCAGGGTGCCAGACATTAGAGTCAAGCTTTCTTGGATCTCCAGCCTAAACAAGCCAGCAGCTGACAACAACTCAGGGAAAGGTTCACCCGATAAGCCGCTGAACCCTGTCTGAATTCCTAGCCTGCAGAAACATGACCAAATAGAACGGCTGTTGTTTTAAGTCCCCAAGTTCAGGGTAGTGTGTCACACTGTGATAATAACTGAAATACTGCCCTCCCACTCACGTGAAGCCTCTAACCCACCCGTGATGCCGCAGCCAGCATGCTCGTCTTAGAGTTATTCTGAGGGTCACTCCCCTGCTTCCTGCTGCACTTGCGAGAAAACTGAACCTCCTTCCTCTGTTACTCTCCCCATGGATCCTTGGAACCCAGCCATCAAACATCGTAAGCATCACTGGATGTTTACGGTCTAACAGCTATTCAATTAGAAATGCACTTATTAATTCAATACCTCTTTATGCGGCACTGACTATGTCCCAGGCACTGAACTCTGTGTTAAGGACACATCAGGGAACCAATGGGAGATGGACAGAGCAATATTACAGATTGTGACAAATGCTCTGGATGGAACACACATGTGCATGTGCACACACACACACACACACACACACACACACACAATTGCACTGTGATCGAAAAATAACAGGGTATGCCCAGTTTAAGTAAGGTGATAGTGAAGGCTTCTCTGAGGAGATGATGTTTAATCAGATGTTGAAAAGAGAAAGACTGTGACATCACTATTCCTAGACCAGGCTCTGTGTTTCCAGAAGCAAAGCCCAGAACCAGAGTCCAAGAGCAGCCCTGCAACTCCTCCTGGTCCTAAAGTCTCAGTCACTGTGATGCCATTTATTTTACTAACATGTCTCCTGCTCAATTTTCCCCTGCTGCTAAATGCCCCTCTGCCCAGACTCACTCACTACCTCGGCTTCCAGTCTCCAATCCCAATGCCCAAGACCTCCCTAGAGGGCCCTTGTCTCAGATCATGAAATCCTGGCCTATTGTGACACCTTGGTGCCAACATTAGCACTGACTTTAACACATACATTGGCAGACCGAAAGTCCAGTTACCCTGCAGTTCTGTTGGGCAGAGATCACTCACAACCATCATATTTGGGAGGTAAGTAGGGCTTCTTTATTTTTGCTCTATTCCTTTATTATTTATAAATACTATTACATAGTTTTTAAATAATGCTATAACCAGAGGTCCTTGGTTTCATTTAGCTGTGGTGGAAAATGCATTGTGAGCTCATGAGGGTTAAAGCCGTTTAGTGACCAGTCTGCAGTGGGTACCCTGGACCCTCTGACTTTGGCCCCTTGGCACCTGGGAGAGCCCTTCGGAGCACACTAGTGATGGCTGTGTAAGATGGATTTCCTGGGAAAGACACTTCTCACTCATTTGCTTCTGCCAGGTACTCATTCCAGGGCGGGCACAGGGAAACGGTTTTGGAGAAAAAGAGTCTACATAAACCATGATTCCGGGAACTCACATGATATGGTTTAAGTAGCCCACCCCCCCACACACACAATGTGGCCCCTCTCCCACCCTGGTGTGGAGCCTCAGTTGTCTACTAGGGACCTCTGGATTTTGAAGAACCAGTATTCAGAAATATGGTGAAACAAGGAGGTCTCAGTTAACTGAATATTTGCTCATTTCATGAAGGATGGTGCTTCTGTCTCCAAGTCTGCCCACTGAAGATGTATGTGTCATGGATCCAGAAGGTCAGTCCTCTAAGCCAGACAGTCTGACTGACTTGTTGTGGAACAGCCTGGCTCAAACTACATCGGCGGCTAAACAACCTGTGCCCATTCTGCAAGAGACGAGTCTCTGAAGAGCTGGAGCTCCCTGAGGCCGCGGCAGCCCCCCGCCCCCATGTCTCTGCCCACTTCGCGTCCTCTCTGCCACCGCGGATGTCAGTGGCAGCTGTGCTGCATGGCTCGCTCTGGGCAGACTCACCCTGGGACAGGGGGCAGACTCGCCCTCACCCCAAATTCACGTGACTGCGAGTCCTGCCCAAGACCTGCTCTGACACGTGGTGGAGCTTGTTCTAAACACAAGGCATCTCCCTGGCACAACTCTCGATTCATGGGGAGTGGGCAGCCTGTGGATGAAGCCTCCAGTATTCTGGGAGGGCTTCTGCAGGGCTCTCACAGGTCCTGTTTAACTGAAGAAGTTAATCCTTTTGCCCACAGAAGCAACCTCAACAGTTTACATTTGATCAGCTTTTTCTCCCACTCTGTCTCCTTCTATCCCTTCAACACTTCTGCTCCCTTGGACTACCTCCCAGTTACGTTTCCTGCACCCAGGTCCTTGTCTCAGACTTTCTAGGGAACCCAGACTGAAGCAGATGCATACTGATCAAGACATCCAGTTTTGAATGAGAATGGATTAGCACACAGCAAGGGGCACTAGTGCAGGCTGGCAGCAGGGTGCGGAGGAAGCAGAGCAAAGCACAGACCGCTCCAGAGCTTTGCTAGCATCCTGCAAGAGAGCCACTCTCATCACCAGGCAGTCTCTCTGAGGACAGTGTGTGCCAGCGGCGACTCTTTTTCCTTGACTGCATATTGTTTCTAGGACCATTCTAGATACTGACTTCAAAAGCCTTCTAGTTGGTGATGGGCTATATGTGTAAGACTTCTTTTGTTCTCGCCTGCATGTCCGATTCCATTTCTGAAAGATGTACAGAAAGTCTTCATCATTGTGGACATGTCATTATGCTCTTTTCCCCACTCTGGCCAGGGAGCTGGGCAGAGAAGGCTGGCTCCTGAGGCCTAGCCCTGTCCTCCTGGCAGTTGGAACCCTCTGTCTGTGCCATCCCTCAGCACCATGACGGGAAGTGTGACAAGAGCATCTGTCAGAACAAAAGGTGCCCCTGTAATCTGTGAGGTCACAAGAACCCATGCTTTGGGAAAAAAGGAGAAACACATTATTTGACACTCACATGTTGGAACACAAAAGCGCAAACCATCAGGGAAGGACAAATACTTTTCTGGAAGAATTTGGCCAGTGGCATAAAGGAGAAACCCCATTCAAATCAAACATAGAGGCCCTGCTACCCAGGTCTTTTTACTGGATGAGTGAAGTGAAACCTAGTTTTTCATCAGCAAATAGTAAAAATGTAAAAAAAAAAAAATAATAATAATTCTTCAGAGAGCTCTGAAGGAGAGGAGCTAAAGTCACATCCTAAACCTGATAGAGCACTTAATTGACAAAGAACAAGAAACTAAATTTGTATTAGGAGCTAAAAAATGTTGCTTTACTGACAAGTTAATGTTTAAGACAATAAATATTTCAGATTTAATAGGAATACTTTCTTTTCCTCTCCCACTTCTAGAATAGGAGGTGATTTCATCTCAATGCATTTAAACTTCACATTGCTGGACCTCAAGAAGATTCAAGATGGCACAGGCCAGAAGGAATTATCTAATGGGAGGCTGGGACCTGGTTCTCTGTTGGACTAAGGATTCAGGTTACAGCTTAAGTGCTGTGTATGCATTCCTTTTACACCTGGAGTGACAATAAGAAATACTTGCTAATTCACCAAAAGGAAGAGTCATCCAATTGCCAATTTACTTACTTTCAACTTTTTAATTAAAGCATAATAGTTATCATTCATATACTAAACTACAAAATATAAATGTACAGTTTCATGAATTTGTGTGTGTATGTAGTGAATACTCCTACATAACCACCACAAAGATCAAAATGTACAATACTGACATCACTGTAAAAACATTCCCCATGCCTTCTGCAGTCATCACATATCCCAAGGTAACCACAGTTCTGATTTCTACCACCATCTGATAGTTCTGTCCACTGCTGAACTTCATTTACCTGGGTTTGAAGGTAAATGAAGTTCATATCTAGCTTCTTTCATGTGACATTATATCTTTTAGGATCTTAAGCATAATAGTATTCATTATTGCTACATATATAATGTATACATATATACATTTTATGTATATATTAAAATGTATCCATTTGTATCTTTATGGACTTCTGGGGTGTTTCAAGTTTTTTAAGCTATTATGAACAGTATTCTGAATACACGGTTCTTCCAGGTAGAATCTAAACATGGAATTTTGAGGTCATAGATGTTCAGTTGTCAATGTGAGGGTTCCAGTTGCTGCACATTCTTGTCAACACTTGGTTTTGTCTAAACCATTCGGTATGTGTATGTAATAATATCTCTGTATAATCTTACAGCTTTACTTTCTGTTTCCCTGATTGCTAATGACTTAAAAAAATCCTTTTAATATGTTTAGTGGTCATTTGGATATCCTCTTTTGTAAAGGGCTTGGTAAAATTCATTACCCATTTTTAATTGGTTTGTTATTATTTTGTAGGAATTGTTAATACATCTTGGATAAATGACCTATAACAGATGCTTATATTATAAATATCTTTCCCACTCTGTAGCCTGCCTTTTCATTTGTTCAATGATGTATTTGGATGAGTACATTCTTTTTACTTTTACTGAAGTCCAATTTATTTATCTTCCATTTGTGTACATAGAGAAATTAACATATAATCTTCTTTTAATGTTTGTGTCAGTTACTTTGATGGTTATATTAGCCTTAATAAAAGAAGCTTTAAAAGGTTTCACTTTTTCTATTTTACGGATGATTTTTAAAATTTTTTAGTTTCTTCCTTACATGTTTGGTAAATTTCACCACAAAGTCACCTGGTCTGGAGTTTTTGTAGGATATTTGTTGATGTTATTTAGTCATTAAGTTGTGTCCAACTCTTTGAAACCCTATGGACTGCAGCCCACCAGGCTTCCCTGTCCTTCACTACCTCCCAGAGTTTACTCAAACTCTTGTCCATTGAGTCAGTGATACCATCTCACCATCTCGTCCTCTGCCACCCCCTTCTCCTTTTGCCCTCAGTCTTTCCCAGCATCAGGGTCTTTTCCAGTGAGTCAACACTTTGTCAAGTGGCCAAAGTACTAGAGCTTCAGGTTCAGCATCAGTCCTTCCATTGAATATTCAGGGTTGATTTCCTTTGGGACTGACTGGTTTGATCTCCTTGCAGTACAAGGGATTCTCAAGAATCTTTATCAGCACCACAATTCAAAAGCATCAATTCTTTGGTGCTCAGCCTTCTTTATGGTCCAACCCTCACATGTGTACATGACTACTGGAAAAACCATATTGCCGTTGTTCAATCATCCAGTCATGTCAGACTCTTTGTAATCTTATGGACTGCAGCACAGTCTTTCCAATGAGTATTCAGGGTCAATTCCCTTTAAGATTGACTGGTTTGATCTCTTTGGTGTCCAAGGGACTCTCAGGAGTCTTCTCGAGCACCACAGTTCGAAGGCATCAATTCTTCAGC
The DNA here is from genome assembly GCF_023699985.2 of Odocoileus virginianus. Lineage (NCBI taxonomy): Eukaryota > Metazoa > Chordata > Mammalia > Artiodactyla > Cervidae > Odocoileus > Odocoileus virginianus. Next base: position 50,371,862 of record NC_069693.1, read on the forward strand.
CCTCCGCCTTCTTAATGGTCCAGCTCTCATAACCATACGTGACCATTGGGAAGACCATAGCCTTGACTATACGGACCTTTGTCAGCAGAGCAATGTCTCTGCCTTTCAACACACTGGCTAGGTTTGTCCTAGCTTTCCTGCCAAGAAGTAAACATCTGATTTCACAGCTGCAGTCACCATCCACAGTGATTTTAGAACCCAAGAAGAGGAGATCTGTCACAACTTCCACCTCTTCCCCTTCTATTTGCCATGAAATAATGGGGCCAGAAGCCATGACCTTAGTTTTTTTTTTTTTTAATATTCGGTTTTAAGCCAGCTATTTCACTCTCTTCCTTCACCCTCATCAGAGCTTTGACTGTACAGACCACAGATTTGACTATATGGACCTTTGTTGGCAAAGTGATGTCTCTGCTTTTTAATATGATGTCTAGGTTTGTCATGGGATTCCTGGTGGCTCAGATGGTGGTCTGCCTGCAATGCAGGAGACCCAGGTTCGATACTTGGGTTGGGAAGATCCCCTGGAGAAGGACATGGCAACCCAATCCAGTATTCTTGCCTAGGAAATCCCATGGACAGAGGAGCCTGGCTAGCTACTGTCCATGGGGTCAACAGAATTGGACACAACTGGACAACTAGCAATCAGTCTAGGTTTGTCATAGCTTTTCCTCCAAGGAGCAAGTGTCTTTTAATTTCATGAGTGGAATCATAGCCCACGGTGATTTTGGAGTCCAGGAAAATAAAATCTGTCACCGTTTCTACTTTTCCCCCTTCTATTTGCCGTGAAGTGATGGGGCTGGCTGCCATGATCTTAGTTTATGTCATGTTGATCTTTAAAGCCAGCTTTTTCACTTTCCTCTTTCACTTTCATCAAGATACTCTTTAGTTCTTTTTTGTGCTCTGCTATAGAGAAGGCAGTGGCACCCCACTCCAGTACTCTTGCCTGGAAAATCCCATGGATGGAGGAGCCTGGTAGGCTGCGGTCCATGGGGTCGCTAAGAGTCAGACACGACTGAGCGACTTCACTTTCACTTTTCACTTTCACACATTGGAGAAGGAAATGGCAACCCACTCCAGTGTTCTTGCCTGGAGAATCCCAGGGACGGGGGAGCTTGGTGGGCTGCCGTCTATGGGATCACACAGAGTCGGACACGACTGAAGTGACTCAGCAGCATTAGAGTGGTATCATCTGCATATCTGAGGTCATTGATATTTCCCCTGGCAATCTTGATTCCAGCTTGTGCTTCATTTAGTCCAATATTTCTCATGATGTCCTCTGCATATAAGATAAATAAGCAGGCTGACAATATACAGCCTTGTTATACTCTTTTCCCAATCTTGAACCAGTCAGTTATTTCATATCTGATTCTAACTATTCCTTCTTGAGCAGGAGATAGGTAATGTGGTCTGGTATTCCCATATCTTTAAGAATTTTCCATAGTTTGTTGTGATCCACATAATCAAAGGCTTTAGTATAGTCAATGAAACATGAGTAGATGTTTTCCTAGAATTCCCTTGCTTTTTCTATGATCCAGTGGATGTTGGCAATTTGATCTCTGGTTCCTCTGCCTTTTCTAAATTCAGATCATACATCTCAGAGTTCTTGATTCACACACTGCTGAAGCCTAGCTTGAAGGATTTTGAGCATAACCTTGTTAGCCTGCGAATCAAGCACAACTGTATGATAGTTTGAACATTCTTTGGCATTGCCCTTCTCTGGGATTGGAATGAAAACTGACCTTTTGCAGTCCTGTGGCTATAGAGTTTTGAAATAATAGGTATCAAACTATTTGGATATTCTATTTCTTTTTGTGTATGTTTTGGTAAGTTTGTGTTTATTTTTTGAGAAAATCTGTCAATTTTAATTTTCAAATTGATTTTCAGAAATGTATTCAAAATGCCCTTTTCCTGCGTGTAGTTTTTTTTTTTTAATATTTGGAGGATCCCTAGTGATATCTCCTTCTACATTCATTTGACTGGTAATTGTGCCTTTTTTTCTTGGTTATCCTTTCTAAGGGCTTGGGCTTCCCCGTTAGCTCAGCCGGTAAAGAATCCACCTGCAGTGCAGGAGATCTGGGTTCGATCCCTGTGTTGGGAATATTTCCTGGAGGAGGACATGGCAGTCCACTCCAGTATTCTTGCCTGGAGAATCCCCATGGACGGAGGAGCCTGGCAGACAACAGCCCATGGGGTCACAAAGAATCAGACATGACTGAGTGACTAAACACCGCACAGCACACTAGGGGCTTATCAATTTATGAGTTTATCAAAGAACCAATTTGTGACTTTATTGTATTTTTTCCTACTTATATCTACTTTCTATGTTACCAACTTCTATTTTAATCTTAATTATTTCTTTCCCTCTGTTTTCCTAAGGTGAAATTTGTCATTCTTCTTTGATTTATATCATTTATTTTCAGGTTTTCTAGTTATGAATTCAGATAAAAATTTTCCTTTACTTGATACACATCTCGTAAGTTTTGTTATATTTTAAAAATATTCCATTCAAAATGTTATCTACCTCCTACTATTATTTCTTATTTCACCCACAGACTATTTCAAAGTATATTGCTTAGTTTTCAAACATGTGGGAATCTTCTGGCTTTCTTTTTATTATTGATTTGTTTTAAATTCACAATGGTCAGACCACATATTCTATATGATTTTTATCTTTCAAAATTTTTTAGATGTACCTTATGGCCAGCATATAATATACTGGTAACTATTCCATGTGTACTTGGAAAGAGTGTATATTTTGAAAGTTTAGATGCAGTGTTCTATATATTCTACTGAAATTTCCATTAACCTTATTTCTATTTAGATTGTTTTATCAGCTGCTGACAGGCAGATTAAAATTTCTAGCTATGATTATGGGTTTTTCTATTTCTATTTGTTCTGCTTTATATCTTAGTTTTATTTTTCATTTGTTATTGAATGTATCCCAATCTAGGATTGTTATATCTACCAGTTGTATGGTTTTATAATTCTGAAATAACCCTTTTTATCTGTGGTAACACTTCTTTAACATCTACATTCCTCTGATAATAGCATAGCTGCACCAACTTGTTCTGGTAAACATTATATGATATGTTTATTTAAATTTGCTCACATATCATCTTTTTGTATCCTTACATTTAAGGTATATCTGATTTAAGCAATATATATAGCTGTTGTTCAAAATCCAGTGTGACAATATTTGCTTTTAATTGGAGTATTTATCAGTTATATCCCCAGTCTTCATGTTATTCTATATTTCACCCTACCTTGGTAAATCATCTCATTGTGAATATATCTTGTTTGCATTATCCTAATATGAGTGTCTTCTGATATACGAGAAGAGAGAATTATCTAAAAATGAGGACACATGGAAAGCCAAAAAAACCAGAGAATGGAAAACTGGGTCCTTGTGACACATACCGAGTCCCTATATTAGGTTTATGATACCTATTTAGCTCATAACTAAGTTACAGCTGAAGCCAGAGCTCCAGAGCCTGCGCATTTACTGTATGCACCATATTAGGTAGGACATGGTCTTTCTCTCTTTGCTAGATAATAGTATTGAGTGTTTACTTGTGTGTTAGGCACTGTTCTAAGAACTTCACATGTATCTTCTCATTCAACTCTCATATTAACCCTAGGAGGTACCATTTTATTCCCATTTCACAGATTTTTTTTAAAGTTAAGTTTTAAAATGATAAATACAGAATTTGTTACAAATCACATGGTTGATGAATTCCAGAGCTGAGATTCAAACACAGGAAATTTGACTGACGTGGCTTAGCTATTAAAGGACTCACCCTTTGGCCTTTCCGAGTAGCCCTGTCTTAAATGTTAGCTGCTCAGTCATGTCTGACGCTTTGCGACCCCATGGACTGTAGCCCGCCAGGCTCCTCCGTCCATGGAATTCTCCAGGAAAGAATATTGGAGTGGGTTGCCATTTCCTTCTCCAGGGGATCTTCTTGACCCAGGGATTGAACCTGGGTCTCCTGCATTGCAGGCAGATACTTTACAGTCTAAGCTACCACCGCAGGTTGTTTTATATGGAAAGAAAAACCAGGATCTCTTTAGATTTAGGCCTAACATATACAACCTATTTATGTTGCCAAATGCTATCTTATAAAATGTCTACTTTATTAATAATTACCGATGGTCTGTCTTTTTCATTGTTCTTATCTAAAATATTATTTCTGAAATTTCCATTTTTGCTTTTCTATGTCCTCTAAGTAAAATTTCTAAGTTACTTACAAATTTCTAAGTGTCCTTAAATGTTTTATGGGTCTTCGTAGCATATTTTATTTAAAAATATGGATTGTAGCTTTTTGCCGTGTGTGGCAGAATTCAGGGAGAGATGAAAATATATGAACCTGAATTGGTAATCTTACATCTTATTTCGATTGGATACTGTTCTCTTTCTTGCCAAAGAAATGTTGACAGTTTGGATTTATAACAACGCATTCAGAAACCTTGAGGTTTTATCACAGAAAATAATGTATCATTAGGCACTCTGAAAGGATAATGAGGCATTTACTACTTCTTGCTCATTTTGGTAAAGGTTTCTAGAAATAAACATTAATTCATATGGACTTGACATATGGATCATTCACGAAGTGAGCATAGACTGCACAATATAGTTAGCTGCTTGAATTATTTCTCCATAAATTATTCATGCTTCTAATTTATCTAACCATTTTTCCTCTCTTACTGTATCTGGATTTTCCTCATTTCCACAAGACAGGAGTACATTAGCATCAACAGGGAGAAATTTAACCAAAACAAAAAAAAATTAAATGGTTGACCAAAGAAGCCATGGTGAAAATAAATCAGGGTGAAGTCCTAGGAAAGAGAGCTATCTCCCTCAGGAGAAACACTCCAATTTCAGATCTCAGTTTCTCTCAGGAACTTGAATACTTCATTCTTAATGAGATAATAAGTAACGTGACAGGTACTGTAATTCCACCTAGAGCTATGTTCGATGATCAGTGGAATAAAGCTCATATCTGGTTGCTGCGGTCAGTAAGCAGATTCCCTGAGAATACTCATTGCGCGTGGTAAGCCTAACACATCTGTAAAGGATCCTCAGCATGTTAATGGGATCCAGGTCACAGAGCTCTTGGCACCCAATCGTTGCAAATTATGTGATTTATACAACTTGCAAGTACTGTTTCCTTATTAATACTGCAACATTACTTTCACCGTTGATTACTTATAAATCTCAAAAAAAAAAAAATTCAGAGCAACTGATTGACCTGTTGGCATTAGCATTTATTTGGCTAAAATATACATCATTAAAAATTCAATGTTTCTGCTAACATCACAACTCCCAATCTGGTCTTCACTCCTGTAAGCCTATTGCAACCCACTTATACCATTCCAAGAGACAGATGTAGAAGAGACCATATCATTCTAAGTGAATGCAGAGGAGAAGAGCTTACTTTGGTGGGGGAATCACATGAGTGATGAGGAGCAGTGAAGGGTGAAAACGATAAAGCCAGTTTGGAGTCAATTTGGATGTTGCTCCTGGTGGGGCAAGAGAAATCCCCAGTGGCCTCTGAATAGGGCTTGATCTGACCCCAGCTGCAGTCCATGGGGCTGCAAAGAGCTGGACATGACTGAGGCAACTGAGCACGTGTGCATGCATGTTCTTTGGAAAGAACAATTCAGATGTAATAAACACGTAGACTGGATCACATGGGAAGAGGAGAAGTTGGACTTAAGAGAGATGCTATTCACAAAGCCCTATCACAGGCCAGGTAAGAAGATATGATACCTTGGCTAGCTGTAGCTATTATAATGGAGAAGGGCATACAGGTAAAAACCTCATGAGACAGAGAAAGAATGAGAATTTACACTGACTTCTCAGGTGATGAGGCATCAAAGACAAATCTAAGGCTTGGATGCCTGACAAAACAAGGATGCCATTTTAAGACATAGAGAATCCAAGAAGATGAGGTTTAGAGGTTCACAAGAGTAACTATTTGCATACACACAATAACCTTGATGGGCAAGACATACAAATGGACATGTCCTGTAGGCAGCAGACATGAGGACCCCAAGGTCAGAAATGGAGCTAGGCCTTTAGAGACATCCTAAAGAGGGGATATTTAAAGTCACCAGGTTGGATGAGATTGTTGAGGCTGGTAGAAACCAGCAGAGGATAATCAAGGCAGAAATCTGAAGACCTCCAGCAACAAAGGGCAGGAAGAGAAATCAGAGGGGAGAAAAATATAAGAGGTTGCCATACACAAGCGCTTCCCTGGTGGCCTAGAAGGTAAAGAATCCACCTGCAATGTGGGAGGCCTGGGCTCAATCCCTGGGTCAGGAAGATCTCCTGGAGAAGGGAACAGCCACCCACTCCAGTATTCTCGCCTGCAGAATTCCATGGACAGAGGAGCCTGGTGGGCTACAGACCATGGGGTTGCAAAGAGTCAGACACGACTGAGTGACTTTCACTATATATATATATGTGTGTGTGTGTGTGTATATGTACACACACACACACACACACACACACATATATATATATAAAGAGTGGGGTACCACGGATAGTAAAATGTCTTTGAAGGCAGATGAGACAGCATTCCAAAACCGTCAAGTGCTCTGTTGGGAATGTAAAGTGGTTCAACTGCTTTGGAAAACATTTTGCTGGTTCCTCAAAAAGTTAAACATAGAATTACCATATGACCTAGCAATCGTATTCCTACTTCTAGGTATAAACTCAGAAGGACTGAACACTAGTACTGAAATGCATGTGCCTGCATGTTTGTAGCAGCACTATTCACAATAGTCAAAAGGTGGAAACAGCCTAAATGGCCATTGACGGATAAACAAATGGTGATGGATCCAAACAGACTACTTTCAGTCAGTCCTAAAAATAACTACTGTGATCATACATGCTACTGCATGAATGAACCTTGAAGGAATTATGCTAAGAGGAAGCAACCAGTCAAAAAAGACCACATTTTATATGATTATATTTATATGAAATATCCTGAATGAGTAAATTCTCAGAAACAGAATGCAGACCAGTTTTTTCCATGGACTAGGGGAATCAAATGCTTACCAAGTATGAAGGCTTTTTTTTTTTTTTTTTTTGCAGGGGGCAGCAGGTAATAAAATATCTTGGAACCAGCGGTGGTGGTTGTATAACATCCTGAATATATTAAATGCCACTGATATACTCAAGCTAAATTGGTCAATTTTAGAAGAGTTTCACCTCAATAAAATAACAATTAAAATAAGTTGCCAAATGCTTTAGAGAATTCTGAAGGGCTGAGGGCCTAGGACTAAGAAAAAGTTTTATGCAACCAGGTTTTCTCTTTCCATGATCTTCAAGTGAGAGTAAATTTCAGCAAAATGTTGAAGGCAGGAGCCCCATCCTGGAGTATTAATATGTGAGTCTGTGGTGGAATAGAGATGGTGAGTGAAGACTTTGCTTCCAGGGAGACTGGTGAAGGGAAGGGCAGTGATAAGGGAGTTGCCCTATGGAAATCTGTTTCAACCTGGAGAGATGTGAGCGTGTTTGAAGGGAGAAGGGAGGATTCGGAGAGGAATAAACAACTGAAGGTGTAAAACAGGGAAGCACTTGATAACACAGAAACTGAAAGGAGCAGGTTCAAGGGCACCAGTGAAGGGTCAGAAAGAGAAGGAAGAGTTGCAGTTCTTCTGAGAGGGGAGGGGAAGACTGGAGGTGCACAGGGGTGGAACCCAGTTCAGTTCAGTTCAGTTGCTCAGTCGTGTCCAACTCTTTGCGACCCCATGAATCGCACCACGCTAGGCCTCCCTGTCTATCACCAACTTTTGGAGTTTACTCAAACTCACGTTCATCGAGTCAGTGATGCCCTCCAGCCATCTCATCCTCTGTCACCCCCTTCTCCTCCTGCCCTCAATCCCTCCAAGCATCAGGGTCTTTTCCAATGAGTAAACTCTTCACACGAGGTGGACAAAGTATTGGAGTTTCAGCTTCAGCATCAGTCCTTCCAATGAACACCCAGGACTGATCTCCTTTAGGATGGACTGGTTGGATCTCCTTGCAGTCCAAGGGACTCTCAAGAGTCTTCTCCAACACCATGGTTCAAAAGCATCAATTTTTTTGGTGCTCAGCTTTCTTCACAGTCCAACTCTCACATCCATACATGACCACTGGAAAAACCATAGCCTTGACTAGATGGACCTTTGTTGGCAAAGTAATGTCTCTGCTTTTTAATACGCTATCTAGGTTGGTCATAACTTTCCTTCCAAGGAGTAAGCATCTTTTAATTTCATGGCTGCAGTCACCATCTGCAGCAATTTTGGAGCCCCCAAAAATAAAGTCTGACACTGTTTCCACTGTTTCCCCATCTATTTGCTATGAAGCGATGGACCAGATGCCATGATCTTAGTTTTCTGAATGTTGAGCTTTAAGCCAACTTTTTCACTCTCCTCTTTCACTTTCATCAAGAGAAAAGATTTCTTCATCTTAGAAGAAATGGAGTAGCCATCATGGTCAACAAGAGTCCGAAATGCAGTACTTGGATGCAATCTCAAAAATGACAGAATGATCTCTGTTTGTTTCCAAGGCAAACCATTCAGTATCACAGTAATCCAAGCCTATGCCCCAAACAGTAATGCTGAAGAAGCTGAAGTTGAACGGTTCTATGAAGACCTACAAGACCTTTTAGAACTAACACCCAAAAAAGATGTCCTTTTCATTATAGGGGACTGTAATGCAAAAGTAGGAAGTCAAGAAACACCTGGAGTAACAGGCAAATTTGGCCTTGGAGTACGGAATGAAGCAGGGCTAAGGCTAATAGAGTTTTGCCAAGAGAACTCACTGGTCATAGCAAACACCCTCTTCCAACAACACAAGAGAAGACTCTATACATGGACCTCACCAGATGGTCAACACCAAAATCAGATTGAGTATATTCTTTGCAGCCAAAGATGGAGAAGCTCTATACAATCAGCAAAAACAAGACCAGGAGCTGATTGTGGCTCAGATCATGAACTCCTTATTGCAAAATTCAGACTTAAATGGAAGAAAGTAGGGAAGACCACTAGACCATTCAGGTATGACCTAAATCAAATCCCTTATGACTATACAGTGGAAGTGAGAAATAGATTTAAGGGACTAGATCTGATAGAGTGCCTGATGAACTATGGATGGAAGTTCATGACATTGTACAAGAGACAGGGATCAAGACCATTCCCATGGAAAAGAAATGCAAAAAGGCAAAATGGTTGCCTGAGGAGGCCTTACAAATAGCTGTGAAAAGAAGAGAAGTGAAAAGCAAAGGATAAAGGGAAAGATATTCCCATTTGAATGCAGAGTTCCAAAGAATAGCAAGGAGAGATAAGAAAGCCTTCCTCAGCAATCAATGCAAAGAAATAGAGGAAAACAACAGAATGGGAAAGACTAGAGATCTCTTTAAGAAAATTAGAGATACCAAGGAAACATTTCATGCAAAGATGGGTTCGATAAAGGACAGAAATGGTATGGACCTAACAGAAGCAGAAGATATTAAGAAGAGGTGGCAAGAATACACAGAAGAACTGTACAAAAAAGATCTTCACAACCCAGATAATCACGATGGTGTGATCACTCACCTAGAGCCAGACATCCTAGAATGTGAAGTCAAGTGGGCCTTAGAAAGCATCACTACGAACAAAGCTAGTGGAGGTGATGGAATTCCAGTTGAGCTATTTCAAATCCTGAAAGATGATGCTGTGAAAGTGCTGCACTCAATATGCCAGCAAATTTGGAAAACTCAGCAGTGGCCACAGGACTGGAAAACGTCAGTTTTCATTCCAATCCCAAAGAAAGGCAATGCCAAAGAATGCTCAAACTACCGCACAATTGCACTCATCTCACATGCTAGTAAAGTAATGCTCAAAATTCTCCAAGCCAGGCTTCAGCAATACGTGAACCATGAACTTCGAGATGTTCAAGCTGGTTTTAGAAAAGGCAGAGGAACCAGAGATCAAATTGCCAACATCTGCTGGATCACTGAAAAAGCAAGAGAGTTCCAGAAAAACAACTATTTCTGCTTTATTGACTATGCCAAAGCCTTTGAGTGTAGATCACAATAAACTGTGGAAAATTCTGAAAGAGATGGGAATACCAGACCACCTGACCTACCTCTTGAGAAATCTATATGCAGGTCAGGAAGCAACAGTTAGAACTGGACATGGAACAACAGACTGGTTCCAAATAGGAAAAGGAGTACGTCAAGGCTGTATATTGTCACCCTGCTTATTTAACTTATATGCAGAGTACATCATGAGAAATGCTGGGCTGGAAGAAGCACAAGCAGGAATCAAGATTGCCGGGAGAAATATCAATAACCTCAGATATGCAGATGACGCCACCCTGATGGCAGAAAGTGAAGAGGAACTAAAAAGCCTCTTGATGAAAGTGAAAGAGGAGAGTGAAAAAGTTGGCTTAAACCTCAACATTCAGAAAACTAAGACCATGGCATCTGGTCCCATCACTTCATGGCAAATAGAGGTGGAATAGGGAATCACAAAAGCTCAGACTGGATGGCATAAACGTCACAGCAGGAAGAAATGAAGGGCCAGCTGCAGAAAAGAGCTGGCATTGGGGTTGGGCCTACTGCTTAAGGTAAATGGAAGTCTTGGAGTGGTGCTCAAGTGATGAGCAATAAATTAAGTATGAAAAATCACAGAGTAGCAATAAAGGCAGGGACCTGTAGAGGGGAAGTTGCTGCAGTTCCATGATCATGAATGTCTCATCAACCAAGTCTTTTCACATCATGCCATTCTGTTATCCAGAATTTTTTTGGCCTATAGATGGGGCTAATTAATTGCCTAATTAATTTTAGTACATTGTTGTAGGTACTTGAGTCGCTTTTGAATCTCGAGTCTATCATCCAGTTAGGACCCCAGAGCTGTGATAGTTACAAATTAAAAATCATGTCTTTATATCTGCATCTCCACCATTGGGATGAACACAATCAGTGAGGGCCATGCAGAAGCCATTCTTTAGGCTGACACAGATTATTTTTCAGGTCTTTTAGATGCAGCTATTCAATCTGAATCTACTAATATCCAGTGATAATATTCAGCTCATATTTCTCTATCTTGACAAAAAAGGATAAAATATTTTGATAAATGCTTTTTGAACAGTCTGAGTACAAAGCAAGGCTCTGAAATATTCCAGTTGTATAACCGTGGGCAAGTCACATATCTTTTCCACGTCTTACTCTATTCATCTGTAAAATGAAGATAATAGTACCTATTTCATAGGTTGCTGTAATGATTAAATGACTTAATGTAAGAAATATGCTTAGAGAGGTGCCTGGCACAGAATTTGAGCTAAATAAATGTTGGCTATGATCAGCATTATTAACGTTAATATTCACTCCATCTCTGGCATTTGTTTAGTTATTCAGTAAGTATTTATTCAGTGCCTGGTATTATATTACGTGCTAGATTCATAGCAATGAACAATTCAGTCACAGTCCCTACCCTAATGGAAGCATATAATTTTACTTTACCTAGTAAACCAATGCTAAAATTGTAAGATTTATGTAGAATTTATATATATATTTATATATATATGTAAGGGGACTTTCCAGGGTTTTTTGCATTTATTTTTCTTCAATTCGGTTTCTGGGTGGTTTTTTTTTTCTTTTTTTCTGTGTAGAAAAAATTATGATCCAAAGACCTGAATGAAAGAGGAAATCACAACAAAACCAGGTAAATAAGACTGATGATCATGCTGTTAAGGGGTAGGCTTTTCTAACAAGGTCCAAATTGAATAAGAGACAAATAAAAAAGCAGTCAAGCCTCAATTATCTGCATTAACTGGGGTTTGTGAGAATGGACAGTGAAAGGAAAAAGATAATGCATCCTGATTTGCTGTCTTAAATCTCATGGCAGAGGTTAAAAAAAAAAAGAAAGAAAAACAGTAGCAAACAGGGGCATTTGGAATGTCAGTGATGACGGATAGGGGCGGTCTCTGGGAAAAGCCTAGTTATAGTTATTCGAACTGTTCTTTGGGTCTCTTGGAAAACTACCATTGTTTATAGCTTTTTAACTTCAAAGGAAAGGAGCTGTAAAAAGTTGTTGTCAACAGAAGTCCAATTTGCTTGATATGATGAAGGGGTTGGTTGACAATGCACACCTTTTGTCAAAAGGATTTGTCACACAAAGATAGGAAATTGAAGGAACCATCTTATTTCCATAAAAGACTGGGAGGCAGGAGAAACCATGTAGACAAAAAGGGAAGGGGAAGCCCCCTCTTGAACCTCAGGTTCAGTTTCCTCTTATGGGTGGAAGAGACAAGGAACAGTGAGGAAGACTATAACCTCCCATTCTGAACGGGGAGAAGGTGGAGGGAAAGCACTGGGGTCAATGGAGTTAGAGCAATGTGCTCAGGTCACTGAAGGTTGCTTCTAACCCAGGAGGATATTTTTGAACTGTTGCTTCAAAGACAGTCTCACGTTTTTGAACCCCACTGGCCTTGAGTAGCCCTCTAATATTTGCATTTCTCTATCCCCTAGGGAGGCTCTTTCTCCATTTAAAGATCTCTCCAACTGCCTATGTTCATCAGTATTTGGAGACTGGCAATTGTAAGAGTGTTAAGAGGCCATCTTTGTTAGCATTTGAAATTTCTTTGCCCATGTGTAAGTCTATTGATAAGTCAAATTCTGAAACTGTATATGGGGTATTATTTAAAGTACTCTTTTGATATTTTATCTTTCTTTGTATGATAGAGAAAGAAAAGCAAGTGTTACCAAAATCTATTTCCTGTAAAAAAATTACTATGATGACCACATACACACAGTATTTGCTTTTTGATTGTTGGTATTTCTTGCCTTATTAGAAAGAAGCAATCCAGCAAATAAACATATCTGCCCTTGTTGTGGACCCTACTAGAATGTAGGCACTCCTGTTGTTGTTCTGTATTATTATCACAAATTATTATTTTTATTTTTATGTTGCACCCCCAGGGGGCATGAGCTAGAGGGTTTCTACTTCTGTTAACAGTAATAGAAACAAGACAAAATAAGCCCTGAGGAGGTTGGGCCCTGACCGCAGGTTCAAAGTGCTTCCTGTTTGTGTCATAGCTTTAGACTAGACTTGGCTTTGTCTGAACAAGCAATTGAGTTGAGGATCAAACAGCATCAAAGTGTGGCCTAGAGGAGCTGCCACTCTGGCATCTACCACAGATCAGTCCCAGCCCACAGAAACCAGCATGGGCAGGGAGGATATGGTTGGCTAGAGCTGTAATGCTCTGCTTTGTTTTGTTTTTTCCAGGTGCTCAGGATTCTCCCTTAAAAGTGTGGATGAAGACCATGTAATTTAATTAACCCATGTGCTTGGCTAAGGGAGACTGAATAAGTAATACATCCTTCAATGTTCCTTTGCTACTGAATTTTTTAAGTATTCAGACCAAAGAACTAAATGGAGACAATCCATGGTCTATATCAACGACTGTGTCCTCCTATCATTGAAAATTTGCTTGTTTCAATCAGAATTGAGAACCAGACTTCTACAGAGGAGCTTATGAGACATTTACATTTGAAAATCTTGTGCTATTTTCATGCAGTTATATTTCCAAAAGTTTTATTCACAAGGAAAGTTTTTTAAAAGTGTCATGACAACACAGGGCTACAACTACCAAAAATTTCCTTGGGATATTCAGTTAGTTTTACATGACTTTTAAAATTTCTAATCAGTTTGAAATTTGCCAACATCAATTCATCTCCAAAAAGAGCAGCCATGCCAATTGGCAAAGACCATGGTGATTAGATATCTCCATGTGCCAGACAAGAGGGGAGCTTAAACAAGAGATTAACACCCCAATATTTACACTTAGAATTCACTTGTAGTTCATTTATGGTAATAATAAAAGATAGGAGGCTAATATCTGAGAGACTAGAAAATTTCTTTCCAGTGATTCTACATACCGTTTACTTGCAAATCCCCAAGCGGCTGTTGGAACGCTAGCTGTGGGTCGAACACTGGACCTAGGGAATCACTGTGAATTTGAAGTTGAGGTGCCTCCTGAATTGCTCTACCACCTGAGGATGACATCTTGACTTTGTTTCCTGACTCATAAAACAAGAATAACACCATTGCTTCAAGCCTTGGTTGTGAGTATCAAATCTATATAACATATGTGGAAATAGTTTTAAATTATAATTTTAAGAGTATAAATCTAAGACATTCTCCCTGGACTCTAGGACTATAAAAATCAATGAGATAAGTTTGAAACAAAGGAACTCAGGGTCTAAGAGACATTTACACTTGGAAACCTTGTGCTGGGAGCAGGGAGGTGGTTGGCAGAGTGAAGATGGCAGAGTAGGAAGGCATGGGGTTAGCGTATCTCTACAACCAGGGCACCTACTAGGTGCGGGTGGGATCCTTGGACACCTAAGAGGATAGGAGGAACCCCTGTATGATCAGGTAGGACATGGGAGAGAAGGAGGGAGGGAAGAAAAGTGGAGGTGGGACGGGACCCCCAGAAGGGGTCTCGGGGAGGAGAGAGGAGAGGAGAGAGGTCCATATGTTTGAAGGGCCCCCTCAAGGCATGGGGACTGGTGGGAATGTGAGGGGTGTTTGCAGGATGGGGGGTTGGGGGAGTTTTGCTTAGTTGTGTATTCATTTTTTATTTTCTAGCCATGCTTTAATTTTCCTGTGTCATTTCACAGTCTTTACAGGAGAATAGAAAAGCACTAGTTCTGTTCCAAATGTCAGCATTACTAAGTTAGCAGGGACTATGTAGAATCAGAAGGCCCAGACCCAACTCCCAGTTCTGCCACTTGCTGACAGATAGGACATTGGCTAAATTAGTCAGCATCTCTGAGCCTGGGCTACTTCTGTAACTGCAAAGAAGGAACCAGATCATCAATGGCACAGGCTGGCTATGAAGATCAGAAGAAGAGGCACTTGTGAGAACATCTAAGAACATCCTGACATGTGGTAGGCCCCCAGGGAGTGTCCCCTTCCATTTCTCCTTCAAAATATATAAATATTTCAGCAGAATTCCATGGCAGCCCTGTCTCACTGATAGCACTTAAAACCCAGCTAATCTACATCGAGATGTGCTACAATTGTAAAATACATATTGCATTTCAAAGATTCAGTGTAAAAAGAATGTAAAAAATTATTAATAATATTCAAGCCATTACTTATTGAAATACCTTAGATAAATTATAATATGTAATGGGTTTTATATAGGTTACAATAAATTTATATATATATAATACATATGTACACACACTTCAAAGGTATATCTATATAGGTATGGAGAGTATCTATCTGTCTCTATGTATACATATATATGTATGTATATATATATATGTATATATGTTATATATGTAGAGATATAGAGGTATATTTACATGTGTGTGTATATATATGTAGAAAGAGAAATAAAGATATACTGTAGCAATGGAGAGTATCTGTATACAGATATAGATACATAGAGATATATCTATATAGAGACTATATCTACATTTATGAAATTTAACCTAATATATATATTTGGTGTGTGTATGTGTGTGTATTCTATTGGACCACACTGCTGTGCAACATAAAATCTTGAGTCGTCACAAGCCAATGAAGCTACTTCTCGTTATCTAGACTTTCTATGGGATCAGTTACTTTTCCCCAAGCATTTCAATTAAAATTAATCTTCAGAATATAGTTTTCTTAGATTCTGATCCACAAAGCAATCTGTTATCTACTTAAATTAATGAATCGAAGGATGTCTTTTATCTATATTTGAATAGTATCCTGGAGCTAAGAATCATAAACATAACAATTTAGTCGTGTGTCAAAATGTAACAGCCTAATACCCTATTCTAGGCCCAATTCTTGGATCTGTACCATAATTTTAAAGCTATATATTTTCCCCAATTTGGGTGACAGTTAAATGGATACTAATTTTCCTTAATAGTAGCTGGGGAGGTGTTTGCCTTGAACAGTGGTACTTTGCAGGTTTTTGAAGTTATCACACTTGTTAAATCAGAGTATATTAAGTATCTACAGCTCTAACTCCTCATTTCTTTATGGCCACAGTAAATGCACAGATTGGTTCTTCACCATGGTGGCTGTAAAACATACTTCATGGGAGCAAGATCGATACCATTGTCCAACTCAACAGACTCCAAGTCCTTCCCAGTCAGTGTGATATGTCAGTGTGATAACATCTGGAGACAAGACTATTACTTTTACTATAAGTTAATCACTCCCATTCTCAGAGATGCTTTAAACTAATGAAGTCAAGTTGCATGGATGCAGTGTGACAGGTACTTTAGAGGTTACATGATATCAAAGCCAAAATAGAGAAGATTCAAATGGTTGGCCAGGGACAATAAAAACTAGAGTTTATCTCAGTAACAAAAGTGCAAAATATATTTGTTTAGAAAGTGTGAGATTAGGAAAATGGAAAAAAAATATGAATCAATGACAGCAACTTACTGGATTCTTCAGTTAAGAATAAACACTTTGTGACTGAGAATCCTCTGCTAGCACTGGGTTAGGTACAGTATGTATTTTTATACTTTCACGTAGAAGCCCCACTGAGCTTCTACTAGGCCAGGGTATCACTGTATGGATGAGAAAACCAAAACCCAAAGGAGCTAGGTGACTTTTCAGTGCCATATGTCTGGTAAGCAACATGAGTGTGATTAAATCCCAATCTGAAGTCATCTCAGGTCCCCGTTAATGTCATCCACAGTGATTCAGCTAAGTGTCGCAGAGCACACGCACGGGCAGAACAGACAGGCTCTCAGCCGCTGCTTCTGAGCCTCTGGACCACCATTCTAAGAGGTACTTCTCAAAGGAGCCCTAAGACTCTGCAAAGCAGTGGGTATAAAAGGTGTGAACCCCCAGAGGTCAAGGTACATAATTAACAGCAATATTAATACTGGCTTGTGATCAGTTGATGACATAATTTGTCATTTTAAACACTAAAAATAAAAACAACTCTTTCTCGCAAGTTGTTCCTTCCTCTAATTGCTCCTTTAATTTTACATTTTTTTGGAACTATTTCCATCATAATTCTTGGAACTGGATTAGGAGCCAAACTTGTGTCTTATAAATTGCATGTTTATGGTGGTAATGATTAAACATGGTAAATAAGCCTTGAATTTTGCCTTTTCAATTTCTGTCATAACTTTCTGTTTATCTTTTTTTTAACAGGGATTTTTAAAATGACCACAAAAAGGGGGAAATAGTTTTTATTTTCATTTAATTTAAGCAACTTAAGAGACCAGTTTTCCTTTACTGAAGATACCAAGCATTGACTTCCAGTTAAGAAGTCTAAATTGTTTAATTAACTTCAACATACTGCCAAGCCTTTTGATGTTTGTTAAGTAAGCCCACAGGAATAAAGAATCGTCTCTTGAAAGTTTAGTCAGTGTTTGACATAAAGTGGGCAGCTGAGGAGTGGGAGTGGTGAAAATTTAAGTTCATTTATCATCTTGAATTCTCTAGGTTGTAGAAGTGATAGCATTTGGTCATTTTGGAACAGGGGAAGGAATGGGTTTTCTGACTTTGCTTGGCTCATTCATTGTGCATGCATTACAGTCTGACTCTGATGATATGACGAGGAGGAATAACAGGTTTTTTCATGGCATGCACTTTGTGCCTGGCACTGCTCTAAATACTTTGCATATACTTATTCATTTAATCCTCACAACGGTTCTATGAAGTTGATACTATTATAAGCCCATTCTACAGCTGAGGGACCTGGAGCAGAGATGCAAGCCTGGAACTGGGAACCATGACAAGGCTTCCAGCTCCAGGGCAGTGTTCCCAGCCTCCCTGCATGGAAGTCAGGGCCCTGAGTTCAGGAGCTCGGGAGTGATGTGAAAACAAACACAGATAAATGAGACAGTTAGAGTTTAATGCTATGATGGGGGAGAGGCAGGCAGGGCTCTCTGAAGAGCATGGAGGAAAAGTCACTATACTAGCCGGGGAGACAGAGAGGTGTCCCTGAAGAAGGGAAATCTTGGCAGGTTCAGAAGCTTCAGAAGAGTTAGCCCTGCCGACTGGCACTGGCCATGGAGCAGCTGGGGCCATGGCTAGCAGGCCATAATAAAGATAGAGGAGTGGAGGAAGAGCTCGGCCAGCTCAAGAAGCCACCCGTGGTTTGGTATTGGGAGGTGAGGGCAGATTTCAACAAAGGGAATGGTATGAAGGGAGGGACTCAATCTACTCACGTGTTTATTCAGAAGATATTTACTGAATGCCAACTACTGCCCACACTGTGCCGGATGCTGAGGATAGATCAGTGGACACTCCAGGAAGGAAGAAGGAAAGAAGGAAGTGAGGGTTGGGCAGGGAGGTAGAAAGGAAACAGACTACACTCCTGCCTTCAGCGAGCTTGCAGTCTTCTCAGAGGGCCAGACTTGAAATACTTAAACAAGGAAGCAAAGGTTTAGTTAGCAATGGAGAAGAAGGCCAGGAAGGAAGAGAACAGGTGCTAGAAATGAGACTAGCAGAGGAGACCTTCCTTTGGTACCAGGGAGTGCTCTTAGAGGAAGTAACATTTCAGCAGGTCAAGCCACTTAAAAATGAAAAGGAATCTGACCTGCAGGAAGGCTGTAGAGATCAGGATAGACTGTAAAGGACATTTTTCATACATATATAAAGACTTCAGAATTCATCGTATCGGCCAGATACCCTGATGGGAGACCATTAAGCCGAAGAGTAATCTAATTAGATTTGCATTGATACCCCAGGCTGGGGGCAGGGAAGCCTGATTCAAGCCTGTAGTCTGTGGCCCCCACAACTCTACCATCCGTTACAAGCATGTTTCCTGCTTTGCTCATGAGATCCAGCTGTCTGGGTCACAGGAATCTAAATTCTACAGATGCTTAGAGCATGAAACCCACTTTTTAAGATGAAGTTGGTAGGTACAGTCTCTTTAGCTCCCAAACTTAATTCAAAATAAATTCCTACAAGCTCTGTGAAGTTCCCCAGCCTGACTTTATTGAGTTTTTAATTGATGTCAGAATTCAGTGCCATAATCTACAGTTGTGGAAGCTACAAATTCTTAAATTAGAAATACATAAATAAATAAGTGGCATTTTCCTCCCAGACTTGAAACATGTAAATGAGGTTGATGAGTCCCATTTACACAGCCCATAACGACAACTCCATCCAAGATACAAAAGGAATGAAACACACAGTTTTTCCATGTAAACCCTTGGAGCTCTATGTTCAAGGTAAAAATAACAAACTAATTAATAAGTAAATGGAAGCAAACACTCTGCTGTCTTCATGTTCTCCACTCCTAGGCAGCAAGCAACAATGGATTTGGTGTGGACAAGCTACAGTTCCATCCAGACATACTCTTGTGAATCAAGTTCATGGACACATTCCATGGGCTAGGAAACACCTTTGTGCACATATGGTTATCTCGGCCCCCTCCTTAACTGCCCCCAGTGGCTGTCAAAATGAAACTGTTCCTCCACCCACACAGATCTAAGATGATCTTACACAGGTCAGGCAGGCACCAGCTTCTGGGCAATCCATTAACAATGCAGCAATAGCTAGAGCATCTATACCTAAACCATAATTAACAATCAGACTTCACAGATTTGGGCTATAGGCTTTCCTGTGAAACAGGATCACAGGAAGCAGGTAGGATGAGAGAATCACATTCTTACATTCTTTTATTAAGGAATTGTTGGGCTCAGTTACTGCAGCTGAACTGGGCTTCAGTGGGGTTGCATTTGTCTTAGAGAATCCGTCCTTCCCTGATGCAATGATGTGAAGCCAGCCACTGTGACGTCTCTCCTGTCTCGGTTGGGCTGGGTGCCCCAGTGCCCTTGTTTCTCTCTTTGGCCTCACTTTCTCCTTCTGCCCCTAATCTCTGGTTTCTGTGTCATGGCCTCAGCAAGGATGTTTTGCCCACAATTCCTTATCCTTTCTCATGAGGTTCTAAAATAATGCCACTGATGGGACATGTCACCTGCTATCTGGTGCTGTTCCTAATGGAGTGCTCCTGTGATTGAGACTATTCTTATTTATCCCTGCTTCACAGATGAGAATGTGGAGGTTCAGGGAAGTGAGTGGCTTGCCCAAAGTCATGTGAACATTAAGTGATGGAGCAGAAATTTGAACTCACTTAAGTCTGATACCAAAGTCAAAGCCCTACTACTATGCTATTTTCCCCCCAGGTGTTACCTGGAGATCCAGCCCTGTCCCTATCCAAATGTACCCAGGAGCTGCCAACTCAACACATCCAAGCTGGACTATTCACCTTTCCTACTGGTGCAATCCATCTCCGTCCTCCTAAGCTAGACAACTGGACTCATTGGGATGCTGGGTCTTGGCTCTGTGTTCCTTCAAACCACACCTTCCATTGGTTGTCTTTCCCCCATTGCCACTATACTGCTCTAACTCATGCCCTCATCCTTGGATCCATGGGAAGCCACCCAGGTGGCGCAGTTTGCTGGCAAGCAGAGTGGCAGAGGGAATGAATGGGTGGAGAGGCCAGAGTCTCAATCTTGTTTCCGCCAACTGCAGTCAAGGGCATATTGGCAGGTTCTCACATCTGTGGGAAGGGGATGCCATTAGCAGCCTCACAGGGAGGTTGGGAGTGTTCGAAATAGCACATTAGGGCAGACTCTAAGACGCACACACTCATGAGAGTCCTGCTAAGCAGTACAAGTTCTCACTCATCTCTTTGTGCCTCAGTTACCCCAGTCTGTAAAATGAGGACAGTAGCATGGGCCTCAGAGGTGGTGGGGGAATTAGAAGGATCAGCATCTGGGGCCCATGAAGGCAGCACCCAGCATGCAGTGAGCACCAAGTAAGCACTGGCATCCTCACCAGCCCTCCTCCCCCTTCTGGAAAAGCACAGAGCAGCCATCACATCGCCTCCATATTGGTACTTAATCAACATACATGGTCACTTTCTCTCCCCAGAAAGGAGCTGGGCTTACTCTTGTACTCATTGCTTTCCTTCTCTAGCTGGCCTGCTGCACCACACACAGTAGGGCTTCAAAAATACTAACTGGGTATCTATTAAGGGGTGTGCTTTCCTTAGAGGGATTCTCTGGCTAGCTATTTTATTTTCCTAGCCTCCTCTCTTTTGTTTTTCTTTCTTTTTTTTTTTTTTTTTTGGACCTTTCTATTATGGACACATCTGGGCAACTTCACAAGGCCCATTTTAAAATCTCATAAAATTACTGGAGGTGGGAGATAAATACCTGTTCTGCTGGAGTTGGGCAAACTGAATGGCACAACAGCCTCCCCCATACTTTACAAGAAGCAGACAATAGCAAGCAAGCTTTGTGGACAGAGACAAATAGGAGATGGCCAGGGCTCCAAGAGGCTGGGCTTCTAGAAGGGGCTCTTTTGGGGACTCAAGTGACCAGCTCTTCATGGCTGAGTCTCTTGGTAACAATCCCAGGACCCCAAGCCCAGCAAGGTAAAGTTTTGTCCTAGGAAATGTCTCAAATCCCGTCTGCTTGGAGCTAAATACTATGACACTGTCTTTTCTAGATTTAGAGATGAGCTGTCAATCACAATAACAATGTTCATCTAACTTCATTCTATCCCACATGCAAAACCCCCTTCTGTGAATCTCTGTACCATTTACTTGTTCCCAAGAAGCATTTTGTACTGCACATCCTGGCAGGTGTGTTGCTAGGCATGTGGAAGTCATTTATATCACGAGTTAGTGAGCTGCTGTGAAAATGACCATGGTTAAGTGAGAGATAAACTCTCTTTTGTGGTGCCAGTGGGTTTCCACACTGGTATGTGTTCACCAAGATCCTGTTTTCTTTTGAGAACACCAGTGGCACTCTGTGGATTCATGTTTAGCTTTCTACCTACGCTTAACTCACAGATTCACAGATACAAAGAGGAACTATGGAGTTTTTCCAGTCCAGGGACAGCAAATATACTCTGGCCCTAGAAACATCTCTAAGTGATCAATGGATAGTAGCTTTCAGAAGCAGTGTCTTGGGAGAGATACTCGGGTCAAGCAGGGTGATTAGCAATATCTGCAACGTACATGGTGGTGGAGTAGGGCAGCACACATGCCACTTATTTACCATTGCAGACTGTTTAACCCCTCTCATCTGCAGATAAGGAGGAGACGTGACACTTTCAAGGTCACACAGACAGCATAGGCAGGAGAGCAGTACTCACGATGCCATTTGTACTGTCTCTGCTCCCCAACGGTGGGATTGGTGTTCACTCCACCACTGAACAAAATTAGCAGATGAAGCAGGGTTATGGGGAGTGTGACAGATGGAGAAAAGCAGTGGGAATCACAGGCTTTGATAAAGTGGGTAAGAGCAGGCCAGCAGCAGGTAGGAGAAAAGGCCAGTCCAGTCGCACCAAGCTGGGGACACACCATTATTATTGTAATTATTTTGCCAGGGTCTTGCTGTGTGTCTTCCCTTTCTGTAATTGAGAAAGCCACAGAGTCTCTGAGCTCCTAGTGAAGGAGAAGTAAGCAAATTCATATTACCAAATGTCCTGGGATGACACAATCAGGAAGGCTGAAGAGCAGTTTGTGGCATTCCTAAAGTCACATGTGCACAGGGGCAGAGATCTTCATACAGGTGCATGTAGAAGGGAACGGACACCAGTGCATGGGAAGGGAGCAGCACCATACGCCACGGGTGCATCACATACAACTCTGGCGCGCAACTGTGGTTCTCACCTGCACAACCTCCATTTCCCTTTCTTAGATGACAGCATCCTAGTTTCAGAACTTAACTCTTTTACTCCCAGTCCATATATATTAGGTGGGGCTGAACTCATCCTGATTTCAGGGCCAGGCATGTGCCTCAGTCTTAGCCAACTAGAGCATCAGGATCCAACTGTCATAGAAACTGAATCAGGGATGGGAGCATGCTCTGAGGAGAGCCAGTGAGACTTGATTTCAAGCTTGGGGTGGCAGTATAGGAAGAGATACTCTCTGAGATGACTTCAGACTGGGAAGATGATGTGAGGTTGCTGAGACCACACCAGAAAGCAGGAAAGGCTGTGACTATCTATAAGCGAAGTCAGTGGAAGCAAAGTGGAACCACAAATGGAGAAAGACCAAAGCTAAAGTCATCATTTGGGCATGGATGCACAGCCATGCTAGCAGGCAAAGCTGTCCCTGAGGTCTCTGTCACATGACCCAATCAGCTCCCCTAGCCATGCTGTCTTTTGCTTTGATTTAGGTTTCTATCATTTGCAAACAACAAAAAGACTCTTGATCAATAATAAGCCAAAGACCCATTTTCCACATAAGACACACAAATCTCAGTGTTCTTCCTTGGACCAACTTATCCTAAGTGGTTACATTACCTGCAAGGAGCCCTGGATGTCTTTCCCTCCAACAATTACGAGTTCTGCCATGTCTTCTGCATGGGGAGTCCGGGCGTGGATGAACAGAGTCTTGCCCACTGCAGATATGTTCCTCAGGGCGACTAAGCGGCCATCGCTGTGCACCTTGAAGTAAGGGCTTGAGACCTCATAGTGCAGCTTGTCATTCCCCCTGCAGTCACTGAAGGTCACTGGCAAAAACAAAACAAATGAACAGAAACCGGAGTGTGAGTCGGCTGGGAAGTGTAGCGCTGCAGCTGTCTTTGACCATTAAGCATGACTTACCACTCTGCACCCCAGATCCACGCGTGCTGCCCCTCACCCACAGCACCCTCTCACGGCCTCGTGGCTTTGACTATGTGACAGACTCCACTCAGTGAAGGCTTCCTTAATCACCTCCCCTGCCCCAGGTAGGTGCTAAGCCTCTTAATGCACAAAGACAGCCTCTTCCCTGCTTCCATACTGGGAGCAGAAGATATTGCAGACAAGGCTAGGAACTGAGACGGAAGGCCCCTTGTCACCTCTCGTCTAGGTTGAGCCCAGCAGTGGAGACAGGTAGGAAATGAAGGACTCAGCCACGGCCTCCCCTTAGTTCCCCAGGCCTTATGTACAACCATTCATGACAGCATTTAGCCTCCTGTGCTCAACTTTCATTTAGCTCTTTGGTGAAGTCAGGGGTGGTAACTTTTCTTCCCTCAGAATCCCTATAAAGCTTTGCATAGCTGCTAAGTATGGTTGGGATCTGTATGTGAGTGTTGAATGAACTTTGGACAAAGAACAGTTATGACTTAGCATTTATTGAGTGGC
Source organism: Odocoileus virginianus (assembly GCF_023699985.2). Taxonomy (NCBI): domain Eukaryota; kingdom Metazoa; phylum Chordata; class Mammalia; order Artiodactyla; family Cervidae; genus Odocoileus; species Odocoileus virginianus. The sequence continues at coordinate 50,395,958 of NC_069693.1, forward strand.
ATCTGAGTGCCAGGCTCTGTCATAAGGACTTAACATTCCATCTCTCATTTTAGTCTCACAACCACTCTAAGTTATAGCAGCTTCTCCCAAGTTTATTTTTATTATCTCCCCCGACCCAGAAGTGTTTTTAGATATTGTTGCCTAATTGTCACCACTCTCATGCATTGTCAGTGTCATAGATCTATTGTATATCTGTTTATTTACTGCATGTATATCTGTACTCTACACACACAAAGTACAATTGTTTGTCTGTCTCCCAAGAACCCGTGTCATCCCTTTGGTGACATAGAGCCCCGCTGAGAATGCACAATCTACACACATCATTTCCATACTGTGGGAGGAAAGACTGAGCCTTGGAGAGACTGACTAACATGCTCAAGACCACACATCCAGAAAAGGCAGACACCTGTTCTCAGGCTGATCAGTCTGGATCTACAGTTCAAGTTGTCAGCATATCCATTTCCCAGAAACAGGTTAACAAGAGGGAAAAGAGCTGATGCCCCATCCTGACCCCCTCAGGCCTCTCACCAACCCCTCCAGATCATCAGAGGTACCAGGTGAGGACATCCTGAGAGACAGACCTGCATTTAGGACCAGGCACATAGTAGGCCCTCAATATATCCCCGCTCTCTTCCCAACTTGTGGTATCAAGTAACTAGGGTTGCATGATTGGGTCTTGTATATTTTAGACACCTTTTACCAGTCCAGGAATGAGTGCTTTAGACTGGGTACATTTTTCAAGGCTATGAGAATAGTCTAGAGAATTAAAAAAAAAGCAATACCTTCCCCAACTCCCAAATGACATTCTGACAGAGCAGGACTGGGGTCCAGGCACTGGCATCTCTTTAAGATTTCCCAATGAATCTAATGCAGCCAGGGTCAAGCACTAGGACCTTGGACAATGGCTTGCTTGTCAAGATGCCAGGTTTCCACATTTCCCAGTGATTCCTGGCATGGAGACAGGGTTGGGGACCTAGCATGCCAGGAACTGTTATTCCCACCATGCCCCTGTGAAGGGGCAGTTTTAAGAGTAGGTGTCTAAGCCCCCTTCCAATCCTGGCTCATTTGTGGCGGCCCTGAGATCGTGGGCAAATGACTTGCCCCTTGAACCTCAATGTCTTCATCTATAAAGTGGAATTGTTACAGGGAAAAGCCAATTATGGCTCCATTTCTTTTACTTTAACCTTTGCTTCTTGTTGCTTTCGTTCACTAAAAGGATACAGTCCATACATAATGGCCTGCCATGGGGAACCGTGACCCTCTGCCTGAATGTTAAACCAAAATGCTTTTGTGCAGTAACTTGTCGATCTGTGGATGGCTATATGAAGGAAGAAATTAGCACATCTCTTCCCCAGACTTGCCATTCCAGGAGATATATGCAAAATATATGCCTTTTTAGTTTGCTTTCTCAGCCCCCCAATCCCCCATTCTATAGAAGAACCTGGCATCCAGACCCAGACAAGATGGTTTTATTTTGAGACATTAGTCTGTCATTTTCTGTATGCAGGCTTTCTGAATAAAGTCGTATTCTTTGCCTGAACACCCTGTCTGTAGACTTACTGACCTGTCATGTGCTGAGTAGAGTGAGCTTGGACTCAGTAACAGAACAAATAACAGTACCTCCCCTCATAGGTACTACAATTCTTATGATAAGCATTAAACAAGATAATAACACTTAAAGCACTTCAGACCGACCCTGGTGCTATTACTGAAATGCAAATTTGTGTGCCTGACAATACCATACCTTGGTATTGGCCTTGGTATTGTGAGGCCGAACAGTACCAAAATATCAGTGTGGAACAGAGAAAGGTTTCCTGCAGGGCCCTGCAAGGAGACAGGTGGGTCATGCCTTAAAAACCCCAAACTGCCCAAAAGCTCTCCGCAAAGCCCTTTTATAGGAAAGGTGAGGAAGGGGTGTGGGTAGTTGTTGCAAACTTCTTGGTGTCAGATCCTTTGTTCTAGAACCAGCAGGTCGGGGTCAGGTGACAGCATTCCTCCAAACTCCCACCAAACAAATGCTATTCTCTGATAATTCTATTCTGTATTCTCTATTCTCTGACCTGAGGGCCAGGCCCCTCAGCACAACTTTCACCCTCAGAGGTCCAGGCCTGGCTGAGAGGAGGGGGTCCCTGCAGGCACTGGTTACCCTGCCCCAGAGTGTTTGCCCAGCACCCAGTCTGGGTCTTCCTGCCAGCACCCAGGCCTGGCTGAAGAGGCAGATGTCAACTGCTGGTTCCCTCAGGGCCAGGTCCCCAGGCCTACTAAGCCACCATTGCTGAGGGAGCCAGGTGCCCAGGACCCAACTGGCCTCAGGCTCCTCAGGCTGCCCAGTGGGGGCCAGTCCTGGAAATGGCCACTGCCATTAGGTCACTGAGGCGGGGATGGGGGAGCGCGTCACCACCACCTCAAGGCCTGGACCTGGCCAGTGGGCGGCCTTGGTGAGGAGTCTGGAGCCTCACAGGACACAGTCCCCAGCTTGTTCCCTGGGTCCCCAACTCACCCACTGCACCAGGCCAGGTCTGCCTCTTACCTCACTCTCTATCTGAGGACCACCACTCTGAGGATTGTTGGCTGAATGTCCTACTAACGGCAGCACAGTTATTCAGGGGGAGGAGCCCACTGTGGTTCCAACCAATGACTGAGCAGGACTACTAACGGTCACTCAGTGACAGTTGCTCGCTGGGGGGAGGAGCCCATTGCCACACCGACCAATGGCTGAGTGACTGTTTAACGGTCTTGTGGTAACCGTTTCCTGGTAAGGGGTTGGGGGTTATGGCAGGCAGCAACGGCCATGAGAGTGCTAGGGGTTGTGGCCGGTGGCAGTGCTCTATTACAATGCTCCATGAATAAGAATTACTATCATCAATTTTCTTGTAATTCTGAGCATTGATGGAGTTCCCTTTCCTTTTCTACACAGCTTCCTTCTTCTAGCTGGTTTTCTGACTGCCTCCTGGGTCCTTCTGCCTCTGTCCAGTCAGGTACCGGTGCTCTGGCCCATGAGGTTACCATGGAGATGGTTACTACAGATATTTCTGCTGAGGCTAAAGCAATGAGGCAGATGATTCTGATCCAACCTTGCCAATCTTTGGAGACTCCCACTTTTCTTGGCAAAGCTCTACCTATCTCACTTAGAGATCATGAAGGGAAAATAACTTCAAAGGAGTGAAATTATAGTGTCTGCTCACAGCAGACCCCACAAAGTTGTCTAACATATTCTTTATTCCTAAAAGAACGACACTCGGCTGAAAATTTTACATTCGTGATTGCAGTGAATCCTCACGTTATCTAACTGGGGTGAATACTAGTTTTTCCCTCTGGAAACTGAAACATAGAGAGTATGAATGAAGTTAAAGCCAGTTAGTCTAGGTCATCTGCCTAAGCAAATGTGTTCCTTCCTTCAATCACTCAGCTTCCAGATTCACGATCTAGCCATGCTTTCATACCTGATGTTATTCCCTTAATATTTTTCTTTTAATTGACTCACATTTTTATTTATACAATTATTTAAAGATGATCTTTATAGTACATGATCAATGTGCCAAATGTATTTTTCTAAAAATATTAAATTTAAGGAGGCAAGTAAAAACAGATATTAGTCCTTGTATATTCTAATGATATGTATTCCATGCTCCAGAAATGCTGGCTTGGGCTAAATTCCTCTATCATTTAAACAAATTCATGCTTAGGTCCACCAAACTCAGGTTTGTAATCTAGCAAGGCTCTGATATAATTATCCTGGGTTGGCTGAAAAGTTTGCTCATGCTTTCCCTGTAACATTTTATGGAAAATCCTAAATGAATCCAATATGACTATCTGATATAATCTCGGAGGGCTTCTAATATTTGAAATAAGATTTATAACATAATAATATAATATGTATAACATATATAATATATTATATACATTACAATCTCAGGTGAGTGTATTCTCCTTGGTTCTGTCTCATCTCAACAAAAATTTGAAGCGACGGGCGTTAAAGCCCTCGGCGTGTCACAGCTCTCAGACAGACCGTGTTATAACTCTCAGGTCTTGGACAGATCAGTGTAACAGCTCTGTGTTACAGCTCAGTTTTATTTAGAAAATAACAGGAAAATACATCTTTGAGATGTAGGGCATGCCAACCCAAAGATGCGAAGAGAAGAGAGAGAGAGAGAAAGAGAGAGAGAACATGTGTGCGCACGTGGGAGAGAGACCCCCCCAGGCCATTGGCTCCTCTTTTTATATGTTTTGTTTCCCACCCCGGGCCTGCCCTATGTAAATTGGGCTAGCCAGGAGTGCTGTTTGTTCTACCTGAGGTCCTCACTCCAGTCCTTGGACCTTCCTTTGTTCTATTTTCGCAGGCTGCCATTCTGGACTCCTGTTTCCTATTCTCACTACCTAACAATAATAATATATTATATAAAATAATATAATATATATAGCATAAGAATATATATAACATAAATAATGAGGTCTTGAGAAAGACATAAACCTCAGAGAAGGCACAATCTAGACCAAACCAACAATTGCAATTTAATAATTAATCAAAAGTAAAACAGGTCACCACACTCTTTGTTTCTTCTTCCTCCTGAAGGAAACAGACCCTACTTCCCCACTGACTGTAATCTCACCTTAAAGTTCCTATTAAAGAGCGCCAGCCCTGCATCATTGTCTTACATTATGAACCTTGTCAACACAATCAAGATGTCAGTGATTCTCAGAGACCAAGCCAGTGCATGCTTCAGGATGCAGAGTTCAAAGAACATATTATGGATGAAATGGAATAATTTATGTCTGTTTTGTAAAAAATGTTTCTATATAGACAACCTCCTAAGCTCAGAATAACACCATGAGGATAATTGAAAGGAAAAATTATAATAAACAATTAAACTTGTGAACAAATATTTAAAACCTCTATCTGAGGGGAAAAAGGAGCTATCTGTGCTATTCTGCACCTACAAAGAACTTCCTTACACAGTTTATCACTATGGCATTTAAAATAGCTACTGGGGAAAAAATTATACATATAATACACTGTACATGGGGATTTATTGGAATCAATTGTGCAACATCATTCTTTGTGATAATCTGTGAACACCCCAGGAGAAGAAAGGGGGAAGTGAAAACTCCCCACCTGGGGGAAAAATGCAAATTAGATGAATGGCACCACTCAGCGTTTCAATTATGCTTTCAGCATGTTTCCACTCAAAATGTCCTCTGGGCTTAATGCAAATGTCACGAAGAGACAAACTTTAGCTAGGAGACAAAACCGCAACTGAAATGGGAAGTGTGGTACGTGAATTAAGGGGTTTAATCTTCCTGACCCTGATTTTATGTTTTTCTATTTCTTTCTTTTGAACTTGGTTCTCAGAGGTAGAAAAGGCATAGATTTCTTACCATCTAGAAATGTGTGAGGAAGCAAATTAAGCTGTATTATGATCCCAGGAAAATATAAAAATGTAGATAGATTTAAATTTATCTGTGAAATATAGAGCAGTCCTACTCATGTAGATAGGTACAGACTAAATATGGAATTTGTGCTATTCTTATAAGTGTTCTGGGGTGAGTCTGTGATCCATGTACTCACATCTGACATGGGTAAATGGTCCTAATGTACTAAACATTGCTTACTCTCTCTTAAGACTGTACCATCTATCCACATACTCATAGCTCAATTAGTCAAACAACACAATTGCTCCATTTTGCATGAAGGACCTGCATATTGGTTGATCTGCAGAATCTGCTAGGGCAAGGAAAGCCATGCCTTTCTAACAACTGAAATAGCACTTAGTTCAGAAACATCAGATGGACTCTCCCCAGGATACAGCCCATCATTTAATTGCTTTTTGCATCTTCAGTATCCCACTGGGGTCCAAATTCCTTTGAAAGAACTCAAAGGACTTTAGTCCAGAGGCTCTATGGATTCGCAAGTGAGAGAAACAGAAAACAATTCCTTTGGTTTCTCAGAACACCCTCATTACCCAAAGCTTCTAGTCAATCAAGGTTTCATTAACATATGTTCAGTGCCACCCACACTGGGACAGATCCTTGACTGATAATACATCCTTCAGCCTTCATTCCGTCTACCCTCTTGATTCCTGAATGCACGGAACCATATCCTGTGTTCCATGTTTGGCCTGGAGTCAGCATTGACATCCACAGAGCTTCTGTAAGGTTCTGGGCATGTTCCTAACCATGACTGATTATCCTAGCAGTGGATTTCACTTCCAGAGGCTTTGTAGATTTGATAGGTGCAGAATGCACATAAACTGGTCTTACACATCTCATGTGTCAATCCCAAGTTTGATATAATAGAGTTTCTATTCTATCATGTCAGCCAAAGACATCATAATGAATGATTCCATCAAGTGATATTCAGCAAAAACCTATTTTTTGCCATGTAAACCCTTAAGGGGTTTACAGATCCCACATCTGCTTTCAGGGGATTTCCTGTGCCAACCATTAAAAATTGAGCTGCTAGCTCTGGATAGTCTTTTCTGCCAGGGTCTTACATTTTCCTCTTGCTACTGATTTTTTTTTTAAAACACAGCAAGTTGTTTTCTGGGGGAAAAAAATGCATTTTCAATTCTGTGGTGGTTATAATCACTATGAATTTGTATCTCAGAATGGAATTTATATGGCACAGTGACTAACACAGTACATCCGTTTGTTGAATGAATAAATAACAGAACTGCCATTTGGCAGCAAAGCAATTTTAAATTCCTCAAACAAAACTGAGGATGGCCCAAATTCACCTGAAGAGTTGAGTAAGTCAATGGAAAGCCACCCACTCAGTGAAACAGAAATCACTGATTCAGCAACTTTGTGAATCACCAAGTCTCAGATCACTGACTCCCTCTGTTTTCATATTACTAGTCCATGGTTCTTACTTAGTCCTTAGTTTTTTATTTACCTAGTAATTATGTGCACACATGTCTCCCTTTCTGAGTGTCTATAGGGTAAGTTAATGAGAGAAGAGATTTGCTCCACTCTAACTTGTAGTTGGTCTTGCTGTTGGAGCTGTCTGGAGACATGAGGCAGAATGTCTTGACTAGGCCTATATTGAGATTCAGATCCTGATTGTGTGATGCTCTGGCAGTCCTGTGATTTCCCAAGCACCCCTATACTCCATGAGATGGCATACATGTGGAGGAAGGAACCTTTAAGAAGGAGGACCACATACATTGCTCTGGGGTCTTCTAGAACTAAGCAGAATAAAAGCCAAGGAAGGAACGTGGGTTGGGATCCTACAATTGTACAGGTGGGAGCTATACATCGCTGCAGTGCAAATATTAATATTTGCATGATCTTTTTATTGTCCAAATACTAGAAAAGTCTGAAGAAATTCAGGGTACCATTTGGAAGGTCAGGTTATTTCTGAGTGAAATAATTTGCTGATCATTGGATACTTTCAAGTAGCACTTAAATGAATATTGAGCAGGAATGTTTTGGAAGAGATTCTAGCATCAGATGCTGTCTCTTACAGCTGGGAAAGTCTATTATTCTAAATCACTATACATCCATCCATTAACCCATTAAAAGCATCATTTGACCACTTATAGTATGAAAGACAGTAGGTAGAAAGGGATAAATGCCAACATTAAGACAAATAAGGTGGATTATCTGTCTTCCAGATATTCAGAGTCCAGAAGGTTGGACCACAGTATCATTTGGAGGGCTGCCCTTTTGAAGGACAGGTGTCCCATTTCTTCATTGTGTCAAAAGGCCAAATATCACCACAGGGTAGATCTTAGAAGCAAGCAGATCATCTCTTCATATAATACATTATTTCTTACAGTAAGAAAAAGTCAGCCAATGAACAAGTTTATAATTACCAGAAACACCCAAGGTGAGGGGTTATCAATAAGTATATCTCATCTTACTGAAGAGCTGTACTCTCTGAAAATTGCTTAGAAAGCTAATTTCTGTATATTTTTTCTATATTTTATTATAAATTGGATGTGTTTTTCTAGACAATGTTTTGGCCTTAAGTCCCAACAAAATTAAAGAATACAGCTACACATTAGGAGCATTTGAAGGGATGAATTATAACTTTTAAAGGTAAATACTATCCTAATCCATAAACTAAATAGTGAAAGTATGCAAATCTTGTGAGCCAATTTTTTAATTGGCTATGAAAGTCTGAAGATCTAATTATAATGATGGCTACCATCAAGTTAGCAGAACTAACTAAGCATCGTAGACCCAGAGGTCTTTCAGTTTTGACTCACTCTCTTCTTTAGAACTGAAGCAGGATGATCAGCTATTCTCTTTCTGGGTTCCCAAAGAAGCTCTTGGGTTTTAGAAGGGATGAGGGGATGATTTGGAGATGAAGGCAGGTGGGAGAGTAGCAGTGGTAACCTGACCTTAGAAATAAATTAAAATGTCTAAGATGAATAAACAGACAAAATAAGAGTCTTCAGGGAATGTGTATTGAATCAGCTTCTGATTTAAAATCCTGAACTAGATTTCAAAATTCTATCATGAACAGAAAAGATAGTCTATAAAGAGTCCATAGTCTATAATCTGAAATAGCCCTCAGTAAACACTGATCTGTAAGTGTTCAAATCTGGAAGAAGGACCCCCCTGGTGGCTCAGTGGTAGAGAATCTGCCTGCCAGTGCAGGAAATGGGTTTGATCCCTGACCTGGGAAGATTCCACATGCTGCGGAGCAACCAAGCCTGTGTGCCACAACTCCTGCCGCTATGCTCTAGAGCCCAGGAGCCACAACTATTGCATCCATGTGCTGCAGCTACTGAAGCCTGCATGCCCAAGAGTCCATGCTCTGCAATAAGAGAAGCCACTGCAATGAGAAGACTGCACACTGCAATTAGAAAGTAACCCCTGCTTGCCTCGACTAGAGAAAAGCCCGTGCAGCAACCAAGAACCAGCACAGCCAAAAATAAATAAATATATATAAATAATATTAACAAACAAACAAACAACCTGGAAGAGGAAGCAGGGAGGTTCTAAGAGAGGAGAAACTAACCATCAAGCCTTAACAGAGTACTGGGAACATAATAGATATCCAATCAGTGGTGCTCCCCACCCCAATCATGTGATATTTCATCTGTTTTACAGGAGGGGAAATGCAGGCCACTTGCAGAGTTTGGGTTACCTATGGCGCAAAGGTTAGTGATAGAGTTCAAACTGAGTTCAAACCTAGTTCCACCACACTCCAGGCTTTTCACTGCACCGCTCTGCGTCCTTTGACTACTGTATTTGAAAAATTCTCCAAAAGCTAGTAATTAAAGAGAGGAATTTTTCACTTAAAATATAACAAATCAATCTTCACTGGGTTAGCCTTACAATCCACTTGATGCACAAAAATGGACAAACTGACTGGGTATCAAGAGTTCATAAAATGTCAGACTTTGGTTTATGACCTAGTTGAGAATGCCACGTGAATGTCATCATCCCCTCTAGTTCACACTAGTTCAGTGAACATAAATGGCTGTGGCATCAAGGGTTAAAGAGTTTTGATTCACTATCAGTGTGCATTGGGAATCACCAATGCATTTCCCTAGATCTTTAAGACACTCTACAAACCCATAATGCTGATTTGTCATGGTTGATGTCTACCTTCTCTAATAGTTACCATTTACAGATAGATACTTGATAAACATTTCTTTCAGTTCTCTAACAGTCCCATGAAGGTAGTGTTTTATGGATGAGGAAACTAAGACTGAGAGAGATTAAGAAAACTTCTGTGGGCCACACAGCATTAAGTAGCAAAGCTGGAGCTCTGCTCTTTATATCTGCTCTAGAGTCCTGTCTCAGGTCTTGAGGGAAGAGGTGGGATCATTCCAGGATGGTGAAATTCAAAGTAAATGTTAGAAGTCTATTCTGTAGTTTAGGAGCCCATGGATTAACAGGAAGTTGATCGGCCTAAAGGTGAAAGAGGTATCAATGATAGAGGTGAGTAGAATGTTGAAGCCAATGATTAAATCCATCAGGAGGGAAACCCATAGAGCAGAAACCAGAAGACCCTATAGATCAAAGCTCAGGGAATACTTGAACTCTGAAAAAGGTTTAGGAAAATACATGAAGGGGACCCAGCCAGATCTTTATGCAGCCCCAAAACATCTAACAGTATTCAAGTGCTTTTATTAGCATGATTTCTTTAAAGGATGAAAGAAAATATGTGTGGAATTTGCTACCATTGATCTGTCTATAACTTTTATCAAAAAACTTTAGAGATTTGGACTTTCTGCAGGCCAATGCTCTGTTATTCTACTACAGATTCATCACAAATCCCCAGACTACAGGAGATAAGACAACTTGGGGGAGGGGAAAACAGCATGGAAGTTTGATCCATGATCTTCAGAATGGTTTGATTTTCGTTAAGATTCATAGATGGTCTGCAGCCAGTGTGTGGATGGGCCTCCTGTGTATGCAAAGTCCTGAGGCATCAGGACCCCACACTGCACGCCCTGTGCAGACCTAGAGTGTCTCCGTGCAGAGATGTCCGCATGCTACCTGCAGAGTAGTGTTTGGGGCTCAAGTGTTTGTTGCCTGAGGCAAGAGTGAGTACCCTTCCCAAAAGGTCTGCCTGAGGTATTAACAGGTTGGTGACTTAATAACCAGAAGGGATGCCAATCAAACTGTAACACAGTGCCAAACACTGACTTTTTCCCCTTCCCCATTTTCTCCTGACCTGGGCTTTGGTAACCTAACTTGGGAGCTTCCTACAGCTGCATCTCCATCTCTCTGGCTATGCTCTGCACCAACCCTGGTAAAAGTTGGCAGTCAGAAATATTAGTGGACTCTCTGTGGTTGTAACCAATTAATTCACTCACCTCCTCCCTAATTGCAGTGGGTGAGATGCTCACCAGCTGTGATTACAAATTGGTTCTGTCTAGTTGACAAGACCTTATCAGGAAATTAAAATAAAGTGATCTGGCTTACAATACATGAAGCACAATTAATTATTGCATACATATATGGGTTTCTGATGTAAGCAAGGAAATGATCAGCCCTCTAGGTCATGCCTATTCATCCGCCAGTTGCCAAGAGATTTTTACTGCATCCCTGATGCCATATGGCATCGTCTCTAGCTTTAGCCTCGTGGGAATGCAGGAAGCGGCCTGCCAAGAGTATCTCATCACTTGTTAAAGGTACCCCATTTTCCTGTGATTCCTTTTCTTGACAACAATGGCCCACATTCATTTCCTTAAGAAGTGAAAGCTAGCACAGCTGAAGGCTTTCCACCCTACCTGAATTATCAGGGGAAGTGCACGAGCCAAATGTAAACCACAGCTTTCCATCAAAAGTGGCAACTTTTGCAATTGAAGGATTCTTGTAGGGGATCTCAAGTACATCACTGTGATTACAGAAGGCCCCGGTGTGTCTGGAAGTGTTCTTTTTGCACCTACCCACGGCAAGTCTCAGGTTCCGAGATTCATTGCTCATGCTTCTTCTTTATGTATATGTGCTGCAAGCTGAAGCATCTGGTCCCACACAACTGTGATATTTACGATAATGAATCACAGATGTTTAAAAGGATGTAATCTGAAAACACTTAAATGCTAAGATGCTGGAAACTTACTGCAAACACTGCGAAGAAAGGACCTTTGGATTATGTTGATTTTCTGATCCGATCACTTACGAATAGGACTTGACATATCCTGGGAAAATACCAGACAGAAAGGAATGACTTCTTTCCACATTGAAGAAGTGTTCAGAATAAGCAAGGAACTCCAGGGGTGTAGATTTGGTTATTCTATAGATTACTGAACTGCAGCCTCTTCGAGAATCAAGGTTGAACTTACTGTGCACCCATCCTCCAACACATAGTATTTTAATGGCCATTTCCAAATACAAGACAACATTTTTAATTTCACTGGAATGAAAAGGAAATGCACCCATTTACCCTCCTTCCATCCCTTATTGTCCCATCAGCCACACAAATTGATGTATATTCCACCAGATTAACAAGCTATACACACACAGACATGCTATAGTAGTTCTGCTCATACATCTATTACAAACTTTTTATGTCAGCCCATATAGAAGTACTTCATTCTTTTTCATGACTAGATAATACCGCTTAGTATGAATACGCTATCATTAAAGCAGTCTCTTGTTGCTGGACACGGATATTTTCTGTTTCATAATTACTAACCGGTTGGTAATAAACACCTTTAGGCCTGACTTTTTGTGTATATGTGCAAGCATTTTTTTCCTACAGTTGAGACGCATCTTAGAAACTGCTGATTCAAATGGAATGCCCATTTAAAATTTAGTTAGACTTTGACAAATCATCCATCGGAAAGATTTTATGGCCTTGGACTCTAATCCAATATGTAAGAGAGTTCTCTTTCCTCACACTAACAGTAGATAATATGATATTTTTTGCCAATTTGAGAGTTGCAAAAAAGTATAGTGTTAATTTGCATTTTTCTGATGAATAGTGATGTTAGGCTTGGTCTCATACTACTGGCCATTTTAATTTCCTCTCCTGCAAATCTCACGGTGTGCACCAATACTTAGGAATTTAAATTGTTATCTCTTGTTTCTTTGTTTTTCTCTCTACTAGATGATGAGCTTCTTGAGGCAACTATGTCTTGCTTGCCGTTCTGCCTTCACTGCGCCGCAGAGCCTAGGCCCGTGTGTTTTGTGGAATGAACACACGTTTGCAAGGCTTCGGCTGATGTTTCTTCCTACTGCCACACAGCTGCCTACCAGAGTCTCATGTTCAAAGAGAAAACTCGGTTCAGCCCCCTTCTTCCCGGTTTCCTCTTATATCGCTCCCCCACCCCCAACCAGAAGAAAACCTTCACATTGTCAAGGGCTTTATCAACCTAGTAACTTTTGTGTCTCCAGTGTGTACTAGCACAGAACCTGAAAAATGGTAGGCACTCAGTCAATTTTTTCCAAATGAATCAGTCTTCGATGGATGACCTGTCAGATGGTTCCTATATCAGATGCCGCACTGGCACCCAACTTTGAAAGGTGGATTGGAGTTTCGATGTTATTTCTGCTCTCCTGTTCCTCTCCTCTGCTGATGGACAGAGGGAGCCTCGGGGCTCTTAGTGAAACCCTTAATCCCACTTTGTGACCCAGGGTTTGGGGTGTGTATAGAACCTATGAAAGGGAAATGCTATGATGACCCCAGCAGATGGGCCTCATCGCCTTGGTTTGTTTGTTTGTTTGTTTGGGGGAGGGGGGCAGCTGTATAGAGAAAGGCACACTGTAGACTTTCTAGAGCATGCCCAATAGAAATGTTGAATCCATGAGATGAATTCATACTGATATACTGACATACTGAATACTGAATGAATTCACACTGATATATGACATAAATCTCTAAAATCGACTGAGAGAAACAAAGAGCTTATAGGTCATCTTACGGCTGCATGTCCCTCTAAACCAGGAATCAGAAACTTATGGCCGGAAGGCCAATTCCAGCCAATTCCTTCTTTTATAAATAAAGTTTTACTGGAACACAACCCTACTATTTGCTTACGTGTTGTCCATGTCTGCTTTGGTTCTACAACTGCAGGATTGAATAGTGGCAACAGAGACTGTCTGACTCACAAGCCTAAAATATTTACTCTCTGGCTCTTTGCTGAAAAAGTTTGCCGACCCCTGCTGAAGGCCAAGGTCACATTTTCCTCCCCCATTTTTCAAGAGATCTACGCTAAGCCACCTGGGTGCTAAGGCAACCAAACCTTCCGCAATGGATTGTGTGCTCTCAGTTGCATGATTAGCCATAACGACAATCAGCAGAGAGAGGAAAATGACTCACACTCAGCTAAATGTTATCTCAATGCTGTGTGTTACTTTTAATTTTCAAAAATAAAGATCTGCTGGGAGATAGTTTCCATCCAAAATAGAATCCTGAGGGGTTTAACTTTTTAAATAAACTTTTAAGATCCATTATTTGCAGTCATTAAATATGTAGACAAGCACTCATAGAGAAGATGAATATACCCAGAAGAGCAGAAGGGAATTGTGTATATCTATATTTTTTATGTCTCTAAAGCAATAATTTAATTTAGAGCCAAGAAATTAGCTGAGAATCATGCTTTTGCTCAAACTCACACACAAAACTGTTTGTCTTCAAGGTCTGTTTCACACACATAAAGTGATCTGTCATTTTCCCATGTGATTTGTCATTAATTTTTGTTTCTTTCCTTGTAGACAGTCTATCATTATTATCCCTAAAATGACTAAGATGTCTGATTTTCTTCACTCTGTAAGTGAAGCCATCTGAACATTTAGCTTCCTGGAAAATGAAATGGGAATTATCCAGCCCAAAGGTGGTAAGGAAATAGTGATTTTACTTTCTCTGATGAGTGCTTGGTTCATTAGCAAGAAGCAAATCACTATTTGTTTCAGTAGAGAGTCAAAAGAAAGAAACAAAAAATCCCTCAAATTGCTTTAATATCTCCACAAAGTTAGTAGCTATATTGAAGTGATGCAAGGGATAGTTACTGTGTATTTTAAGTAGTTAAATACCCTGTGAACTCAGAAAAGTACCACATTTGAGCTACATCACATATTCTATAATTTTATAAGTTTGAATTGGATGCCTTTTAAGCCTGGGTATCATAGATATGAATTTTTGTCCATTTAGAGGGTACTGAGTAAGGAGGATACAGTTCTAGGCTAGGGACTGGGTATAAAAGTGAAATCTGGTGATAATTAACAAGTGTGCAGGAGGAATGAAGGGAAAACGAGGTAGAGTTGTTGCTCACTCTTTCACCAGTAACAACTATGAATACATTCCTAATAGCCGTAATGAATAAAACAGCTGCTGAGCTCAACCCAAAGCCCTCTGAGGAAGATGGGCAAGGGCAAGACCCTGGGGTCTATTGAGCCTCCCATTGAGTTTGGGTGAGGAAAACACAGTGGTTGCTAAAGAGCTCTGTCTAAATAAATAAAGGTTAGTTGGGAGAAAACAGGAAATCAAGTGAGAGAATGTGAGGAGCAGAATTGTGGGGGTGGGAAGGAAGCAGAAAGCTGGGGATGTGGTAGAAGATCATGAATGACTTCCCTGATCCTCAATTCATCAGTAAAATTCAGCCTCTTCATAAATGATGTGTATGGTGTGGGCTTCTTATGCACACTGTTTCAGGGGCCATGTTTTATTGTTTGCTTGGTTTGGTCAAGAATGAGGCAGCCTTTAAAGCACAGGACCCAGAGGCAAGACAGGCTATGAAGACACAAGCCTCCAGGAAACAGTGTAAGTTAGGGAGGTGGGTTTGGATTTTCGCACTGTATTGAAGTTAGGAACTCAATTCCCATTTAACTAACCCTCCAGAGGTTAGAGTGCGTCTGTGAACACTGCATTTACATCTAATATTTATTCAACTCTTTCTGTGAGTCAGGCAGTGAGTTAGGACTTTGCATGCATTATCTCAATATCTTATTCGTTTTTCACAACTGTGTGTCATATTAGTATTATCTCCCCACTTTACAAATAAGGAAACTGAGTCCAAATGGAAGCTGGTGACAGGCAAATCCGTGAAGCTGCGCCTGTGTAACAGGTGTAGAAGCACTTGAGCTCCAAGCCAATCTGCCCAACTACAAAGCTCACACCTCCTCCTACTTGCCTCTGCTGTCTCTCACCTGCTCAGGAAACTAGTCTCAAGGATTCTATGGATCCCATATGCATAAAACAGAAGAAAGTTCAGACCCTGTCTTTAATGATAATGAGATCGTCAGTGAGTGACTCAGCCATTTAAAATCAGGTGACAGTGCTGCATAACTGGGAATACAGGAGAAGTGGGAACTAAGTTCTCTGGGAAGGAGAAAAGAACAAGAGGTCTTATTTGAGACTGAGGCATAGAAGGCTTCATGGAAGAAATGGCTTTGACCTTCACCTTGAAGGATGAACCGAACCAAATAGTTGTTTTTCACAACTGACTGCAAGCAGGCACCACTACTGGTGACCGACATAAAAAATGGACTGATAGATTTCACCAAGGGATGTGTCTAGTCTCAAAGGCACAAATTATCTTTAATTCCTTTAAAAAGAAAGAAAGAAAAGAAAAGGAACTCTTTGATTCAGTAGGGGTGTGGGCAGCTATCGAGAGCCTTCAGCAGCCATGTATGTAACAGATCCATCCACATGATGATGTTTTTGAAAGTATTCTGAGCAACTACAAAGCACAGCACAAATTTCAAAGTGAAAAGGCAGATGGGAGGGGGCAGCAGAAATGGAGTGTGTGTGAGGGGGCAGTTCCTCTTGATTAAAGTTTCAAAAGGAGATAATAAATTAGGAGAAAATGTGAGAACAAAGACATCCTATGGTTTCTACTCTTGAATTAAAATACGCAAAGAAGCCAACAAACCAAACTCTAAATTTCCACTTCTGAGAGTTAGTTATCTATCTCTGTAGTTCAGTTCTTGCAGAGTCAATTCAGGCAGAAGGGGGAGTTTTCTGACTAGAATAGTATTACCTCCCCTCTTCAATTTTTCATTGCAGAAATGATAGGATTGGCATAGACTAGGGATTCTCAGAGTATGGTCCCAGGATCAGCAGCATTGGCACCATTGAGGAGCTTGTTAGAAATGCAGTTCCTCGTCTCCATCTAAGACTGAATCAGAGGCTCTGGGGACAGAGCCCAGTGATCTACATGTGAACACAGCCTTCAGAAGAGTGGTTGATACTCAAGAGTGACAACCCTCGGCAAAGATCATCTTCCAGCTGACTGAACAGCTACATGACTTAGTGATTCGATTAGAAACACATTAGCCAGAATTAAATATGCACTCCTGGATACTTAATTTAAAAATACAAATATCCATTACATACACAGAGAAAATATTGGCTTGGGAGCTGGAATGCACAGATGTGAAGAGTCCTCCCTCCCCAGCTGTACAAGATTTTGTACAGAATCTCTGACACTCAATAGGCTGATCTGTAAAATGGGAATAATGATGTTTATTGTCTAGAATTATCTTGAGAAATGAAAATGTGAAGCATCTGTTACACGGGAAGGCACCTAAAATATGTGCATGTGTAATTTTATTAAAATAACAGACTTAACTACAGTTGGTACACAGCCCTTCTTTTTTAATAAACATCAAAATCTAAGCAAATGAAAAACAGCTCTTATTGATCCACTCTGCCTAAATTGAGAGGGTTGTTTTTCTGCAACACTGTCTCCCAAAGGAGATAGGTCTCTCTCAGAAAATGCAATATAATGGATGCTAATATCAAAGGGCCTAATTAACTGTCATTCAGTGACTCATCGTTCTGAATGAGATAGATATGAAAACCCAAATCTATGAAGTCGAAAGAAAGGAGGGGGGGGGCTCCTTTTCCTGCCCAGGCGATTGCAGTAGCTCCTACACTGGTCTCCCAGTCTCCCCTCCACTCACTTCCACCCCCAGTGGTCTGAACACAGCAAAAAAAGGCCCAGACACAGTTTGATATTTACGTCACCCTTCGACTCAAAATTTAGGGTCAAAGCGCAGCCCCTACTCTAACATAAATACCCTGCATCACGTAGCTCATGCCATGCCTCATGTCTTCCTCTTGGCTTCCGTCACTCCAGCCTCACTGGCCTTCCCGCTCTTTCTCAAGCCCCCAGGCGTGCTCCTGCCCCAGGACCTCTGCATCTGTTATACCCTCCACCTGCGGTGCTCTTCCCCTGCGTATCCACAGCTCCCTTCCTCATTTCCTAACTTCTTTTAGGTGTCTACTCAAATGCCACCTTTGTCACGGGGCTTTCCCATTTCACATTTCAATACTTCCCGCCTTGACGTTTCTTTGCTTTTTTGTCCTTAGCACTTTCCATTATCAAAATCACTCATACATTTTCATTACTTATACTGCTTACTGTCTTCCTCTTTCTCAAGAATGCAAACTCAGGGTATCTTAAGAGCTGGTAACAGTGCCTGGCACATGATGGATCAATACATGGTGAATCAATCAATGAATTGATTAATTCCCTTCATTTTCATTCCTTTACTTAGCTATTATCATCTACCAATTACTTCATGATGAATAAAAGTAGCAAAGTAAATAGGCAGGTAACCAAATGGAAAAAAGGACAAACGTAAGATGACCTTCTGTTGTCATTTTTTGGCCAGGTATGGATATGGAAAAAAGAAAAAGTTAGATGCATAATAATTTTAAGACATTTCCTCACCAGATTTCTTTTTTTTTTTTTTTTTTGCTTTTCGGAAAGTTTCTCATGGCAGGAATATAGTTTAAAGAATCAGAGCTCAGAACTTGGCAAGTCATAGAATCATAGACAAGCTATGCCACACTCTTGAACTGTGGTTTGCTCATCTGTGAAACAGGTTGCATGTTGGTGCATGAACTCATGGGACTAGAGTGAGTCTAAGATTAAGTAGGAGAGATTTCACAGATCAGTCGCTGTGGTGGCTAGCCTAAAGGGTCAGTAAACATTATTGGCTATCACCGGAACCGCAGTCACTCAAATCTGGAGAAAGTGGGACAGGTGTAGCATTTTAATGCAAAATCAGATCATTCTGTTTTGACTAACTCTTAGGAACTGTAGTTAATTCTACTCCCACTCACTCAAACATCATACTGGGGTGAAACCAGCTTCTGAAAATAAAATTGCCATCATTTTGAAAAGACCCATTTTTTAAACACCAGTAATGGCTCCTGACTCCCCTCAAACTCTGGAGTTACGCCTCACTTCACTTAGTTTCTTGATTAGACACTATCAGAAGCAAACCAGGGACTACAGAAGTGAATAACCCTCCTTCGGTTTTGGTCTGTTAACAAAGACAGCAAATCAAGTGGCAGCGAGTGGTGTCATCGAAGTCTCACCAAGCAGTGAAGAGCTAGGCCAGCCTTCCCTGAGCCTCCCCTCCCCGCATCTTTCCCAGACCTAGCCTTTGATTTGCTCAGAAAGATAGGCTTTGGCATTTTTCACAAAGGAGCTGCCTTGGGGAAAAGTAAGTCATGTCAGTCAAAAGTGTTTATGAGATGTGTCTGAATTTTGTTTTCTTGTGCATCAGGGAGAAGCCACCTCAGATCGCATTTTTTTCTCTTTCTGTATTAATGAAAAATTATTACTTGGGTCTAAAACATACACCTAACATGACAACAAATTCCTTTGTGGTAATTAACTATTATATTAAGTCTCTTTTTAATTAAAGATGTGGTTCAGACTTGAAAGTACCCCCACTTAGCATCCAGAAGATGGCAGTTACTGTAGAGCGTCATGTTAAATGATACTTGAGTTCAGCACAGTGCATGTAAAAGACCAGCCATCTTAAGCTACTGACCCCAAGCACATAAAATGCAATGCTGATCCTGGACTGAGTACATTTCAAAATGATTTTACATTATACTGTGAATTGAAAATTAAGGACTTCTGTCTCATTAAAAAGAACAACAAACAAACAAACACCAAATGCTAGTGAGAGGATGTTCTGAATAATGTAGTGGAGGTCATGTTTTAATCCAAAATTTTCAGTGTCTGCTGGCTGACCCTGCAACTTGCTATTTTTGTCAGGCCTTGTAAATGCCCTGGCAGGCATTATTTTAAAGATGCTGAATCCACTGCAAATATTTTAAAGAGAAACAAACCAAATGAAAACAAAGCAAAATCCACAGAAGCCAAGCCCTCCTGTCTGAGATAGAGAACCAATTAAGATGCCTCTGGTGAGAATGTGAGCATAAGCTGTGACGAGAATTCAACATTGCTGCTGAAACAAACTACACTGTGAGACGAGGTCTGTGTATCTGGGTGGAAGAGGAGGTGAACACATAGGTAATTGGAGATCCTCCTTTGTCTTTGTCCTTCACATGGGAAAGCATTGTTCAGTGCTCTACCTGGAATTCTGACAGGTGAAGGCCTGAGGCTGTTGGTCAGAGTAGCCAGCTCAATTTGTGAGAAACACTGAGCTACGTGGTGGGGAGGGGGTGGGGTGGTTCTCTAGCCTGCAGCTAAGGACTTTAGAACTGCTTTAGTGTGTCTATGTGTAGCAGAATGTAAGGAACTGGAAAGAAATGAGATTTGAAGAGGGAGAAAGAGTGAGAAGGGGTTGGGCCCTAGAGTTTACAGGCTTAAGTAGAAAACATCTCCCTTCTTCAGACCTAATATTTAAGTAGAGACAGCAAAGCAAAGTACTGTGAAGTGAAGGGGGGAGTCTTTCTCTGTCTGACATACTTTGCTTAGTATGATCATCTCTAGGTCCATTCACGTTGCTGCAAATGGCATTATTTCATTCATTTGGCTTTGCCAGAAACTGTGTGTCTTCCTGTAGCAATGGAATCTTATCAGCATTCTCTGGGTTTTCTTTGGCACATAGCTACTTGACTAGAAACTACACTTCCCACAGCTCTTTGCAGCTGAGTGTGGTCATGTGCCTCAGCTCTTGTGCAGGGAGAATAAAGTGAAGTGAGAAGACGACTTGTAACCAATGTCCTTGGAAAAAAACAAAAAGAAGTTTTTCTTCTCCTTTTCCTCCCTGTTGCCTTTTCTGAAGTTGGGATAAGGCTGGGGCATCTTTATTACAGCGATTAGCCAGTTCCTTAGTGAATGTGGGTGCCCAGGTTTGAACTGACATGAGTGTTGTTAATTCAGAGTTCTTCCCAACACACATCCTTTTCTTCCTTTTTATTGAAGTATAGCTGATTTACAATATTGTGTTAATTTCAAGTATGTAACAGCAAAGTGATTCGGTCATACATGCATACGTATATATCTGTTGGGTTGGCCAAAGGGTTTGTTTGGGCTTTGCCATGCAATGTTATAGGAAAACCCAAATGAACTTTTTGGCCCACACAATATGGTCTTCTTTTCCAATGCTTTTCCATTATTGTTAGAAGGTTGTTAGAAGATATTGAATGCAGTCCCTTGTGTCATACAGTAAGTACGTCCTTATGGTTTATCTATTTTGTATGTGGTAGTGTGCACCTGTTCATGCTATGCTCTTAACGTATCCCTCCTCTCCTTCCCCTTTGGTAACCATAAGTTAACTTTTTATGCCTGTGAGTCTGATTTTGTTTTGTAAATAAATTCATTTGTACCATATTTTAGATTCCACAGGTAAGTTATATCATACGGTATTTGTCTTTCTCTGACTTACTTCTCTTAGTATGATAATCTCTATGCGCATCTATGTTGCTGCAAATGGCATTATTTCATTCCCTTTTATGGCCAACTAATATTCCATTGTAAGATATATATATATACCACATCTTCTTTATCCATTCATCTGTTGATGGACATTTAGGTTGCTTGCATGTCTTGGCTATGACCATTGGGGCATGGATCTTTTCAAACAAGAGTTTTTGTCTTTTCCAGATACATGCCCAGGAGGAGGATTGGTGGATTATACGGAAACTCTATTTTTAGTTTTCCAAGGAACCCCCATACTATTTTCCATAATGACAGCATCAATTTACATTCCCACAAATGGTGTGGGGGGTTCCCTTTTCTCCACACCCTCTTCAGCATTTATTATTTGTAGACTTTGTAATGAAGGCCATTCTGACTGGCCAATATACAACCTCTTAAGCCTGAAGAGCTGTTTTCTGCCTTCCCTGCACCTCTCTTTCTCCTTCCTCATCTGAGTCCCTGCCATCTACCATAATAGCTGCAAGAGAAAGCCAATATCCCTGGTTCAGGAATCAGGTCCAGCTCACCTGAGTATGTTTCTGCTTCTAGACTCAGTATTCCACTGTTGCATTAATTAGCTCATGAATACATCCTCACTAAATCCAAATTTCCCTCTCATCAATGGAGGTCATTTTTTTTTTTCAGAGAGCATTTATTGAGCATCTACTTTAGGTTGACTCATTTAATTGTCTTGATTTTTCTACCTCTTCTCTTATTAATGTGATTAAGTACAGTATTTACATCAAGTGAACTCACTTGGAATTTCCTCAAAAACAAACCAAATGAAAATATAAAAGAAGTGGCAGAGATGCATCATAAATATGTAAGTTCCTGCTTATGCAGAATTATTTAGGAGATGCAGTGTGCCAGTTAAGCACTGTTCACAGATCTTTAATTGCTTCCATCAAACACTCAGAGGTTCCTTTGAATGAAAGGGTAGGAGTTTCCCGTGAGGCTTGGGAATCCCCTCTCTGCTCTTCCACTGTGGTGGAGTAGTAGGTAGAGCTTGTCTTTGGTTCCTTCACCTGTCTTTCCCTAGTTTCTTCCTGTAACACCCCAAAACAGGACATAGAGTAATCAACATGAGAGGCCAATGCAATCAAGTCTGAGCAGTTTGAACTTGGTTACAACTGTTTGCATAAGAAATAAGGTACCTCCTCTGTTCTCTTTTCCATATTGCGGCTGCATATGTGATCATATGTGACTATCCTGATTTTACATTTATTTATTCTCCCTATACAGCATTTCTTATTTTGTTCCTGTTTATGAATCTGGCTTTTGAGATATTAAATGAAAGGAAAAACCACTTAATCCATTTAAAGAGATAAAGTATCAGTCCAGTAATACCTGGAGTCACAGAGTTACTGCAAGATTCTAAAGACATCATGAAAGATAGCAACCCACAGCCCTTGACCTTTGCCAAGTAACAGACCCCTCTCACCTCCCGACAGCAATTTCCCATTTAAAACATATTTGCGTTAGCCTCAGGGGAAGCTGGGATTACTTATCAAGACAGTTATATGGAACTAAACATGTATAGGGGAATTTTAAGTGAGGTAACAGGTGTTTATCTAAATCATTTCCATGTTGGGGAAAGGGCTTGAATTTGGATTTCTATTCCACTGCTGCCAAAAAAGAGCCTGAGCAGGGCATCATTGCTTTCACCTATGAAGTAGGAATTTTATACCTACCTCTCCAGGCTTTTGTAGGAACAGCATGAAATAATACGTAAAGTGCATGCTCAATAAATGTGTGCTGAGTAAACAGGCACATACAAGTAAGAGCTCTGTGTGATCTGGCCCTCTCTCCCTTGCTTCCCTATAATTCCTTCAATACACCAGGCACCTCTGGTCTCGGGGCCTTTGTCCTTGCATTTCCCTCATCCACAGGGCTCTTCCTGAAGACATCTACTCGACGTGTCCCTTCACCTCCTCCCATTCCTGCATGAATGTCCCCTCCTTGGTAAGGCGTTGCCTGGTAATCACTTAATTCATGACCACAGCTCTTCCCCTAATCCCTGCCCCCTTGGGCTGCTTGGCTGTTCTCTCCCACAGTGGTCACAATCCAGCATCCATTACATCTCGTTTTTCTATCATCTGTCTGCACCCAGATGCAGCGAGCACATCACAAGGGCAGGGGTTCTGGACTTCCTAGTTCACTGTACCAGTTTTCTAGGGCTGCTCTAATAAACTGCTACAAACTCTGTTGCTTACAACAGAAATATAGATATTCTCTCATATTCTGGAGACTTCAAAATCAACCAAGGAATTAACAGAGTCCCACTTCCTCCGAAGGCTCTGGGACGGATTCCACTCCTCGTTTGTTCTAGCTTCTGGTGGTCCCCCTTGTTGTTTGACTTGAGGAGGCATCACCCTCCTCCCCACCTCCATCTTCACATGAGCTTCTCCCCCTCTCTGTGCTGCTTCTGTGTGTGTCTCTTATAAGGACACCCAGTTAGATAATCTAGGACCATCTCGTTTCAAGATCTTTAACTCAGTTACAATTGCAAAGGTCCTTTATCCAAATAAGGTCACTTTCTAGGTTCTGGGTGCTATGATATATGTGGCCATATCCTTTGAGGCCACCAATCAATAGACTATGTACCCTTTTTTAAATCTATTTATTTTTAATCAGAGAATAATTGCTTTAAAATATTGATTTGGTTTTTGCCATACATTAACATGAATCAGCCATAGGTTTGCATGAACTTCTTGCATACTCTTGCAACCTTCTTGTAAACTTCTTGCAACCTCTTGAACTTCCTTCCCACCTCCCACTCCATCCCACCCTTCTAGGTTGTCATGGAGTACCAGTTTGAGCTCCCTGCATCATATAGCAAATTCTCACTGGTTATTTGTTTTACACATGGTCATGTATATGTTTTCATGCTATGCTCTCAATTTGTCCCACACTTTCCTTCCCCTTCTGTGTCCACAAGTCTGTTTTCTATGTCTGTGTATCTATTGCTGCCCTGTAAATAGGTTCATTGGTACCATCTTTACAGATTCCATATATATTAGACAACTCAATCAAAAAGTGGGCAGAAGACCTAAACAGACCTTTCTCCAAAGAAGACATACAGATGGCTAATAAACACATGAAAAGATGCTCAACATCGCTCATTATTCAGTTCAATTCAGTCACTCAGTCGTGTCCGACTCTTTGAGACCCCATGAACCACAGCACGCCAGGCCTCCCTGTCCATCACCAACTTAACTCCCGGAGTTTACCCAAACTCATGTCCATTGAGTCAGTGATGCCATCTAACCATCTCATCCTCTGTCGTCCCCTTCTCCTCCTGCCTTCAATCTTTCCCAGCATCAGGGTCTTTTCAAATGAGTCAACTGTTCGCATCAAGTGGCCAAAATATTGGAGTTTCAGCTTCAGCATCACTCCTTTCAATGAACACCCAGCACTGATTTCCTTTAAGATGGACTGGTTGGATCTCCTTGCAGTCCAAGGGACTCTCGAGAGTCTTCTCCAACACCACAGTTCAAGAGCATCAATTCTTTGGTGCTCAGCTTTCTTTATAGTCCAACTCTCACATCCATACATGACTACTGGAAAAACCACAGCCTTGACTAGATGGACCTTTGTTGACAAAGTAATGTCTCTGCTTTTTAATATGCTGTCTAGGGTGGTCATAACTTTCCTTCCAAGGAGTAAGCGTCTTTTAATTTCATGGCTGCAATCACCATCTGCAGTGATTTTGGAGCCCCCCAAAATAAAGTCAGCCATTATTAGAGAAATGCAAATCAAAACTACAATGAGGTATTACCTCACATCTCTCAGAATGGCCATCATCCAAAAAAAAAAAAATCTACAAACAATAGATGTTGGAGAGGGTGTGGAGAAAAGGGAACCATCTTGCACTATTGGTGGGTACATACACTTTTATATCTTCAGTACCAATAAGAGAGGCACATTGAAGAGCTAGGTTCATATTTGTTGGAAAAATGCCAACAGTGCTTGGGGCATGATTGGCACTTAAGGAGATTACTTTTCTCACCTGAAGAAG
The DNA here is from genome assembly GCF_023699985.2 of Odocoileus virginianus. NCBI lineage: Eukaryota > Metazoa > Chordata > Mammalia > Artiodactyla > Cervidae > Odocoileus > Odocoileus virginianus. The sequence goes on from NC_069693.1 coordinate 50,421,017, forward strand.
CACAGCTTCAGGTGTCTGAAATGGACAGCTGTCCTAAGAGGAATTCAGTGAGAGAGCAAAGGCAGACAGAATACAGTCGTCCCTTGGTGTCCGAAGTATCTAGAGGGGACTGGTTCCAGGACCCGTGTCCCCACAGATATCAAAACCCAGGGATACTCAGATCTTATATAAAATGGTGTAGTGTCTGTGTACAACCTGTATGCATCCTCCTGTATACTTTAAACCGTCTCTAGATGACTTAGAATACCTAATAAAATGTAAATAGTAGGCAAATAATTATACTATTTAGTTGTAAATACAATGTAAGTAATATATAAGTATTTGCTAATATGCAGCAAATTTGTTGTGCTTTTTGAAAGGTTCTGGATTTTTTCTGAATATTTTTGATCTGTGGTTGGATGTGGAACCCGTGGATAGCGCGGTCAACCATATTCTGCCACTTGGAATGCCTTCCCATGACTGCACAATCAAGGGTGATCCCCATCGTGGCCTGCGTAATCCCCCTGACTGCACAGGACTTGGGTTCACTGGCATGTACGAAGTCCAGCAAGCATCCTCAGTCACCCACAGCATATAGGGCCACACAGACCTCCCTTCCGACAGGAAAAGCAAAAGGTGAGATTCACTTCTAAGAAAGACACATCCATTAATGCAGTTGCCAGATAATCCCTCAGAACCCTCTTGATTTGCATAAATATCTCCCAGGCAATTTCTCTTATTCTTAAATTAAAACGAAAGTGGCAGCTCTGTGGCTGAGGCCCAGCCACGGTCTGGCAGCTCCACATTCATGTGAGCAATGACGGTTTGAATACTGGATCAATGGAGCAGGGAGAGATGAAAAATACCCATTATCAGGGTTGGTCACTATTTGCTTGAACATACTGAATATCCTCACTTACATGGACAATAAACTCACCTAAATGGGTTATAGGAATTTAAACCGGCACACGATTAACTTGTGCTAAGTGGTCCAGACCGAGGGCTATAAACACATCCTCAATTGTAAGAATGATCAAAAAATGGAATTGCTAAAATGGTTCACATGGACAAACATAAGTTGCTTGCCTGCTCTGTGAAGGTTTCAATGCTAAGAAGGTACTGTGGGGGTTTGAAGAATGAATATAAATCCACCTTTCCAGAGCTGGCACCAGTGAGGCAGCTCCTGGAGGGAACACATCCCAGCCGACCGGCTCGCCCCGCTATGGCCAGAGGGCCTGCCGCCTGCACCCCTCCTTCTGTCTCGCTCCTGTCCTTCTGCCCTGGAGGCTCCTGGGAGAGCACCTTTCTTTTCCTGTGGCGCCTTTGGGCTAAGATACCCTTTTAGCTTCTGCAGAGAAGACCATGGTTTATTTTATTCTATGTTTTAAAGAGTAAACAGGAAATAAGTAAAAGTAGTTCTGGGATAAAGTAGGTCATCCTCTCCTCATATGTCAGCTTATAGCTGTCTTGCAGGGAACACAAGTTTTCAGGGCTTTGCAGGACTTCCTGAAGGCACTCACAGTCTGGGCCACCGATTCTCAAATATAGGCAGTGATTTGGGGATCTTGGAGCTCTCCTTAGACTGGAGAGTCTTGATGCGGCAATAGCTGGGGGGATCTTCAACTTGTTTTCTCAGTCGAAGTGGGACTCATTTCTGGAATGGCCTTAACAGGCTGTGTCCAGCACGCCCGTTGGGTGTCTTGCCACCCTTGATATTCTTAGTTCAGTGCTCCCAGTACTGTTACTTTTTTCTGTAAAGTCACTTTCTTCCTGGTGGCCGTTGTCACTGCAGCATCAGTGAGGTTGGGGAATGGGGGCCATTCTCAGGATTACGGCACAGACTCAGTGTCTGTGGGTGAGGACCCCTGCTGCAGAGGGTGCCGCTCTACCCGGTGAAGGAGCCTAAGCGTCGATCATGTTTCTCACATTCCATGTCACGGAACGTCTTAGGCACAAGAAGGAGGTGGATTTACCCCTTGTATACAGAGGTTCACGTAAAGTCGTTGAACTTGTGAAAGTCTATTTTTTCCCCCCGTAAATCTATTTTTCACAGAATATAAGAAACGTCAATGACCAAATCTGTCCTTCCTCCCTTTCCCCTTCACCTAAGATCCTCATTCCAGTTTGCATTGTCTCTGTGTCCAAAGTAAACTAGGTGACTTATTTGTATAAAATATTATTTTGCCACAAGAGACAGTAATAAAAGAAAGATTTTCACAGTAAATAAATAAATAAATAAATAAATCCACCTTTCCTTGTAAGGGACTTACGGTCTTTCTACAGGATCGGGACAACAGTTTTACATAATCAGGTTAAAAGCAGAAGGTTAGATTGACATGTACACACTGCTATATTTAAAATGAACAACCAACAAGGACCTACTGTATAGCACAGGGAACTCTGCTCAATAATAGCCTAAATGGGAAAATCATCTTGAAAAAGAATAGATACATGTGTATGGCTAACTGAATCAATTTGGTATATACCTGAAACTAACACAACACTGTTGATCAACTACACTGTGACATACAGCTTTTTGAAATGTACCAGAATTCACAAAGGAAGTTCTCTGATTTTGAAAGGAAGACATGATTCATCTGGACGGTAGTAAAAGTCATGGAGTTTCTTAAGGGGACACTGGACATGAAAAGTGCTGAGGAAACAGAGAAAAAGACAATGGGCGCAGAATGAGTAAGATGTACCTCAAGTTATGTTCTGTCCTTAAGAGCGAACGGTGGGCCTGAACGTGCCTAGGAGGGGACGCGCGCTCAGATGTGCTGACAGGAAGAGACACCCGACGATGACGCGCAATAAGCACTTGCTCTGTGACAGCCACTCTGCAGTGCCCCCTGGACTGTTGTCGCTGAGCCCCCAAGTCGTGTCCGGCTCTGTGCAGGCCCACGGACTGTAGCCCGCCAGGCTCCTCTGTCCATGGGATTTTCCCTGCAGGGATACTGGACTGCGTTGCCATTTTCTCCTCCAGGGCATCTTCCTGACCCAGGGATTGAACCAGCTCCTCCTGTGTCTTCCTGCATTGGACACGGATTCTTCACCACTGAACCACCAGGGAAGCCCTCCTCCATATACTCCATATAGACTGGAGCTTTTCTACCACAGAAACTATTGACATTTGGGGCTGGTGATTCTCTGTTGCGAGTGGATGTTGTTCCTGTGCATCATAGGATGTTTATCGACCTCTACCCTCAAGTCACCAGCAGTAAACCCCAATTATGAGTCAAAAATGTCACCAGACATTGCCATATTCCCCTGTGGGGAATGAAAATACCACCCCCCCCCCCCCAGTTTAGAACCACTGATAAATACTGTTTTATCCCATCTACTTCTTAGAAGAACATAAGAGGCAGCATCACAAGCCTCATTTTATTGATGAGGAAAGAAAGCCACATAAAGGTTTAAGTATGTGCTGGAAGACACACTACTGGAGAAGGATGCTTGTCCTTTGAGATATGTGGTACAAATATATATTTTTCAATATGTCATTTGCCTTCTTACTTAGTTATAGAGTTTTTCTTTACTGTACAGAAACATTAAAATTTTATGTAGTCAACCATATCAATTTTCCAGCTTATAATTCTGGCTTTTGGGTGACATGTTTAAGGTCTGCTTAACCACAGGATTATAAAAAATTCATCTCTGATGGATTTCTTCCAGTTTTTTACAGTCTCCTTGAACACTTATCTTGGTACCATCAGGAATTCATTTTGATGTGAGGATATGTACATATACATAAATGTGTATTGTATGTCTATATATGGTATTTGTTTCTTGCTTAAAATGCCAAAAAGAAAAGAGTACTAAAAATTGGTACTGTTCTAAATCTTATTACTTGGAGATAGCTGCATGCATTTTGCTAAACAGTCTTCAGATCACCCCTGTGTAGGTACATGTACCAAGAGTTGAGTCATAAGAGTTTTGGGGCTGATGAGGGAGAAAATAACCAAATACAAGTAGCATTGGGGGATATTCACAATGAGGAAGCAGAAAGAGAGAAAGGTGGATTAAAAATGGAGTTGGAGTTAGAAAGCATACAGTTAGATAAGGAGGCAAGTCAAAAGAATATAACATAATGGAAACCAATAAAAGAGATATTTTCACCATAGTGACGCTCTTCAAGCATCAAATGCAGTAGTAAACCTACTGTTGGGTGGAATCCGAAAGGATGTGTACTTTGGTGTCTGAAGAGATGTTTTTGAAAGAATGAAGAGAAGAGTTATCAGTGCACAAAAAGATAAAAGTAAATAGTGTGAATAAGACAAATTCTAGAGGCACAGAGCAAAATCTTCTTTATCAAGAAAAGCACTGGAGAAAGTTAGACATGAGAAGGGGAAAATGCCTTCAGGAAAAAAGGATCAAGGGAAAACTACGTATCAGAACTTCTAATCTTGGGCTCCACCAATGTCAAGGGATGCATGAATAGGATTTAAGGGACTCTGTAAAATCTCTAAAATTACATTTAATTTTTGTGTTTATGTGTATTATTCTGCAGATATGGAATACTTTCTATTCAATTACCAATAAGTGCTAAGAATTAATTTGTCATAAGACATGAGAAACTTCTCTTAACTTAAAGGAGAGGATATCAGCCCAATAAAAGTGTCTAGATGGGGAAATTGAAAGTGGTAGCAGATATTTGATTGAACAATGTCCAAGCACAGGTTAAGAGTAGATGGAGTTAAGGATATATCCCTGGCAAAAAAGTCTAGTCTGGAGGTATTATTTACTCTTCTATCATCAATTTCTATTCTCACCAAGAGGATAGGTTGTTCAAGAAAAAAAAAAAAATCACTCTAAACGAAAACAAAACAAAAATTAGGAAAGAACAGCATTAAATTACATCTCTGCCTATTTCTGAATGATAGAAATACTTAAAAAAATTCTTTTTTCACTATTTTCCAAAATATCTTCAACTAATATATGCTAATTTTAAAATCACATGAGACATAAGTTGCTATTAAAATCAATACATTAATGCAATTAAAATAATTCTAGGGAAAACAATTCATGATACAAGCAAAATGGATTTCTCTAAAGAAGATTGCTATGTCAGAATATAAAGAGCAGTGGGCTCAAGGGACAAATGTAGACAATTCTGACACAGTAGAAAGGACAGGACTGCATTAGCCTGGAAGATGAGCTGGCTTTACCGAGGGTTGACGATAGTTCATGACACCCTATCCTGAGACTATTTCCCCATCTGTGATATGGAACACTGATGCCCTCCATGTAGAATTTCTAAGTAGGTTACATGGATTATTTAGATGAGTGGATATTTAATGAATGCACATTCTTCAGGTTCTCTAAGTATCAGTGACACCTTAACTGACATCATTGTCCTGATAAGAACTATGGCTAATAGTCTTTATCTACACTTCACCTTTTAAAGGTGATCTAGAAAATTACAGTGACTATTTTAATGATATGCAGAAATTTATTTTAGATACCAGGTAGAATAATGGGAAAAACCTGTTGGGTAGTTGTTATTTAGTCCCTAAGTTGTGTCCAACTCTTAGTGATCCCATGGACTGGAGCCCACCAGGCTCGTCTGTCCACGGAATTTCCCAGGCAAGAATACTGGATTACAATGCCATTTCCTTCTCCAGGGGCTCTTCCTGACCCAGGGATCAAACCCAGGTCTCCTGCATTGCAGGTAGATTCTTTACCACTGCGCCACAGGTGGTTCGGTAGATTGGAGCTTAAATCCAAATTCTTCTGCATATAAACTATGTTAATTGTAAACAAACCTGCTGAACCTCAATATCACCATCTGTAAAACAGAGATAACACTTGGGCTCCGGCTTGCTGTGAGGATTTATTGAGATTAACATTAAATGAGAGGCTGGGACAGGATTGGGTGAGATGAGTGGGTAAGTTGTACAAGTGCTGAACTTTATTTAAAATGTTGATGTCTTGTTTACCATTTTTTGTATTAATTTTTGTTATAAAATATTGCATTAAGTATTATTTGTTTTGATAACTGAGTTTTTTGGTATCCCTTCCTAAATGTTGTGCCCCATGAAAATACCTCATTTGCCTCATCTTAGTCATGGCCCCAAAGCTGACAATTACTGAATGTGTAAAAAACACTGCAGCAAGCACTTTAAGTTTCCACATTTGCCTGTAAGTAAACGGTTAGCCGGTACCGTACCTACAGGGAGGTGTCACCATCACCACCACCACCATCATTATCAATGTCACTGTCATCATTGCTGTCACCATTGTAGTCATTTATTATGATTCTCTGAGTCACCTTTACTAAATTTCATAATATTTCTGAGTTGTAGCTCCCTAATATTTATCATGAGGCTACCAATGCCTCCTTATAAGGTGTAAAAGTTAAGCAAGGTTGTTTTAGTTGTTGCTGTCATTAGTATTACTGTTGATTCCAGTGTACGATCTGCTTCCACAGAAAAGCCAGAGAGTGTCTGCTAAGAAATCAGATGGCTCTGATGATCATGGAGACCAGTCAGGAAGGGCAATAGCGCAGGGACACGCTGTCCTAGACTGGCTTTTATAAGGCTGCCTAACGTTTTCACACAAAGCAACACACACTGTTCTCAGAACTGGCATTTCCACACTCGTAAAGCTCAGTGCTGTTCCAGTTCAGGAAACCGATGAGTCACTGGGAAGGGGGAGGGGGTTACTCAGTATTGCGTGTGTGTTTTCCTACAGTTTTGATTATTCCTCATATATTTTTAGATATATAATAGGAAAAGAATATGGTAACCTCCTAGTTATTGCCCCACCTGGAAAACCTCAAGTCACTAATTGCCTTTTTTTCCTAAAATGGAAGCGTTATTTCATCGGCCCAAAGATTCCCTTTTCCTTTGCTATGCTTTGCTCTGTTAGTCTTTTAATCCTGTAAGCTACAACCACATAAACAAACAAGGGGGAAAACAGGGAGATGAAAACTCTTCAGGTTCATCCAATTTTGAATCCCACTTGACAAACACAGCGGTACATGGTTTTGATAAAGGCTGTGAGGATTGTGATTTGACCTTCCTCTTGCCACTGTGTGAAATGTAAACACAGTGTGTTTTCTCATAATTAAAATATATTGATTCCCCAGAAGCCTACGGGGGGCTGGGTAATCTTTCTTCTCAATGGGTGCAGCACAATCCCTGTAGTCTTCTAGTTGCAGCCAATCAGAAGGAAGCCATAATAGGCTGATGTGGCTTTCTACTTCAGCAAGTTGTATAATGTGGGGCGGTGGCAGGGGGGAGGGGGAAGGAGCACTTCTATTTTTGAAAACAGGTGTGTTTTTTAGGGCACACTGTTGTGTTGTAATAGGAGACCACAAGATTCAGTGATTTAAAGCAACAAAGAAGCGACTTTCTCCCTCCTATCGCAGTCTGGGCTGGTGGTCCAGAATTGGAATAGTGGCCTGATGGGTGTTGGGGGTCCATCTTGTTACTGTGCCATCTCCAGCATGTGCCCCTGGTGGCTTAACTGAAGACAACTTACTACCATGTCCGCCTTCTGGCTGGAAGGGAGGGGGAAAGAGGGAGGGGAACGTGTTTCTTTCCTTTTAAGGGCATTACCTGAAATGCACACCTCATGGGTGCTCACGCCTCAGTGGCCATCGCCTGGTTGTATAGCTATACCTGGCAAAGGTGGCTGGAAGAGTTAGTCGTTAGCTGGATGATCGTGTCCCTGGCTAAAACTGCTACTACTGTTGGAAAAGGGGGCCTTCCCTTCTGGCTCAGCTGGTAAAGAATCCACCTGCAATGTGGGAAACCTGGGTTGGGAAGATCCCCTGGAGAAGGGAAAGGCTACCTACTCCAGTATTCAGAATTCCATAGACTGGATAGTCCATGGGGTTGCAAAGAGTAGGACACGACTGAGCAACTTTCACTTTTTCATTGGAAAAGGGAGCATAGATATAGTGGGAATCTCTAGGAGTTCCAGCTAGAGTTGAGTTGAATGAGTATTTGCTCAAGAAGAGAGAGAGGGGTTCCTGATCTGGGGTCTCCATTCTCAGACATCTTGGTTTTGTGATAATCGATGGTGTTGATAAAAATTATGAAAATAAACATAGGAGCAGCTAACATTTACTGATTTCTTGTCTCACACCTCTCTGGAGTAGCCTGGGAACATGATGTGATTTTATCTTCATGATAATCCTATTGAGTCAGTAGTATAATTACCCCAATTTACCCATGAAGAAACTGAGATACATTCAGTTCAGAAACTTGTCCGAGGTCATGCAAGGAAGCGGTAGCCAAGTGGATCCTAACCCCATGTGTTTCTACTTCCAAAGTATTCTATTAACCACTTGGCTTAGATGCTAATTGTGGTCTGAAATGGTTCAATATATCAAAACACTGAACTAAACTGCAAACTCTTCCATAAACAGATCATCTGAATTAGCTAAAGGATGTTTGTTTGGGGCTTCAATTGAATTTAGATTGGTCCTTCCATTTGTCAAAGACTAACAAGGGTCTTTGACCCTGACACAAACCTCAATTAATCTTCAAAAAGTAGAAAAATGAATGAATGCCTGTTTATTAAATGCAATTTGTTTGGCATATAAGCTCTTTCGAAACATGGCTTCCAGAGTGAGGGGAAATATACAAAGGCATCATTAGTTCAGTAAAGCTGGAAAAAGAGGATTTAAAGACTTCACCGTGCAGGGCCTCTCTGCGGGTGCTGACAGAAAGAGCTAGACAGGAGGTCTCTGAGCATCCCTAAGGGAGGGGGGTGGGGCTCAGGCACTCCAATGAAGCTCAGGGCACTGACTCTGAGCAACAAGGAACCTGGGTCAGTCAAATGCTCACACTGTGTACAGAGTCACGGTGGGGGAGTCAGAGGTGTGGTCTCGAGGGTCAGGCAGCCCTGACCAAGATCTGAACGGAACAGCTAAGCCAGCTAGTGTGACGCCCACAGGGTGGACTCCGAGGTGCAGCTGCTGTGGTCTTCATGCATCAGCACCCAGAGATGCTGGGGAAGGGATGGGACTCGAGCATCCCTTCCCTCCCCACAAACAGATGGGTAATTAGACGGAGGCCAGAGCCAGATGCTGCACTTCCCCCAGACCAGCACCAGAGGGAATGGGCTGGCTCTGCAGAAGGCGCTTCTGCACCAGAAAAGGGATATCATGTCAGAAAAAGAACCAGGGCTTCAGGGTTTCTTGGAGGGAGGGGTGACAGGCTTTATGCTTCGCCAGCCCCTCTCTGGGCTAAGCGAGTGCTGCCCTTGAGGTGATCTCTGAGCAGAACCCTGCCTACAGACATTTCAGGAAAACCAGCTTGTTAGAGCCTGTTGATGTCTGTTCTGCTAGTGTCTGTTTCCAGGCCCTGTTTTCTATGTTTTACAGCACAATGATACAGACGTTTCCCCTGATGTGAGAAGAAACACTCAAGCAAATCCGAGTTGAGAAGCAGCTTCCTCTGAACTATGAGCCACGGTCTAACACAACATGCCTTTGAAGATGATTCAGCTGCAATTGTTTTCTATTAATCTAAAATTAGTTCTTGTGGGAAAAATCCTCCGATTTCACCCAAAACACTGCTTTGCAATGATGATGGGTTTCGGCTTGACAACAAGGATGACAAGGAAGTCTAAGATCAATTTCTAGAATCTGCACAGAGTCACTTACATGCCTCTCTCTCCCTGGCCCTCTATTTTTTGTTTGTTTTTTTTTTTTTCAGCCAAGTCAAAAGCCAGCATTGGCTGAGACCTGCAACAATTTAAATCAGTAGTGACAGGGTAATGAGTGTAAGCATTTGTAAGATGTAAAATGCTCTCCTGATCTGAGGAACCGTGGTTTAAGCACTGCTAGCGCACTCTGGTAAGAGATTCCCAAGGCACTTGGAGGGGGGTAAACAGACTGCCCTTGGGGCATAAGATGTAAAATTAGCCCACAGGGAAGAGTCCTCCTGTAAGGTAAACAGCAGGAAAGAGATCCCAAGACTAGGTTGTAGACAGTTATTGAGTCAACTGTATTAAATTAGCTAAGAACCAGTGTGTGAATTAGAAAACAGGGCCAGAGAAGACTCGAAAAAAAGAAGAAAATGTGGGCCTGGCCCATGCTAAGTTCTGTTCAAAGAAGACCCCTCTTCAGACCACTAGACTTTGCTGGTCTTGGGGAAGATGGACAAATAAAGTGGTGTCAGCCAGAGGGCATTAAATCTCAGAACCCAAGTTCTTCTTTGTACAAGGTCATGCCTAATCAGTGCCCTACTGCTATTAATGATTTGATTATTACCCAGGCTGAACAAATTTTCTGTCCTCTAAATTCCTGCCTGTTATTGTTTACTTTACTTATGGGGTTAATTACTTACTATTTTCCTTATTTCAAAGTAAATGTTAATCTCCTATACAATAAGAACTGCATTGCAGCACAACCTTTTTCCCCACTTATATATGACCCCCTCTGCACCTCACACTGAATTAAGCAGTTGCTTTAAAAAAAAGGTATTTGTAGGTTAGCTAAATCAGATCATGCAAACATTCAGGTAGAACTTTTTGACACAGGGGCTGTAGTTCTGGAATACTGGCAACTGTGGCCTCTTAGAACATTAGACTATCTTTAAGGATCCACCTCCCACCCCACAACTAGCCCCTCAACTAGTTCTATGACAGACCTCTCCAAGTACAGAACAAAGTCCCACTTATATGGCAGTCAAATCTGAAGATTTTCTTTCCACATATAGGTACTTAGCCCTAATTGCATGTACCACAATCTCCAGTGAATGGAGTCTTTAAAAAAAAGTATATTTCCCAAACAAGCATCCCAGGTGATCCTCATGTACAGCAAAGTTTGAAAACTACTAGTTTCAAGCCAAGCTCCTCATTTCACAAAGAACTGAAATTTAAACAGGAGATGTATCCACCTACAAGTGATGTATCCCCATCTGGTTTGTGACAAAGTCTACACAAGAACATACTTTTGTGTTTCATGAACACCTGTCTGATAACATTCTGAAGTTTATCAGTTCCTACTATAGAAATTAGGACCTTAAGGAAACCCACCACTGAAGTTCCTCTTCCATAACGCTCTTCCATCCTCCAGTGCCCCTCTCCTGCCCCTTTTCATGAAAATGTACTTTTATTATATGAAATGCTTCAGCTACAATCGGCTCCTCATCCCTTTCTGATATTTTTGTATAGCTGTACACTATATTCTTTTTGAGTAAGCTAAAATTCTCCAGTAAATTTGTACAGCCCTCCACTTATATCCTAGATAATGATATAAAGTGGGTTTGTTAAATTGGCAGAATTAAAATTTTGAATCTCTCCTTCCCTCTTCCTCTACTGGATCAAGACTGAGACTGGCTGTGCTCAAACATCTAACTCCCCCCCTCCACTGATGGACAGTTACGTCATGGCTGTCATCAGCAGTCCTTTGAGTAGCCATGTGCCATGTTCAACATCCGTCCACCTCAGCCCCCACTCCCAGGTGATGCTCTATCCCTCGATAGCTCATTTCAGCCACCTGCATACCACAGAAAGAATGTTTATAAATTATGCCCTGGTGGTGGCCGTGGGAAGAGGGACTGGAGTGGACTGGGAATTTTGTAAGTGCAAAAACAGACTTGAGAGGAGCAGGAAAGAGACAAAAGTCAGAGTGGAACACAGTCTTGCAGGAGGTGTATCTGAAGTCAGGAGATGAAATTTGAAGATGAACCCATATAATGTTGACCGACCAAGAGCAAAACTGCTTCTTCTGCTAACAAGGGGTGCATGGAGAGGAAAGTATATTAAAATACATATTTTTGAAAACACATGATTTTTGCCTTAAATGTCTCTCAGTATGTAAAAACCCAAATTATGGTAAATGTGACCCATGTAATAGCTAACAAGAGTGTGTGGTCAGTTGTTCAGATGATTGGTGTCTATAGTGAGCTACTGATGAATGTGTTGCTATTCGTGTGAAAAGGTTTGCTTAGAGAATGGGAAACTGGGAGGGAAGGAACACTGGTAGAATGCAATGGAACTTCCCAGTACAATTAAATCCCCACCCTTGAAAAAAAGCAATCTATGACTTATGCTTAAATCTCTGATGAAGACATTAAAGAGATGTTTTGAAATGGTGTGCCAGTTACCACCCTGGAGACCTTCAGAAGCCCAGGGTGCAAGATGGGACGATTCCCCCCGATGAGAGACCAGGCACACCCACTTCTGGACTGTATCAAGCCAAGGATGGCATGGACATGGCAGAAATGCCCCACTGCTTCCTCCAGCCCCATCTATGGGAAGCGCCATTACTGCCCTCTTTTCCAATGAGATCAACGTGGCTTCAGAGTTGTTCTCAAAGCAGGACCAGTGACTAGTGCTGGCAAATGAAATAAAGGTTATCTTTTATTCTAGCCAACAGATGTATTGGCCTTGGGGCTGAAATCTGGTAAGAGACTCAATTTTAAAAAGGCATGAGAACTTCTTGGCTTCCTTTGTTATTGTTAATATCATGCAAGTGACTTGAAATCCTGAGAAAGTGCAGGAGGAACCCCAGTGAATCCTCTCCTGTGACGGGCAGGAAGGAGCAAGAACCACAGAAACATATTCCTGCTTCCTCACTGCTGATTCATTCCAAGGGAAGCAGCAGGAATATGCCATCTTCCTGGAAATGAAGTCTATAGGTCTTTTCTGGAACCCTTGCTTTTCTACAGAACAAAAGGCTGTCCATTCCAAAGGTGAACTTTGGAAATGTTGCATTTGACAGTGATCTGCAGTTGGCTCCTTAACTTCTAGATACAAGGGATTGGAGCCGGGAAGAAGAAGAAAAATTGTGTATGAGGGGAGGAATATGAATACAGAGGAAGAAAAAATCATGATGCGTTCCAGTGTACATTCACTGCAGAAGAGGGCAGTAAGGATATTCCCTTGTATGGGCTGAAATGAGATCACAGGCTGACAAGAAAGGAGCTGGGCTTCAAATCCTTGGAGACAGGAAAAGGCCCTTGAGAAGAGCTGGTCAAGGAAGATGTGATGAGGGCGGGGTGTGAAGAAGAGAAATTTGCTCAACAGCTGGATAGAGAGCAGGGCCTGGAGAGAATTTATATAATTGGATCCCAGGGATTTTAACAAGGGCAGTTCCATTCAGACACTAGGGCTTTAAACTAAATTCTAAATGTAAATCACAATGCTTGGTTAGAGAGAAAACTGGCCAGGAGGGGGATAAAAGTGAATCAATTCTAAGTAGATGGGTTAAGCTAGGAGAGCTAGTTTAAGTACAAAAAGGACACAGTATTCTGATCATAACATGAATGCTGAGAAATACTCTGTGTAATAAAAAAAGAAGTAAGTCCGTGACATTACTGGCTGATGGAGCCTAGTCTTTCTTGAGGCCTTTTCTTTTTTCAACTGCTTACACTGCTAAGTTTCAGGTACAGGTTGAATATTCATTTGCTTCCTCCCTTGTTCATTCTTCATTTTCTTTCTTCCTCTCTCTCATCGACCTGGAATTTTTCTAAATGTGGGCATACTTGCTTTACACTGATGTGCTGGTTTCTGCTATAGAGCAAAGTGAATCAGCCGTGTGCACACGTACACCACCTCCCTCTGGTCTTCCCTCCTGCCCCCAGTCCCAGCCCTCTAGATCCCCGCAGAGCACTGAGCCGCGCCCCTGCGCTGCACTGCAGGCTCCTATTAGCCGTCTATTCCACCCATGGTCGTGTACATGTCATCTCAGTCTCCCAATGCATCCCAGCCTCCCTTACCCCCAGCCCTGTGTCCACATGGCCGTTCTCCCCATCTCCTTCTCTATTCCTGCATTGCAAATAGGTTTCTCTGTACCATTTTTTCAGATCCCACATACATGTATTAATATTTGGTATTTGTTTTTCTCTTTCTGACTTACTCCCCTCTGTATCACAAATTCTAGGTCCATCCACATCTCTAAACATGACCCAATTTCATTCCTTTTTAAAAGCTCTGTTTTCTGGGCAATTGTAAAGCTCATCCTAGATTTCAATTTCAAAATAACTTAGCTGCTTCACCATTTAATTCATTCATCAGTCAGTTTGTTATCTAAGATCACAAGGCTCGCTTAGGTGCTACTGCCCAGAGCCTGCAGCACTAGAGATAAAAAGAGGAATGAGACAGTGGGGGCCTCAAGGAGCTGATCACCCACCCGGTAATGGTCTCATCTGAGGTCATTTCTGTCTTCGCCTCTCACCTCCGAGCATTTCCTTTCCTGTGTGACATAGAAATTTACTGAGCAAGCATCCAATTTTAATCTTGAATTTGCTCTTGTTTATCTGCTCTCTTTCTGAACATTTCCAGCTTTGCTAGAAGCTTCCATGTTCTTCTAGCTCTGTCCCCATAGATCCAGCCTCCAGCTTCTCTACCTGACGTCAGGGCCACCAGTCCTATCTCCTGTTCTCCTGTGACTTGCAGAGAAAAACACCATTCCTTCTACTCTCCTTACTTTGGAGGACTCTAACCTGTTTCTTTCTCTAGAAATAGTTCCTTATATTTGAAAGAAAACACACACACACAGAGCACTTTTATTGCTACAGTTTTGGCCCAGCTGCCTTGGGTTCCCATCAATCTTCAGTGATTTAAGGAATAGGGTTGTCACTACAAGATATTAAAAACAAAAATCAAAAAATAGCTCTGCCTTAGTGGGGGGCAGTGCCATGTCCTGGCAGGAACGGTCTGCTGGTTGAGATGCCCTGCTGGCAGCAAGCGGCAGGAAACGATGAGATGAAGGGCTGTTGGCTCATCAGATTGTGACGAACACCTCAGAGGGAGGAAGACCTCTGTGCTCTGGAGAGAGGTTATCATTTCAGATCACAGGACTAGGCATCATCACAAAGAGGGATGGGGCACAGGGACACAAAGTCCTCAAGTCTGCCTCTGTGTGACAGTGGAAGCCCGCAGACCCCGGCTGAGAGATGCAGCCACCAGGAATCCCTTGCTCGTCCTCCAACATTCTTTGTGATTGAAACAGTGAAGAGAGTGTGAAAAAGAAGCCCCCTTGTCTCTTGGCTAACTTGTGCCAAAAAGAGGCAGCAGGCCCTAAGATCTCTGTCCAACAAATTGAAAGATGGCTAATTAATTCAATAGAACCCTTCTATTGGGAGAGTTTAAGGGGAAAAAGACAAAGGGAAAAAGAAGCCAAGTGTGAATAAGGACTGAGAAGCTGAATCATGAGGGTGGTGATGGCCACGGCGGAGGGAGCAAGGGAGGCAGCATCTGGGGAAAGGCAGGGTGACTGGGATGCTTCTGGGTGACTCATTTGTTTGTTCTTTCGAAAACCATTTACTGGGTGGCCATTTTTGTACCAGACACTTTGCTGGGTGCTGTTGGTTCATGAAAAGCAAGTTACCAAGTCCTAATTCTGTCAAGCTAAGGGTGTCTAATATGACCTTACATGGTCTGTGTGATGTTCTGATAGATTTAAGTCACCCAAACTACCCAGTCTGTCCTACACAAATGCAACGTACTAACTAATTAAAATGTAAAAAAACTAGGGGATTTGGAGCTCCAGGTATGGTAGAATGACATATGACCCAAATTCTTACAGCTGAGCTTAGCCTTGTGACCTGTATGACCAGTAAGAGCAATTGGCTATGATGCAAGCACAGGCTTGAGATACAGTCCAAAGGCTGGGCTTGCCTCTTGCATTTCTACATTAACCAGAAGAATGAGAGACACAGGGAACAGAACTAAGTCTTCCCCCCACCACAGTCCAGCACTAAACCCAGCAGTTTAGATCAACCACATTCGAGATGACCCTCAGATGCGTGAACAAGAAATAAATGCTTGCTGTGATAAAGCACTAACATTTTGAGGTACTTTTGACCCCGAGGGCACTGAAAATCTGAGAGATCTGGTGAGCTAAAGAGTCTATAAAGGGATTTTGTGACCATGGACTTCATATATTTATGATGGAAACGGTAGCTATTAGAAAATGAAAGCAAGAATGGGTGTTTCCAACAAAGTGCTCTTGTTCTCCTCGGATCAAATGTCAAAGGCTTGCCATCAAACACAGTGGAAGTCAGTTCTGGGATTCACTCTGGTCCCCCAGTGTCGTAGAGGCTCAGACGTGCCGACAGAAAAACTCACATCATCAAGAGACCATCACTAACATCTACAGAGTGTGTGGCTGGACTCGAACCTGGGTTCTAATTGTATTGATACATTGTTGCATTTTGTCCTACAGCAACTCTATAATATGTATGACAGTAATTGGCCACCTCATGTGAAGAGTTTATTCATTGGAAAAGACCCTGATGCTGGGAGGGACTGGGGGCAGGAGGAGAAGGGGACGACAGAGGATGAGATGGCTGGATGGCATCACCGACTCAATGGGCATGAGTTTGAGTAAACTCTGAGAGTTGGTGATGGGCAGGGAGGCCTGGCGTGCTGCGGTTCATGGGGTCGCAAAGAGTCGGACACGACTGAATGACTGAACTGAATTGAACTGAACGTACACACTTCAGGAAGGAGAGAGAAGTTCACAGATGATAAGCGTCTTGCCCAAGATCTCACACACAGGATGTGACAAATCCTTCTTAACCCCAGAGACTCTATACAATTTGTACACTTATCTCTGGAGAGCCCGTGTGAGATTTCTTCTGGAAGGGAAATGAAGAGGAAAGCTGGGGAAACATCTAATGAATACAGAGTCATCCAAACACCATTTAGTATCTTCACTGGAGCCATCTGATTATAAAATTGATGGTACTTTATTTTTTCCTCCAAAACTCACTACCAAATCTTGATTATTTCAAGATCTCTGAGTTCTGCCTTCCCTACAGAATAGGATGAATCACCCTCTAACTTCTCTTTGCTGTAATAGAGAAGCATTTCAACTTCCCCTCCTCCATATTCCAAAAAAGGTTCTCCAAAGGTCTGAAAGATACTAGATGCTAGAGCTCTATGGGTGCCGGTGTGTCCTACAGAAGTCAAGCAACACTGGGATCATTTTACTTCTGTAAGGATTCCTTTCCAACACTTAGGAAAAACAGAGCAAATAATATGAGTTGCTGACCTTATTCAACAGGAATAGATTTGGAATGTGATGTTCCTGGTCTCAGTAAGTCAACACTTCTGTGCATGCTGCCTTTCTATCACCCAGACAGTGTTGAGCATGCAGAGAAGGACGGGAAATAAAGACACAGATGTTCTGGATTCACAAGTTAATTATCGGGAATACTGTAGATGTTGGAGAGTTGTGACAACTGCACTCTAAGCCCCAGGGTAAAAGCAGTGATTAAAACATTAGATAATAGTTATTAAGCAGATACATGTTCTAAGCTCTGAGCAAGGTGCTTTACACACATGCGTTATAGCAGAGTCCTCACAAAAACATTCTCAATAAATTTCCCAGTTTAAATTTCATCTCTACCTCTTACTAGCTGTGCAACCCTTAACAAGTTATTTAACCTCAGGTTTTTCATCTGTAAAATGGGAATTCGAGTTGAACCTCATTCAGAGAGTTATTAGGAATACATGAACTAATAAAGTGCTTGAAACAGTGACTGGCACACAGCAAGTTGAATATGAGTGTTAGCTATCATATCAGCCCATTGAATCACTTCAATAAATCTAGGAAATAGGTGCTATTGCCATATTTATTTTATAGCTAAAACAAAGCAAAACAAAAAATCATGAGGTTCTGGGAAGTTGAGTATCCTACTCAAGCTCACTCAGGAGATAAGTGGCAGAGCCAGAATGTAAACGCATTTCTGTTAGATTCTGATCTATGTGTTCTTGAGCACATTAAACCAAACAAACACACTTCTGATAGCATAGATTATTTCCAGTGTGAAGACCCTGGTGAACTGTATCTAAAATCTGGGGTGTTGCTGCTGAATACAGAGGTGCGGTGTCCAGACTACACTGGCCAATAGGATTGCAAGGGAAATGATCTGTTATAGTTTAAACCAGTTTCCTACTCCCCTTCCCTTGAAATTCTGATTTAGAACATTGCAGTGTTTTTCAATGGTTCCCTGGTGATTCAGACAATCCACCACATTTGGAATCTACTGGAATAGGGCACTCTCATGCTGCTGAATCACCCAGATCTCTGGTATGGAAAGTCTTACGGGGTGCCCAGTCCAGCTTCCCACCCATGGCTGGAAGCCCGTGTCTCTGGCAGATGTGACTCAAAGCTATGAGGTCTGTACAGGAAAAGTCCTCTTCACATGAACCCAGGTCTACTTTCACCCACTGTTCCTCCGGTTGGAAGCTGAGAGAACAAATCCATTCCCCATCACAGTTAGTTCCTGGAGGGAGGGGTGGGGGGATGGTGCATAGAGTGGACGAGGGTAGATTCATTCAGACAGACATGCTCTGAAGTGAGGCATGGATTTGTCCCCGTTGTTCAACTGGTATGCAGAGCCCTTCTCTCATACACATGTTCCTGATGAATGGCTCCAAAATCTCTAGTCAATTAACTGTCAACTTATGTCAAGCATGACATCAGCTCACAGAAGCCCTGTCTCATGGATCCCTCTGTTGTTCCTAAAACATCTCATTTGCCTCCCACTTTCTCCTCCTGGTGCCAGGGAGCTTGCGTTGTTTGAATACTCCCTTACTGGCTGTTGCAAATTCTCTGTGTCTGCCGGGAATCCAAGGAATCCAAGGAGCTGAACTTCACCATCAGGTCTTGGCCCTTTGACCCTCTAGCTCAGAACAGGGCATGTTAGCCCAGACCCATGAAAAGCAGATGCAAGGTGGGGTTCAAGACCAATGGCTTTATTGGGGAAACACCTGGTAAGAACATGCATAGAAAGCTGGGAGCACATGGGAAAGCCATCAGACTGAGCGACAAGTCTGACTTGGAGTGACGGAGAGAGGGATGGAAGACTAGTAGAGGTCCTAGAGTCTAAGGAGGCGCCCTGAAACTAAAGGAGGCACTGCAAGGTCCAGGGGAGTCCCAGAGTGAAGACCAGCTGTCAGATGAGTTCTAAGATTCCCAGGAACTGGTCCGCCTTAGCACCCCTGCCTTACTGAGTCATTTGTGAGAACTAATAAGAAGTACAGCCTCAGCACAAACATGGCCATGGACTTAAGAGCTCAGCAGCTGAAAATGTTGGCCAGTTATGCTCCTGTGGTTAGAGGTCTGGGATACACATTCTCATGGTTGCCACACTTAGTAAATGTTAACCATCCCTGTTTAAAGGAGTATCTCTCTTGCTCAGTTGATGGAGGTATTCACCAAACATTTTTTTACTTATTTCAACTCAAAGTGGACAGAAAGATTCCTCATTTTTTCAATAAATATTGAGAAGTCTGGGCCATTCATAGAAGGAGCTTCACTAGTAGGAATAGATGCACTGGTTGTGGGACTATGAAGAGTGGACTGTGTGGGATGCAGCCAGGAGAAGGTATCCTGAAATATGCTGGGGCAAAAGGCCTGAATAAAGACTGGGACTGAGCTGAAATCAAAAAGGAAAATCTTCTTTGTGGAATTCAGAGTTGCAGCCATAGAGATGCAGATGATTGTCCCAAAGAAACTGCATAAAGACAGATTCTTGAAATGGAAAGATAGCAGTAGCAGAATAGTGGCCTCCCCAAACGGGGTCTATTCTAATCCCTGAAACCCATGACAGTGGAAAGTCATATGGCAAAAGAAATTAGGGATACAGATAGAATTGAGGTTGCTAACCACCTGACCTTGAAATGGGAAGTTTACCATGGATTAATGGATTATCTGTGTAGGCCCAATGTAATACTGAATGTCCTTGAGAGACAAAGGAAGATTTAAAGATGCTGCTGGTTTTAAAGACGGAAGGAAGAGTGATGAGTCAAGGAATGAAGGTAGCTCTTAAAGTTGGGAAAGGCAAGAAAATTGATGTTCCACTACAACCCAAGAAGGAACTGGATAACACCTTGATTTTTGCCCAGTGAAACCTTTTTAGGACTTTTGATCTCCAGAACTAAGGTATCTTTTGTTGTTATTTTAATCCATTTAGCTTGTGCTAGCAACCCACTCCAGTGTTCTTGCTTGGAGAATCCCAGAGACGGCGGAGCCTGGTGGGCTGCTGTCTACGGGGTCGCACAGAGTCGGACATGACTGAAGTGACTTAGCAGCAGCAGCGGCTTCTGCTAATTTGTCACACAAGCTTACACAACAGGAAATTAATACTGTTCTGATGCCAGAATCTTGAAAGAGAACTATAGATATTAATGGCATAAATTCTAATTTTCTAGGGGCTTTTATAAATGTTTTAAATCAATTCTCATATGTAACTCTACAGGGTGGGTATCATTATCCCCATTTTACAGATGAAGATGCCAGGACTAAAAGTTTAAAATAAGTTGCCTAAGATCACATAGCTAACAAGTGCAAATTCTGAAAGTTGAATCAAGGAAATATGGTTTCATAATTCATGTCCCTAAAAACAGCACTATACTTCCTTTTTCAGAACGGAAGAATGTCAAGAAACAGCCCTCAGACAGTAAGGGAGAAGGAGGGACTGAATGTTAAGCTACAGAATCTACAGGAGGACCAATTTTGAGACTGGGGTAAGAAAAGAAGAAAATATTATTAGAAGATGAAGCATGGGCTGTGCAATGGTCTAGACTAGGGAGCCAGTAGTGTAATTGGGCAGAACAATCAGAAAGGTAGGTGCAGTGTTGCAGCAAAGGCTGACCATGAGCACTGTATGTGGGGAGATATATTAAGAAATCAGAGTTTCCCCGAAAATGCAGAAAGTAGAATCAAACAAAAAAAAAACTTACATGGTTTGTTGTTTATGGGGCAAAAGATCTGAGTAAAGACTGGACTGAGCTGACATTAAAAAAGGAAAATCTTCCTTGTAGAATTCACAGTTGAAACCATAGAAATCCAGATGGTTGTCCAAAGAAACTGTGTAAAGACAGATTTTGTAGCAGAAAGATAGTAGTAGTGGAATAGTGGTTTCTCTGAACCGCTGTGTAATTTTTTTTTTCTTTTTGACAAAAAAGAAGAAAAGAAAATACTTGAAGGGGATGGAGAGAAAGGGAAATACAGAACAGATGGCCTTAAGACTTAAGGTTAAGTCTTAGCAAAAAAAGATGGTCCTTCCTCTGAGAGGAGAGGAGGAAGTCACGCCCAGAGGGTGGAGAGGAGGATAAGGACGTTCATCCAGACCTCACTGGGTTCACCACCTCACCCTGCAGAGACGGGGTGTGGGAGAACGCCTCAGGAGTGGAGATTTGGAACTGGAATTGTGGCACGTGAGCTGGGGAACTGAGGAAAGAGGAATAAAGCATGCTTCGGGGAACAATTATCAGGATACAAACTTTATTCACCAGCATTGAGGATTAATTTACTTTTGCGATATGCTGGTGAGAGGCAAAATGGAAGTATATTATTAATTCTCTCCTTCTGAATTATTGTGAAGTGACTAAGTGAAAGTCTGTAACCAGCTCAATGGAAAACAACTCTGTAGAAATGGAGTCCCTTTTGAAAATTGCCCTCAGCCGATATGGCATGTAAGTCAGCCAATCACAGGAGGCTGAGCCTCTGATGATAGCGCTTCCCAGGCTCCCAGCCTTCCTGTGTGCTGAAATGACAGAATTGGGGGGAGGGGAAAAAGAACATCAACTCATCAGTCATGTATTGTCCTGAATCACTAACCAGAAAGCACCAGGAGGTTTTCAATACACTGGATTAAGGAGAGGGGCTGCCAACAGAAACTCCATGACAGAGACTTCAGTGCAAACAGTTGTTCCCTTTTAGTGCTCATGAACGCCTGGAATGCCTGGCCATGAAACAAACAAACAAACAAGCAAACAAACGTTTCTTGACTATTAGGAAGTCATGAGCATGAAACGTGAGGACCAGAAAAGACGAGACGTTTCATGGATAGAGTTCATGAAGTCTGAGAGCTCTGGGGCTTTGCCTGGGCAAGACACTGAAACCAAAGTCTCAGCTCCTTCTATTCCAGAGCATAGAAACCACCCCCTACTTCCCTACCTTGTTGGGGAGGATTAAGACAGATTTTTTTTACTGGGTTTTTACAGAATGAGCCCTCAAGCATCACATTTATACTCATTCTAACATACAGCACTCAGTCGTCAGAAGTATATAATCCATTTGTTACTGAGCTGTCTTCAATGCGCCCATCTCATGTCCAACACTTTAAATGACCGGCTCAATCTGACCTCCTCCTCCCTTCTCCCTCGTGAGGAATGGCCTTTGTGGACTTGGTCAACCTGCTCCCTGGTCCTCTGACCAATGGGCAAAACATATCGGAGAGGGACGAGAGGGGAGAAATGTGGGTTTTCACTCCTCTGCTCCCTCGTAGCTGGGACACTGAGGGTGGCTGTGTCTCTGAACTAAAAGTCTCCATGTCTGTGGGGTGGCCCCACACACTGGCTTATAGTCTGGCCCTGTCTGTGCCTCCCTGGGCAGGGGGCTCCCCTTTCTCAGCCAGGTTCCATCCTGCAGCCCCCGAAGGACACTGGACACACAGCTGAAACTCTACTTAGCCATCCAAGGGAGGGCAGGGCCACACAATCCAAAACGGAATTCAAGTTCGCAAACGGATTAACCTGATTGGGGTAGATGTCTTCAGGAACATTTGAAGGGTAGGTTCTTCAAATGTATTCCAGTCGGTTATTTATTTGTTAAAAGATCCTTTAAGAGGAAAGACATAATTTTTTCTCCCTTCTTGTCACTGCCTCACGGGGGGTGGGGGGGTCAGACTGCCCAGAATAGACGTGGCCAAGGCAGACCGACAGACCAAGAGGTTCACACCCTCTTCTCAGAGCGGGCCACAGGCCTCACCTTGGCCACCTTGCCCACCCACTCGTGGTCAGGCCTGAGGGAAGGAAGTCCTGAGTCTTGGTGCCACATGACCAGCCAGCCGAGCTGCAGGCTCCGTAATTTGTTCACAAACCAAACACTGGCTGAGTCCACTCTGTGTGCCCCGCGCCATCCTCGGTTTTGGTGACAACACAACCTCAAAGGCCCTACTTGGGAGCTGAAGTGCCCGAGCGAGGGCGAATCCCGCCTTCATCGGCTACCACTTGTATGTCTATAAACAGGTCTCAATCTCCACCTTCCTGAGTTGCCACAGTTGTTCAATAAGCATTAGTGGTTCTCGTGTGACGTGTTTTCTATAATGCAGCCAAGCACTTGGCACAGGGACGGGGTAATAGGCCAATAATTATTGTTTCAATCCATGATGAGAATGACTGGAGAAATGTCTAAAGTGCAGTTAAAGGGAGGGAAAGAGACGTATGACTCCAAATTACCGTGGAAGGTAATCCACACTTATTAATGGAGGGAAGAAGAGACAGTCGGGGACCCCAAGGAAGAAGAAACTGCCTGCACGCAGGCAAGTGAGAGAAGGCTTCAGAGGGTGGTGAGTAAGTGGAGCGCCTGCTTGCTGGCTTCCTCAGAGCCCAGGCCCTTCAGAAGCCGGTCCCCGCGGGGCTGCCTCATCCGGGTTCTTGCTTAATGAAGAGTCTCCGACTGTCTCCCGAGTCATCCACTTCTCAACTCTCCGCAAATCTTATCTTGAAAAATGCCTTCCTTTCCTCCCTCCTCAATGCCTTTGCATTTCTCTGTCACTTTGCTATTGGCCTTTGACCAGGCGCTTTCATCTCTTCCCAACACAGAATCCCTACAGCCCTGTTTTCTGCTGTTTTTACAAACCCGATATACTCTCCTCTCCTGCATTATTTAGTGCTGAAAACTGAGGGAGGAGAGAGATCAGAAAAATATGGTGTGCCTAATTACATTCTGCCATGAACAACCCTAAAAGGAGATCTCTGCTTTTCAGGGATGTGTGTGTGTGTGTGTGTGTGTG
This sequence comes from Odocoileus virginianus, assembly GCF_023699985.2. Taxonomy (NCBI): domain Eukaryota; kingdom Metazoa; phylum Chordata; class Mammalia; order Artiodactyla; family Cervidae; genus Odocoileus; species Odocoileus virginianus. The sequence continues at coordinate 50,444,713 of NC_069693.1, forward strand.
TGTGTGTGTGAAGGGAGAAATTGAGGAAGGGGGAGTTAACCTGAAATTAATGGATAAAATTATTTATATTTAAACATGTGAAAATTTATCTCAATATATTACTCTCCAAGAGGGAGAGCAAGGTCTGCAACGATACTGTAAATTAGGAAGGACTGATTTAAGAAAGGTAGGAAACAATTTTAACTTAATAACTGTGGTGATGAGCATGTTGCTATCATTATTTATCGGGTGCTCGCTACTTACCATTTGCTCCGTGAGGACCTTGCATCGTGACCTCACGGAGCCCTCGCGGCACAGTGGTCTGCGAGCAGGCAGTCTCACTATCCCCGTCACCCAGAGCAGAACGAAGAACGACAAGGCTCAGAGAGGCTGAGGCAGTCGCCCCAAGTCACCCAGCAGCTGCCCAGGCCTGGCTCTGACCACGACCCCTCCTCCCTGCCCCCGTCTGAGGCTCTTCTCCAGGGAGGCCCCGAGCCCTGTGTCCTCAGGGAGGGAGCGGGTGTCGTCTCCACTTCTCCATGGAGGCCCCGAGCGCCCTGATGACACACGCAGCCCCCCCCCACCGCCACTGCCCCCAGACCAGCCAATCCAGCCACAGCAGCCGGGGGCTCGAGGCCACCCCATCCCCCTCTACCTACGTCACTCTGGGCAGCCCCAGCTCTCCTCAATGCTCATCTGTGCTTTATATCCATGAGACTAACAGAAGTCAGGTCACCTCATCAACAGCAAAAGGGGGTGTAGCCTGGGGCAGCCATTCGGGAGAGTAATCTAGCAACATCTCAAAACAAGTCTAGTCTTACCTTATGTCTACATGTCCTGCTGCTGTAAGAAATTACCACAAACTTTGTGGCTTAAAACAACAACAATGCGTTACTGTACATCTCTGGAGGTTGGAAGTCTAGCAGAGGTCTCACAAGGCTAAAATCAAGGCGTTGGCAGGGCCACGTTCCTTCTGGAGGTTCTAGGGGGGAGACTTGGGTTTGGTCCCTGGGTGGGGAAGATTCCCCTGGAGAAGGGAAAGGCTACCCACTTCAGTATTCTGGCCTGGAGAATTCCATAGACTATACAGTCCATGGGGTCGCAAAGAGTCGGACATGACTGAGCGACTTTCACTTTCACTACACCTTCTTAACCTTTCCTGACTTCCAGAGGCCACCTGATTCCTTGACTAATGGCCCCTTCCTCCATCTTCAGAGCCAGCAGTGTGGTGTTTTCAAATCTCTGACTCTGACTCTTCTGCCTCTCCCTTCTCTCATAAGAACTTCTGTGATGACTCTGGACCCAGCTGGAAAATTCAAGCTCATCTCCCCATCACTTAAGATTCTTAATCACATCTGCAGCGTCCCTTTCGCCCTGTCAGGCAACACATTCACCCATTCTGGGGATTAGAAAGTAGACATCTTTGGAGCTGTTATTCTGCTTGCCATGCCTGTGGCCCAATAACCATATTCTTGCATATATATGATTCAAGGAGCTTCTCACACCGATCCACAAATGAGTCATAAAATGTGTGACCGCAGAGTGAGTGGGTATTGGGAACTACAATGGATGCGCCACATGGAGACACTGGAAAAGTGAAGTGTGAAGGGTGAGCAACCCATGGAAATTGAAAGAGATGACAGTAACAGCCTAGATGTTCACACAAAGAATGCTTAATGAAGGAGGTTAAGAAATAAAATAAGGTATGGTAAGTAACACAGGGTCATTTACATCCATTTAAAAACTAAATCCGTGGACATAAAATGGCAACATGTATTTTGCATGAGTACTATACAAGCAAAAAAAGACATTTGTATACATTGTCAGTGGCTGCCAGTAGGACTAGAGAAGGGAATGGAGTGAGGTGGGTGAATAAAAGGAATAAAGGAGAATAAAGTAAAAGATTTGCTCAAACATCGCTTTCTCCATGAAGCCACTCTGCCTCCTCCAGCTCCCAGATGGAGGTGCCCAGCTCTGAGGTGCCGCTCTTTAGTGGAGTTCTTGCACACTGCCTTGCATTTGTCTTTTTGCATCTCTTGTCTCACCCTGAGCCTCTTGGAAACGGGGACTGCATCTGGTTTTCCTGTGTATCTCTGAAGTGTAACATAACGCCTGCCTTACAGTGGGTACCTATTATGTGTTTTGTTAAGTTGAATAGAGAAAAAACAAGACTTCTGGAGTGGGGTGTCTCATACGAGCTGACATGTAGAAAAAATTCTAAGGACACCCAAATGGGCTTTAAAGCTAAGCAGAAAGTTTAGAGCAGAAAGTTGAATTATAAAGCCCGTTTCTTCAGGTGAGCAAAAGAGAAGGATGGCAAAGAGAATGTAGACTTCTTCAGCATCTGCTTCACCTCTAACTCAAGACAAAGTGCCAAGAAGAATGAGCATCAGAATGAAAATGCAGAGCTAACAGAAGGGAAAAGACACCGTATTTTGAGTCAAGGGTGTGGAAGGCTGCACCTAGTGGCTCTAAACAATTCCATGCAGAAGAACAGGCGCGTACTGAGACAGGGCTTGGAAAAGCATCTCCAAATATTTCAAAAGTGGCAGTGGATTCTGCAATTCTATAATAAGAGTGACATTGTTCAGGGTCAAGACTCCAGAACTGATCATTAAAGCAATGGTTTGAACACATAAAATAAAGGGGTGAACTTTAGAAGCCTGCAAGGGTTCATTAGAGTCGAGTTGTGCCTGAGTGACCTGATTTCCTTCGTGGACATTAAATGGCAAAAGACAGACTTGTAGTAGATCTTTTATCTAAATTTCAGCAAAGACTTTGATAAGCTCTTTTTTAATGGTTTTGGGGATAAGGTAGCAGTCTGCCTTGGTAACCACTTCAATGGACAAACCCAAAATGGCATGATGCACGGAGTGTGCCAATCCTGATGGCTATTTCTAGAATAATACCACTACCCCTGGTAGTAAAAATGGCAGAGGTGAGCTGGATGCTTTCCATGTGATAGGCACTGTCCTTGGCAATTCACGGTTAGTCATTTTCTCCCCCCGCCCCATCAACTCCATGGGGAAGGAGCCATTTTATTCCACTTTTCATGTGAGGGGAGTGAGGTACACGCAGGAGAAATATCTTCCCCAGGTGCCATGGCTCCAGAGACTAAGCCAGCCCAGCATGTAATTCTGCTAATGAGCTTTTACACTAGATGTTAGATAATGCAATTGCAGAAATGGAATTCAGAAATGCAAGCACCTCTGCAGAAATGGAATAAACATTTCCCCTGACTTACTTCTCAAATATTCCCCGTTTCTCACCCAAACACGGCTCTCACACTCTGGGGTTTTCCTGCCCGATCCATTTCTCGATAACAGCTCTCTATGATGTAGCCTGCTCAGGGACTGTCTTCTTCCTTTGTATTGGTCTATTTCCCACACTCTTTTAACCTGTACTTAATCAGTGCCCTCTGAGTTTTGGCTTTGGGATTCAAGTTCACCTCCTGCTGCCCCTCCCCTAGACAGACCTTCTTCTGTTCTGAAATCCATCTATGCAAGGTGCTGTAAAGTACAAATCAGCTTACTGCCGGGTCTGAAAGTATGAGACTTTCTGGACTCAAGGGTTAATGCCTTAAACAACTACAGAGGCTTCATTCTCAAGTAATCCTCAGCAGAGCAGAGCAATCACTGCAAACAAAGCTAATGGTCATATGAAATCAATTGCTGCAAGACTGGGATTCAGCAGATACTCCCTGTTTAAATAGGATCTGGAAGAGGTAGCACCCAAGGGCACAAGATGCTTAGGGGGAAATAATCCAGCTGACTTAAATGTTTGTGCTTTTCAGATTTCATTCTTATCTAACTAGGACGATCTATTTTGCACTGTATTATTACTAAGAAGAAACCATTCAAATTCAGGGTTGAATCTGGGGAGGTGAGTTTATGTCACAGCTATAGTCAGTTAGCCATTCGATGCACACTGGTTGAATACACGTCGGGAGTAACAAGGTCAAGCGGATGATGTTCAGGGTCTGGAGTCAGGGGGCTGGGACTTCGGTTCTGACTCTTTCATGCATGGACTGAATGGCCTCTACTCCTTAGTTTTTAAAATGCAGGTGCTGATACACACCGCACAGGGCTGTTAGGAAGATTATGTTTGTCTCCTCCAGAAGCTGATCATGAAAGGGGTGCATGCGGTTTGTTCGGGAAGTAAAGGGAGTACCTATAGGAATAGGAAATGAGATAAGGTAGGCAATGCAGCCGCCAAAGGTTTATCAATCAACGGTAGGTGGGGAAACAAGAGGCACATCTCTTGTTGGGGAATCCTGGAGCCCAGGGTTTTGTCATCTGAGGGGTGAGGGAGCTGGGGTATTTATACACTAGCTCCTCTGGTCTGTGATTGAGGGCTGCTCCCAGGGCTGCGTGTTCCCTGGCAAGTCAGTGAGGCCTGAAGCTGGCGAGTGATAAGAAGCAGGGATAGTGGCGGGGCACTGGCCGTGTCTGTTGCAGACTGTGCAGCTGCTCTGTGTGACACCCCTTCACGCGGTCTATGTTTACAGAGCTCCAGAGAGGAGGGAACCCTGAGATGGACTGTGGGCAGAGGGAGTGAGTGACCTGCTCCTGTCATAATTTCACTGAGGTGTGAAAGGCAGGCATCAGTTAACAGTGAAGAGTGCTAAGGTAGGCAACCAGCGACAGAGTGATGGAAAATACAGCACTGGAACTCCATCTGTTACAAGGATCAGGGGGCACCCCTCTCTCCCCAGACAGGTAAGGTTTGGGTCCTTCAAAATATGCAGGCATTAGCCTGTGAAAATTAGGGATCTCTAAGGGAAGACGATTCAAACATTGAGAACATCCTGAGTGGGGAGAGACTAAGAGCCAACAAACTATGGCCCTAGGGCAAAGTCCAGCCTAATTCCTATTTATGCAAATAAAATTTTATTGCAACACAGCCACACTGTGTGGTGGGGGCTTTCTCCACACAGTGGCAGAGCAGAGCAGCTGCAAGAGACATTCTATTGCCCACAATGCCTACCTAGCCCTTCGATGAAAAAGGTTTGCTGACCTCTGGTTTATATTAATAATCTGGAAGTAGATTCTAATGCATTTTAAACCATTAAAAATATTCACAATTGCTCGATACAGGTATGCATAAGAACCTATTCATGAAAAGCTCACAGCCTACTGAGGGGAACAAAATGACCAAGTAAATAACTACAATGCCATGTGATTGATTCTACAATAAAAGTCTGTACCAAAGGTTCATCGAGCTGCCAAGCAGCGAATAATCAGCTTTGGCTAGGGAGTGGAGATGGCTTCACAGAGGAAGATATGGGTCTTGAAGTCTCAGTCCATTTCTGGGTTAATGTAAGGAGTTCAAATTAATCCAGGCAGAGCATAGAATATGTTCAAAAGGATAGAGAAGTGAGAAAGCAGAAAGCGTTCAGGAAAGACTGCTGTTAACCTCCCTTGGGCCTCCAAGCAGCTGGCAGGGCTGTGAGTGTGGGCTCTGGGGAGAACTGCCACTTAACTCCCTTCACCTCTACCACCAGCTTTTTAAACATCTTTATTTCAAGAATTAGCCAAAATAGATAGGAACGGCATCACTGGGTCTGAGGACTTTTCAGAAAATAAGAAATTCCCCACATAAAGGGTTCAAGACAGGAAAGTGGCAGACTTTAATTGCAGCAGTGAGTTGAAATGTTAGTATCCTTGGGCATAAAAACGGTATATGATCTGCTGACCAAACTGTAGACTATTGCAGAATGAGAAGAAATGATGATGGTAATAGATTATAATCCCACAGAATAAAATAAGCCTCCATAAGCCCATGCTGATACTACTTTTAAAAACGAAAGTAAGTTAACAAAGGGGGAAGAAGGGAAATTTCTTCCTTAAAATAGAATGCTAACTAATAAATGCAGAAGAAATCGTGCAAATGGAGAATCACCTCTTGGCAACTGTGACTTTAATAACAGCACTGGGAAATGATCATTAATGAAAGCTAGAACTAGTGGATGAAAGTAGGGAAAGAAAGGGTATTTGTGAGACTGGAAATATCTCTTTATAAGATTATGTAAAAAGGAAAAATACTAAGTTTACAAAGGAGAAACTTGGCAGATACCACCCTAAATAAGAGAGCAATAGTAATGTCACAGGGATGACACAGGTAGACATACTAAGTACTTCCCATATGATGCATTAGGATTCTGTGATGCTTCTGTGGTGTTCTTGCCATGAGTGCATAACCTGGAGTAATCATAGGGAGCATCACACAAACCCAGGTTGCAATTCTAAAGAATATCAAGATCATATAAGACAGAACAAGGTGGAGGAGGATTCCCAGATTAAAGAAGGCCAAAGAGATGAGGTCTAAACACAGGGTAAGACTCTGAGTTGAATTCATGATCAGAGTAATTATTTTTCCTTATGCTATGAAGAACATTAGTACCATAATTGGCTGAGTTTGAATCAGGTTTGCAGATTAGATAATATTCTTTCAACAGTGTTAATTTCCTAATTTGATAATCATTCCATGGTTGAATGATTGAAAGAAGACTTTGTTTCTAGGAAATAGCTCTCTGCAGATTAAAGGTAGAGGGGCACCAGGTTTACAGTATAGTCTCAAATGGTTGGAGGGAAGAAGTAATAACTAAGCAGATCCGATAAGATGTTAACATTTGGCAAATTTGGGTTGAGGGTCTGACGGGATTATGTGTATTCTTTTTGCAGTTTTTCTGTTGGTCTGAATTCATTTCAAAATAAAAAGTTAAAAATAAAACTTTATATGTTTTGGAAGGCAGACTTCCAAGACAAAGGCTCTGAGTCAGACCAATCTGGACTGGAATGTTTGAGCTCATTTTGATTAGCCGTGTGACCTTGAGCCAGTTATTTAGAGTATGTAAGCCTCGATTTTCTCATGAATAAAACAGGAAGACTAATACCTACTTCTCAGGTTGAGGTAAGAATGATATTCAGTCACTGTGTGCAAAGCTTTTTACATCATGCTGGACAGCTCCTGAGCCTGGCTCACAAGGTACCACAGGGGGGTGGCAAAGATGCTCCGTCAACGTGTTTCCTGATTGGTTGACAGGGCTTTTATGTGTCTTGCATGTTTGGGGCTTTACCTACGCACTTGGCTTCATTAGAGGATCATGTTGTAAGTTCCAACTTTGTCTTTAAAATACTACTCCATAGAAAAATGAATGAATAATAATATAGTCAAACTAAAAGTTCAGCACCGTTTTCTTTTCCAACATGGCTCTTGTTCCCTTCAGCTGAGAACAGCATTTTGCTAACCCAGTTCCTAGAACTTTGAGAGAAAATACGGGGAGGGAAGAAGGAGCAGAGTATAAGCAAAAGGGGTGGTTTGACTGGGAGTAGGAATAGGCTGGGAGAAACTGCAAAGGAGAGGACACGAGGAAGTCTTTCTCTGGGTCAGAGGAGGATCAGTTTCAATATTCTCGAAGAGAAGGGAGTTCCATCTTATTTGGTTTTAATTGTTGGACATTGCCCTTTGACAGCATGTGGTGTGACTGAAGTCACATCACCTGCCGGGTCCATTTTCCTTTCTTCAGTCCTAGTAAGGTGATATTCTTGGAAGATGACCAAGAAGGACTTTCCTTTTGTGCCAGCTACACACCCCTCCCCCACAAAAAACCCCTCTCCCTTAATGCACTGAAAGTTGGTGCCCCCATATTCAAACTAGGGGAACAGCAAAGAAAAATCTACTACAGGCAACAAGGCAGCACTGGATTAGGTACACGTTGGAAGGGAAGTAGTTTAACTATTGGATAAGCTGTAGGTGGTTATGCTTTACTTCTTTAAATGCTTGGCTTTATATTACGCTGGCTGCCCCTGACCTCCATGAACCCCTGGAAGCTTTACATACATTTCCTCTCTTTGGGAAGAAGTGCTGTGAATCGATACCCACCTCCTACTCCAAGCAAAGAGAGTGATGCTGATGGGAGCCACTCACTCAGATTCCCATGGAAAATGGAAGAGTCAGCGCCCTTACTGATACAGAAAACCCACATGACTCTTCCCCCAACGTGGGCAATTATCTCCTCTCCCCGACTCTTTACTTCTCCCCGAAGGTTTAATGGGCTGAACCACTATCTGCTGTAAAGATGGCTACCTGCCGTCACAGAGCCCCCGTCCCTTATCACAAGCGTGCATTGGTGGTGTTTTGAGATTGCTGAACACTTGATATTATTTCAGCTTAGTAAGCCTTTGGGGATCTTTCAAGATAAAGCTGTTTCATAAATTTAGCTGTGTTACAGAATAAAATCCTTTATAAAGGACTTCAAGAAAATTACATCCATCTGTGTGTCTTTTCTCCTGGTGTGCTACCATCCAGGTTGTTTCACAGGCACAGAGCGGGCCCACTGCGGATTTATTAGATCTCAGCCATCTCCCTTCTCTCTGGCATGTGTCTCCTTCCAGCGTTTTGAGGATTACATCGTACAAATTGAGAGACAGAGCGCTGTGACTCAAAGTGACTCAGGGGGTCTCAAAAGCCCACAGCTCCACCGGGCGCTGGCTGTTCCCTGTGTGAACAGGGGAGGCGGGGACCCCCACGGAGGATGTCACACCGCCAGGTCCCACTGTGAGAACAAGCAGGCCTCCTCTGTTCCTCCACGTGGCTCTCCCACAGAAGCAGGACTACAAGGGCTTCCAAAGCAAGGCGGGGGAAGGCTGCCCCCGGGTTCCTCACTTCAAGGGGAAGTGGGTACTTTGGGCATTTCACCAACATGCACAGAGCATTCAGCTCCTTTACAGACCGCTTACCAGGCCCCAGGGATGGTTCTAGGTGTTGAGGACTGGGTGGGCAAATGTAAATCAGTTACAAGCTCTGTCCCCATGAAGCTTACATTTCAATGAGGCAGCTGGGGTTTAAATCAGTTGCCATAGAGTTTATCATATAATTACAGCTGTAATTATAAACACTAGGGAAGACGGGGTATGAGAGAACATCAGGCAGAACAGACACACCTACCGTGTAGTTAGAGGCAAGTTCTGAGACGGGAAAGGGGTGAAGGCAGAGGAGGGGCAGGGACTGGGTAGAGAGGCTGAGACAGAAGCTCACTGCAGAGCTGACCGAGGGAACGGAGGGGCAAGAGGAGGTGCATGGACACCCCAGGAGCACAGAGCCGAGGTCTGCAAGGAAGGGAGGCACTGGCAGGGACTGGATCTTTGTGGCAAAGTGAGGTAGTTGAACCATTTCAAGCAGAAGAGGTCATGGGCTGGAGGGGTGGGACTGACCAGCTCAATAGGGCATTTTAAGCCCTGATGCTAGTTGCTATGGGGGAAGGGGTGGAGAGGGTATGTGCAGAGAACATGGGACACTGTATCAGTAATTAAATGAAGGTGAGAGCCATCTGAATGAAGTTGACCGGAGCAGGACGCAAGACGAGTGATCGAGAGGTTTGTCGGGCACCATGCTGGACTCTGGGGTCAGCAAGACAGAGCTCTCCGGCCCTACAGGGGGAGACAGACTAGGAAGGATGCAGAAATGAGCATCACAGGCCCATGTGACTGGAGGGACAGAGGCTTAGCTGGACTCAGAGGTTTTAACATGTGCACTCATACCCGGCATTCTGAGAGGCGGTTTACATTTCACATAAAGCTAACTAGCTTCTTCCCATCCTTCCTTCTTTTCTCTTTTTCTTTTGCTGATTCTGTACTTTCTTTCCAGTTATTTATCTACCACAGCTGCCCCCCTATATTAATACACAGTTCCTATAAAGATCCAGATCAAGGAAACTTTATGTCTTAACCAGAAAAATCCATTTGCACTTTGTGAATTACTTTTTTCCTTACGTATCATTTCTCTGATCTGTTTAAAGATATTTGTCCTGGATCCCAGGTCACTAGTGACCATTAGTAAATAAATTACTAAAAATGTGAAGTTTGTTTATTCATCACAGGAAACCAGGCTTAGTACTGCTATACATACTAACCTTTGAGATTCTTCTAAAAGACTTTAATGAAATAACCTATGTTCAGAAATGAAGTGCAGACAGATCATTCCCAGAAGTGTCTTCAGAACGCCCATCACATTGCCCATGTGTTTAGAGTTTTATTAATACTCACATGCTGATCAGCTTCTAGTTTGTCTTCTAGATCACCACTTGTCTTTCTCCTCTCTCAGAAATTACATGGATTCCACCCCCTTTTCATGTATCCCATCTCTCCTAATTTCTTTTGCATATTTGCAAATTAATATAGGTCTTTATTAGATTCCTATTGCTATTGTAATAAATGACCACAAACTCTGTGGCCAAAAGGCAACGGCAATGTATTTTCTCACAGTTCTGGAAACCGAAGTTCAAAGTCAAGGTGTCAGCAGGGTTAGTTCTCCCCAGAGGCTCTAGAGAATCCTTCCTGCCTCTTCCAGCTCCTAGTGGTTCTCGGTGGTCCTGGGCTTGTGACTGCTCCTCTGCTCTCCCGGTCACATCTCCCCTTCCCTGTGTCTTTGTCTTCTTCTGTGTCTCTTGGAAGGACACTTGGAGCCGATTTAGGGTCCATGCGGACAACCCAGGATTATCTCAAGAGCCTTAACCTAATTACATCTGTCAACATACTTATTTCCAAATGAACTAACATTCCTTGGTTCCTGGGACTTTGCAAGGGAGTATCTTTTGGGAGAACACTTTCTGGCCAACCACAGCATCTCCATTATTTTAGCCATGGATTTATTCTCAAGAAAGAGGGTGATTCCAGAGGTTCTGATTTAGTTGGTCCAGGATGAGGCCCAGATACCAGTGCAGTTTTTAGTTCCCTGGGCAGTTCTCACAGACAAAAGACTGAATAACCAATGAAGAGATGGAGTCCATTCCAGTATGTTGATTGCAGGGGGCTAGTTTCAACCCTTTATCATTTAAGGCCTGAACGTAATACATTACATATCTAGAGGATTTAACTATTGGAAAGTAACCTAAAAAACCAGAAAAGACCACAACTTTCTATTCTCCATTTCCCCAGAACTGTGGGTTAACAGCTGCTTGTTTTTCAAGGAGCACCCTGTGGTGGGCATGGGGGAAAGAACCAGGGTTCATATTAATCAGGACGCCTGGCTGGGCTGCTCCTTCACACTGATTATGGGAAGTCACGTCTCCTCTCTGGGCCTCAGCTCCCTTGTTGGGAAGGTTGAAGGTGAGCTGGGTGTTTTGGGGGAAGTGGAGGTGAAATTGCACATGACAAGCTATCCATCAATGGAAACGGACATCTGCTCTGGCCTCCCAGTTGCAGCCCAGAGGGTCCTCACCAAGACAACCCCAGAACCTAAGAATCCAGCGCTCCTGCAGCAAGGCAGTTATCTGTATGTTTATTATTCTTTATTACCCCTGAAATTGGCAACACAGTATAGAAACACATGTACTAAAAACGATTTGTATAGAGTTCCTCCTATCATTTTGAGTCACCATGGACTTATTTGCATCAACAATTGTCATTTTAAAAAAAGAGAAAACCTACCACAACCTTGCTACAGACAAATGAAAGAAGAAACCTTCTCTAAGATGTGCTTATGCAAACGAGTTCCCTAGGAGAGAGCAGAAATAAACCAAGTGAAAACACTGGTGTCCATCACTCTTTGTCTCTGATTTGCACTTTCTTGTAGCTACAGTACTTATTATTGAAATGAAACCTAGGGTGTATTTTCCTTGTGAAGTGCAGAAGGTGAAAACAATTCTTTGACGTCACATCAAGTGAACAGTTCTTGCCAGTGAACAATGCCAAGCTTTGTGTTGTGCATGTTTAGATATATTATCCTTTTCCTCTGTAGCTCCAGCCTCCCAACCCTTCCCCAGACTCCAGGCTCCTATTTCTAGCCAACCACTCAACAAGTTTCCACTCAGAACTCCGACAGGCACATCAAGTTCAACATGATGGACTTCACCCCTTCATCCCCTCCCCACATTCACTTCTGCCCAAGTCCATCCTGCAAGACAAATAGGAAAACTGTTCACCAACCTGCTCAAGCCCAGAGTGCTGGAACCCTCCCGAGATCCTCTTCCTCTCTTTCCCTGGGCAATTCTGCAGTGACGCTCAGTGAGCGTCCACGCATGCCTCTCACGGGACTGCTTCTCACCACCCGCACCTCGCCCAGCCCGTCTACACCGCGGGTCTCACCGAGACCCCCGCTGACTTTCCGCCTCTGCCCCACGTGCAGGCATGATTGACCCATCCACCAGGCAGTGGCTTTAAATCTCAGAGAGGATCACATCAGTCAAAATTCTCCATAGAATGTGAAATGGTCCAGCCACTCTAAAACACAGTTCGGAAGTTTTTATAAAACCGAACACACTATTTCCACATAACCCAGCCATTGCAATTTTGGGCATCTGTCTCAGAGAACAAAAACTTCTATTTGAACAAAAACCTGTACACAAATGTCCATAGCTGCCCTGCTCAAAATTGCTAGAAGCTGAACACAATCCAGATGTCCTTTGTCAAACAGAGGATGGTACATCTGAACCATGGTAGGCAACTCAGCAACACAAAGGAATGTGTAAACTTGCATTACAAAGGGATTTTGCAGGTGGAATTAATGTGGCTAACCAGCCTGACCTTAAAATAGGGAGAATGCCGTGGACTGTCCAGGTGAACCCAGTATAATCACAAATTCCTTAGAAATGGAGGGAAGGCAGAAGAGAAAGTGGGGCCAGGAGAGGGGGTACTACAGAGACAGTGGTCAGAGAGATGTAGCTTTGTTGACCTTGAGGATAGAGAAAGGGGCCATGAGCCTCTGGAAGCTAGAAAACAAAAGAAAACAGATACTCTGCTAAAGCCTCCAGAAAGAAATACAACCCTGCAGACACCTTGGTTTTAGTCTAGGAGATCATCTTGGACTTCTGACTTCCAGAATCATAAGAGAATAAATCTAGGTTATTTTAAGTGATTGAGTTTGTGGCATTTTATTACAGAGACAAAAAGAAATTACTGCAGGGGGCAAAATACCCAGTGCCCCCCCAAAAAATGTGATCCAGATTTGACTGAAATAAATGCCCTGTAATCACAAAGCCACCACCAATGCTTTCCTGTCTCTGTCTTCTCTTGAAACAAAACATGAGTTTGAAAGGTAGGAAAGATATAGGAAGATAAACACGAATTCTGAAGTAGAGGCTTTCCAAATAACAGGGGGAATTTCCTTGCTTTGTATATGCCATTGCTGTGAAAGATAATTATTTATATCCAAAAGGAAAATGTAAGGTATTGGTTACAGCTGTCAGACCATGAACACTTCTGGGAGAGCCTCGTTTCTTGCCAAAAGACCATACAATGTAGATTTCAGTGACACCAGAGAAGTCTAAGCACATTTCAATTTGATCTTTAATCTTCTCTTTTCACACTAGGCAGTTCCTGCGGTAGATTTCATTCATTTCAAGGACTTCAATATCTGCTTGGATAAAAAGTCACATTCAGCCCTGAGGCTGAATACTCCTAAAATGTGTTCATTCGTCCAGATAACAGCACCTGAAGGCCTTCAGTAGGGCTTGCCCTGACTTGTTGGCCCCGAGTTAACCATCACTTATTCCTAACTTTCACCTGACCACTGCTGACCCCTGAAGACAACTGAGCCTTGGATCTGTGCTGCTCACTTTTGAGTGACTTTAGAACGTCTCCTAGGTGGGCATTTGGGGCTTAACCTTTTCTGCAAAGCTGGGGGCTCAACTATGCAATGCCTGTCTGCTATTCCCATGTGTGAATCCCTCGACCATTTGAAATCCAGCACATCTAATGTCACACACTCATTCTGTTCCCCTCATACTACTCCTCCTCTGCATTTTCTGTGTTTGTGAACCATTCCATCAAAAAATTGATTTAAAAAAAAAAAATTGATTTTCTCGTGATATATTTGCTAGATTTCTCTAACTTTCCTTAGACACTAGACTATCCCCAGGTGTTTCATTTCTACCTTCTAAGTTTCTCTTTTCTGCATCCTCCTTTCCATCCCTACTGCCTCCACTGAAACCCACGCTTCAAGGGGGAAATTAGAGTCCATGTACATTTTCTGAGCATGGACAATATGTCAGATACTTTTTTGAACACTTGTGTGTGAATGATCTCAGTGATTCCTCCACCATCATTCTAAGGTATGTGCTCATATTATCCTCACTTTTAGAAGCAGAGGATGATGATGACAAGTCAAGGACCTTTTCCAAGGCCAGACAGCATTTAAACTGGAGTTCCAGCTGAGGCAAGCCTCCCTCCATAGTCTGAGTACTTGGTTACTGATCTGTAAATTTACTAAGGCTGGAACAGAGCACCAGCCTCTCAATCCGATTTGCCACCCCTTAAACAAACATAGACATCTTGGGCCAGGTAGATGAAGGGAAAAGTGAAGAGGATTCTGTTACTGATTTTCCTTTGTCTGCTTCTGAAGGAATGGGCACACACAAAGCTAGGAGAACCCATTCCCTGGCTGCCATTTCTCCAACAGAGGCAATTACCGATAACAATAATGACAAAAGTGTAGGAAATGCTCACTGTAGTAACTAACGCCAGCCACCATTTATCAAGGGCTTATCACTGGCTAGCTGTTTTCCTTGGCACGGTCCATGTTTATTCTCTCTAAAACACAGTCACTTAATGTGCATAACATCCTTCTGAGGAAATGAAGCTCAGGAAAGTTAAGGAACTTTATAAATATTACAATGCAGATGTTTCCAAGTCTGAAGATCATGCTCTTAGCCACTCTGATACACTGTCCGCATAGTCTGTTCACCAAAAGATAACAGGTGGTGCACACACGATGTATATGTTCTTGGGCAAGTACGTCACATCTCTGTGTTCAGTTTGCTATCATTTGTAAGTGTGGGTGCTACTGCCACCCCCCGCCCTGGTGGCCTTGGTCCACCTTGTAGTTCCAATATCTGACACCACCGGTTTGTAAATTTGTTCATTTGGCCAAAAACGGTATGACTCCTGTGCCCTTAACTCTGCCAAGACTGCACACGACTGAAGCTAAAATATACTTTTTTCTCTAGATTAGTTTTGCATGAAAGAATGTGCCAGGAATGATTTGCCCCTCAAAGAAAGACCAACACTTTATTTCCTGATCTTCCTTGCAGCTAGATATTACTGTGTGGCCAATTGCTGGCTGATGAGATATGAGTCAAGGGGTGGATACAATTTCTCAATTGCATACTTTATGAGAACACCTCCTCCCTGTCCTTCCTTCCCACTAACTTGGATGAGACGTGATGGTGAGCCAGCTGGGACCATGGGGACAGAAACAACATTCCGCGGATGCCAGAAAATTAGAGGAGTAAGGCCTTGGGAATGTCCTAGCAGTCCAGTGGTTAGGACTTGGTGCTTTTACTGCAGTGGGCACGATTCAATCCCTGGTTGGGGAGCTAGGATCAACCTGCAGGATCCCACCAAAGAGAGAAAGAGAGAGAGAGAAAGAGATTTGGCCTAGCACAAATCTCTCAGACAGATTCTCTTCTCTATATCCCTGTCTCCACCAGATCTCTAAGTGATAGAGTAGGGCTGCCACATCAAGCCATAACTATTTATGTCTGTATTATCATTTGAGATAGGAATACACATCTATTGTACTGAAGCCACTGCCACTTGGGATCTTTGTGATGACATCTGGATCCACATCACAACTAACATATGGAGAGAATGGAAATCTACTGAGCCAAATGCTGTTGAAAAAATACTTTCAAAAGTTCAGCTTAAGCAAAGTCTCCAACGCAAAAGAATCTAGCATGTTAAGGGATGGTAAGAGGTTTAGTTTGGCTCTGCTCAACTTAGAGCATCCAGCAAGGGGGGTCAAACTTGACAAGTCATCAGGTACCAGGCTGTGAAATGTGCTCCCCCAAGTTAAAGAACATGGACTTGAACATGAGGGCAAAGTCTATCCACAGAAGAGAGCTAAAAGGAAATAAGAAGATACACGTGAGCTCTAGAATGACCCATGGGTTGCCCATAGGAGCAAAGATAGTAGAGTGGACTCTAGAGTTTGAGAGAAGAGTGAAGAAGCAAGAGATGATGATGGCCTTGACATAGGGCATATATGGGAAAGGAGAGAAGTATAGATCTGTGTGAGAGATAAGTGGGAAACTAAATTAAGACTTGATGACTGACGGTAATCAGGTGAGGGAAGCTAGTAGAGGAACAAGAGTCATGCCCAAATTCGTGGTTTGAACCACAGCAGGGTGAACCACCCTTAATAGCTAAAATAGGAAGTATGCACAGGAGAAAAAGTAGACTTGGGGCTGGGTAGAGGGCGGGGCTCTGGGTTGGCTGTGAGTTGAGTTTTGTACTTCAAGAGTATGATATGGTAGTGGGACATCCAAGAGGTGGTGTCCAGGAGAAAGAGTTAATAATAAATTCACAACAATGACAGTGGATGTAGACTTGCTTATGTAGAACCTTGATTTAACATTTTTATAACCATAGGAACAGCCAAATTTTTCTTTTCCAAGTTAAATAATACTCAGAAGACCATGAAAGCAAAGACAAAACCCTTTCAACCATCACTGCTCTAGTAGGCATTAATAGGTTTTATTTACTTGATTACTCTAAGTGGAAGCCACTTTGGAAAGCCTTCTCTCTCTCTATTTAAATTTCAAACCCCTTATGAGGAAGAGGTTTTCCATTTTTCAATTGTGCAACATATATTTAGCTGTATAACAGCATTAACTGATGATGTAGCATTTTTGAGCAAAGCCAGCCTTAGATTCAGATGCAATAGCCACTTGCAATGAAGAGGTCCCCAACAGTGACTCAGAAGTGCGTCTTCTGGTGCAGTTCCTCTCAAAGAGTATTTCTCTCTAACAATTCTGTCTGTTTTGCCCCCACTCCCAACTATATTCTTAGTACCAAACACAGTGCCTGACTCATAGCAGATGCCAAATAAAAACAAAAACAAATGCAGTTTTAATGAACTGCCACTTGAATATGCCTTATACTCTAGCTACTTAGAAACTGCAGGTCAAAATTACTCTTGATGAAAATATGCATTACTACACCCGGTAGGGTTAACCAGACTACCTATAATCATAAATTAAACAAATAATGGTGAAGCTAGAGTGTTAATCATTTATCATCAGAAAGCAAGAAGTACAAGCGTGGACAACCAAGATCAACTTAAGGTAACAGTTGACAGTGTACTGATAACATCCTCTTGAATGCTTCAGAAACTGAAATCTATCTGTGCAAGTGCATGGTGGGAGTTTTTCTCCTTTGCCAAACAATGTGAGGCAGACTGTACTCAATTGAACAGCAGTCTAATCATCAATAAACCCTGAGCCCATCTTGGAGAAGAGTCTAACAGTTCACTAAAGATTTAAAACAGAGTTGTCATATAATCTAACAATTCCACTCCTAGGGAGATACCCAGAAGAAATGAAGGTGCATGTCTATAAAGAAAGGCTAAAAACAAATTTTCATAGCAACATTATGCACAATAGCCAAAGCGGAAACAACTCAAGTGCCCATCAACTGATGAATGCATAAAGAAAATATGATATATGCATGCAACAGAGAATTATTTGGCAATAAAAAGGAATGAAGTACTGGTATATGTTACATAGGGATGAATCTTTAAAACACTATGCCAAGTGAAAGAAGCCAGGCAAAATGATGATATAATGTATGATTTCATTTATATGAAACATCCAGAAAAAGCAAATCCACTGAGACAGAAAGTAGGTTATTGGTTCTCAGTTGCTGAGGGTAAGTTACACACGATTACTAATGGACATAGGGTTTCTCTGGGGCTGATTAAAGAGTTCTAAAATCAGTTGTGGTCACAGTTGCACAACTCTGTGAATACACCAAAAACCATGGAATTGTGGACTTTAAATGAGTGAAATGTATGTTATTGAATTATATCTCAATAAAGCTATTGTAAAAAAAAATAAGCTCTAAGAGTAAGAACTCATTTAGCAGGCTATTGTATATTGGAAGGCTTTAGTCATGGGTAGTAATAAAATTCCATGGAAGGGCACTTCATCACAAGCGCTCTGTGACTTTGGACAAGCTTTTTCACCTCATGAAGTCTTGGCTTTCTTGTCTGCAGGACAGGAATGCAGGAGATGTTTGCACCTGCCCTCGTCCTCTGGCATCACCAAAGGTTTCTTTGTGCCAGCATCTGTGTCTCTAAAACTGAGGGCTTTCTCCAGCCATAGGAGCATTCTTGGCCCTGGGGTAGGGCAAACTAGAGGTGCTTGAGAGTCAGTGCCTCTGGAAGTGGCTTTCAACCAATTACAAACAGAATCTGGTGGACCAATACCCCCTCTTCCTCGCTGATCATGCAGTGCAACTCTGTGAATGTATAAATGGGGGTGTTCTCCAAGTCTCCTAGACACACTGAGGGTTACTGAGCCCAGCTGCCCACAGAAACAAATCTGTCCTTTAACGTATCTTGTATCGCTTTCCCTCTCTAACCAGCTCACTTCATTCCCTACCAGTGCTTCCTGGCATCACCTCCCAGTGAACAATCTGCGTACAAATCCTTATCTTTGAGTCTGCTTCTGAGGAAATCCAACTTAAGACGAGAGATAATTAGGGACTTCCTGGTGGTCCAGTGGTTGAGTCCATGCTTCCACTGTAGGAGCTGTGAGTTTGATCCCTGGTTGGGAAACTAAGATCCCAAATACAGCACTGCCCAATAAGAAAAAAAAAAAAAATCTTTGTTTCTGTACAGTAGAAACTAACACAGCATTGTAAAGTAATTATACTCCAGTAAAAATTTTAAGAAAAGACATAATTGGAAATGTTTTCTTTTTTAGTACTATTGAGATTAAATAAGATATTATATACTGAGCATTTCAGCACTGTGTCTGACCATGTAAGAACGGTTAGCGTTCATCACTATTATGATTAATGTTGTTATTACCAAAAACAAATAAGTCTCTTGAATTTTTAAGCAGACTTTGCCCCATCTAGAAGCCTGCTTTGGCCTCCTACACACATGAGGAACACCAAGTCAGTATTGTGCTTATTATTTCACTACTGAGTATCCAGTTAATTATTTTCCCTCAATTGACTCTGGATTTTCAAAGACTTTATCTACAAACTGCACAGATTAAGTAATAATTCATTTGATCTCCCATGTTTTATTAATCAAAGACACATATAACTGCCAATCAGAGCTTCTGATCAGCATGAAATTATTAGTGTCACCTCATAGAGCTAACATCATTTCAGTAAAAGCAGAGAATCTTGATGTTTTTGTTAGTCTGTGAAGTTTTATCACGTGTAAAAGAATGATTATATTAGATTTCTCTGAAATATTTAAAATAGCTTGCAGACCTCTGCTGCTAACATTATGGTCTCCTAAGACCCAGGGACCCCAGGTGGGCAATTATTAATCTAATAAAGCAAAATTCATTAAGAGATATGCTTGTTTTTGTTGTAAAAATTGCAGCAATAAAATCTTTATTGCCATATTTGGCAGTAACCTTTCTTTATATTATGAGAAAATAAAGGATAAATGAAATTTTAGTAATGTATTTTTTTTATCTTGACCTTTTCACAATGAAATATCCTCAAATCTAAGAGTGGTTGGATTACTCTAAGATGCCAAGCCATTTCAAGTTTCCCACTACAACATTTAGAGATCACAGTTTATGAGGAAAAATAATGGAAGAGAGAGAGGGAAATGAGCAGTTTAGAACAGTAGAGCAAAGGAATGACCCTCCATTGCTTCAGGAAAGTATCACTGACTGTTGCTGTGTTCACAGGTAGATGGGCTGAATTCCCTCACTTCTTCACCCTACTCTGTCCTTCAGTAGCGCGTCTGCAAGCCTCGTCCGCGGCTTCCAACTGGGCTCGGCAAATGAGGAGCACCAGGGATGGAAGAGCAGGTTTTCTTCCTAAAGGTCATGAAGACTGTCTGCATCCCTCACCTGAGGACCACAGTCCTGTCACAGACAGCCCTTTCACATGTCTCTCTGACTCTAATTTCGGTAATTGCTCTCGTCTTTTACGCTATAAGCCTTGTGGGGGTAAAGGTGTCCACTACCGCTAGGCCCAGGAAGCGTTCCTTGCAATTTCCATAGACATTGCTCACCATCTTTGTCAATCAATAGTCACTTTATTGTATTCTCTTCAAGTGAACTAGCTTGATTGTGTCATCTGTTCTCTGTCAGGACCCTCACTGATATACCCAGAGAACCCAACCAGAAACTAGGGGGCAGACAGCCAGGCTGATAAGGTCCTTTCAGGTCAGTATCTTGTGGCCCAGGGAGAGAGGTGCTTTGGAGGTGCCAGTGGGCTGTACATCTGGCTGATCAAGATTTCCAACACATGAGATAGATAAGTAACACAAAATGAATAGGGTTTGTATGAGAACTAAATAATATTACCCATACACACAAAACTTATTACACCATCTAGCACATTATAAACAGACGTTAGCTACTGTTGTCAGATTTAAGGGTCTGTAGAAAAATCCTGTTCACCCCCTGCTTTATGAATAACAAAAAGTACCTTTTCCCACATGCCTGGGATCTGAATTCATGTGAGAACCATCACTGCAGTTAAGAGGACAAATTACCTGCGTGAGCACTAGCCAGCACTCGTAGAGAGCTTACTATTTGCCAGGCATGGTGCTAATTACTTTCCAAGTGTTGTCTCATTTAACACAACAGTACCATTAGGGAAGTAATTTAAACTCATCCTTTTACACATGAGAAAACTAAGTAGGCGAGTAGGATTAAGAAAGCTTCCCAAGCTGACACGGTGCAAAATTGGTAGTAGTATTTGAACCCAAGCCCATATATCCACAGCCAGTAACCAGAATTCACTGTTTATAAAAGATAGATTCTTCAGAGAAAATCCCGAGCAACTTGATGAGCATGGAATCAGGTTGTCTGTGAAAAAATGTCTATGCATTTATCATTGTCAAAACTCCTTTCAAGAAAATATGCCGTAATTGTACATTTAATTCAGCTCTGGCATGACACAATGTTCCAGTGAAGCGTACAGCAAAGTGACATGTTGAGATTGTGACCCTGTTGGGATGGAGTCTTGTAAAACTTGGACTAAAGAAAAATGACAAACAAACAGATGCAGTGGTTTATTGGCCTCATCTCTTTGTGGCACCTCTGTGGCTCCCGGAAAGGAAATGGAACACTTAGGAAGACATGCTGAGACCCCCAGGCCCTACGGGCGTATGATAGCTCTGCTAGCAAGAGGATTTATGCTCTTCCAGTCCTTGAATATTCACCAGCTCCCCACTGGGGAGACAGTCATGGACGCCAGAGAGAATACTGGTCTGTGATGAATGGATCCCTTCTGCGCGCTCTCTGGACTTCCCTCCACTCAAGCCAGGCCTGCAACTGCCTGGGGAAGCTTGTGAGAGTGCTGCGGATGCTGCCCATGGGGGACTGGGCATCCTGATACCGTGGACTGACTGCCACAGGCTGAGCCTGTCCAGGCTCTAGTCGCAGAATCTGAAATGTGGTCAATTTCGCTGCTGCCTGTCAGGGTGCCCAGCAC
The DNA here is from genome assembly GCF_023699985.2 of Odocoileus virginianus. Taxonomy (NCBI): domain Eukaryota; kingdom Metazoa; phylum Chordata; class Mammalia; order Artiodactyla; family Cervidae; genus Odocoileus; species Odocoileus virginianus. The sequence goes on from NC_069693.1 coordinate 50,466,108, forward strand.
TTGCATGGTGAAATGTGGCTGGGCGCCAGTACTCACCGCTCAGGTCTACCCCTCCAGAACAAGATAAAACACAGTGTGGGAGGTCAGTTAAGATGAGCAGTGAAGAGCCATCCCTCCTTCAGGAGCAAATGCAGCCTCTCCTCTGCAGATGCTGGTAAGGGGTCTCAGTCAGGAACGTGTAGCAGGGAGATGCCCTTTTACCAGTACACAGTCTCACAATGATTCCACTCACTTTGAGATAAGACCCCTACACACACACACACACACACACACACACACACACACACACACACAGTCTCCAAAACGTGGCTATTCTATCCTATACCCTGGTCACAGGTGTCTGACCCAAGGAAAGTTACCTGAACCAAACTGAATCAATAAAATCCTACTCAGGGATTTGAAATTCAGGGAATAGAAACAGGGCAATGGGATATTCAACTGAAGTATGTCAGCTGTAAAAGTTCCGGAAAGGTCACAGATTCCAGCGTCCAGACCTGTCTTTGTCTCCTGAATGTACGCCCGTCCCTCCTCCTATTTCGTGGACATACACTGTCCCACTGTTACAGGCTGAATTGTGTCCCCCTACCCAGATTTGTTGGAGACCTAATACTCAGTACCTCAGAATATGACCTTATCTGGAGACAAGCTCTTCATAGGAGTGATCAAGTTAAATGAGGTCATTAAGATGTGCACTAATCCAACATGACCAGAGGCTGTATAAAAAGGAAAACTTGGAACACAGACACTCAAACTAGAAAACCACTATGTGAAGGTCAAGGCAGAAGTCGGGGCAGTACAACCTTGTGTACCGGGGAATACTGAAGAGTCCCAACAAACCACCAAAAACTGAAAGAGAGGAATGGAACAGATTCTCCCTCACAGTTCTCAGAAGGGACCAAGTCTATCTGCACATCAGTCTCAGACTTCTAGTTTCCAGAACTGTTTGATAATAAATATCTGTCGTTTATGTCACCCAGTTGTGGCACCTTGTAATAGCAGGCCTAGCAAACTCATACATACACCAACAATACTCTCCTTCCTTTTCCTTATATGCCAAACAATACAGTGAATTCCTGTTGCCTTCTAAGAGAAACTTAACCGATACTCCAAGTAAACCATGGTGAAGATTGATTCTCATTTTAAATAAAGTCTCCAACTGTTCGTATAAGGATTGTGGCTCCTATCAAAGAATGAAAGCAAAATTGAATTTGGAAAGCAAAGGAACTCACAGTTAACACAAAGACACTATATCACAGAGACCAAGGAGATTCACTCAGACCAGAGGAGAGGACTACAGAACGGTCTTTCTTGGGCATGTGTGAAGGATGAGAAAAATGATTTTCTGTAAAGAAGCATTATTTCTCTATTTCTAGCACAAATGGCAGAAAGCCAAAGAAACCCTTATAGAAATGTATGCTTCAAAAAGGCATGCTAAAGCCCGAAAGCTTGCTACCTGTAAAAGTGACCCTATTTGGAAATAGGGTCTTTGAAGATGAAATGAAGTTAAGATGTCTTTTGGGTGGACTCTGATCCAATTGGGGGCTTCCCTGGTGGCTCAGCAGTAAAGAATCTGCCTCCCAATGCAGGAGATGTGGGTTCAGTCACTGGTCTGGGAGGATCCCCTGGAGGAGGAAATGGCAACCCACCTCAGTACTCTTGCCTGTGAAATCCCACGGACAGAGAAGCCTGGTGGTCTACGGTCCATGGGTCTCAAAAGAGTTGGGCATGACACAGTGACTAAACTTCAACAATCCAATTTGACTGATGTTTTTTTTTTAAATTAATTTATTTATTTTAATTGGAGGCTAATTACTTTACAACACTGTAGTGGTTTTTGCCATACAATGACATGAATTAGCCATGGGTGTACTTGTGTTCCCCATCCTGAACGCCCCTCCCACCTCCTTCCCCATCCCACGCCTTAGGGTCATCCCAGTTCACCGGCCCTGAGTGCCCTGTTTCATGCATCGAACCTGGACTGGTGATCTGTTTCACATATAGTAATATACAAGTTTCAATGCTACTCTCTCAAATCATCCCACCCTCGCCTTCTCTCACAGAGTCCAAAAGACTGTTCTTTACACCTGTGTCTCTTTTACTGTCTTGCATATAGGGTCATCATTACCATCTTTCCAAATTCCATATATATGCATTAATATGATTTTCTTATAAGAAGAGGGAAATGCCATGTGAAGACACAGACACCCAGGGAGAAGACCATGTGAAGACAGAGGCAGAGACTGGACTGATTAAGCTACAAGCCAAGGAATCCCTGGGGCTCCCAGAGCCTGGAGGAGGAAGGAAAGAGCCTCTCCTGGAAGACCTGAATGGAGCAAAGCCCTGCCAACACCTTGGTTTTGAATTTCTAGGCTTTAGGACCATGAGATGACAAATTTCTATTGCTTTAAGTAACTCAATTTCTGGCACTTTGTTATGGCAGCACTAGGAAACCTATAGCCCCCTGCTCTCAAAATCCTACCCTGGTCACAGAGCAGGAGTATTTAGGGTGATTTGACAGTAATTTGTAGACTCTGCCACAAAGTAGAGTTGGAAGATATTCACAGTAGCCAAGTCTCTTATGATCATCAGAAAGTGACATTAATTACTTTAAAAAAAAGTCTAGATAGAACATATATAAAAATAAATGACTTTTTAATCTCTCCAGGCCTTATTAATATATTTTCACTTAATTAATGTTAAAATAAGCAATAGTCTATAATCATAGCTGAGCACTGTCTTAATTCAAGCCAGGAGGATTGTTTATTTGCTATCTTCTGTTAAATTTTCAATAAAGGTTCTGCTTTAGAGTGGAGTAAACAGGGCACCTGAAAAAATTAAAGTAAGGCTAGGCCATCCTAAGCAGCACCTTCAAAAGTGGCTGAGAGCAAACTTCCTCTTATACGGTGTCATGAAACTCGTTCTAAGAAGGAAAGAGATTTCATCATAGTTGATGGAGAACTCTTCTTTCACTTTCCAGTAAAGATCCTCACGACTCTGATCTTTTGATTGCTCCCAAACAATGATTTGTTCGGTTTAAAAATAGCTCTTCTGCAAGGATAAAAAATAAATTTATTTTTCAGGACTATGTTAAAGGAGCACACTGAACTCCATAGGAGAACAAGATAAATCTATTGAAGGCATGCCATGTGTTAAATTTACTACGATGTTCCAAGAAACTCTTCCTTAATATTTTTAGACTGAAATTAATGTATTTGCAGACAATTTTAGAATATAAAGAAGTCTAAACTGAACATCTGTTTTATTGTCTTGGTCCTAGAGTCAACCTTCTGGCTTAAAATTTTAGAAAGCAGATTTGGGAGGAAAAAAATAATTTTGGCTTATCCAATAATTTACTCATGTACTTGGGGAATAAAAATGATTTTTCATTTCTTTGTTTTGACAGAAGATTAACTTTAGAGGTACTGGCTTTATTAAGCATTGTATGACAATGTCTTTCAATGTCCATTAAATAATGCTTAGTACAGTAAATGTTAAATTACCATGTTATATCTCCATAAATACATATGAAGTCCATATGAATGCCAAATGAATTCAATATGGTCATTTCTATTACAATAAATGCCAAATGAATTCAGAGTGATGAGGCACTTAAAATGTCATACGCTTCCAAGTAGTCCCATGATGAATTCATTACTGCCACGTGACACCCATTCTTGTCAGCATTTCCACTTTAAATAGTATTTTCAGCAGTTTGTAATAAAATTCCATTTGAGGAATTGATTCTCATTGGAAATACGGAAGAGGAACTCTATAAGTCTGGGAAAGTAGTGCCAAAATAACTTTTGGTACATTGTAAAAGTTCACACACCCACCAACCCGCAAGTTCAATATATGAATGAAACATACATAGACTAGTTATGGTTTCTGATATTTTATATCTAAAGAAAAATTTTATTTGATGCTTCCTCCTTGAACAATGGGTTCTTTCATAATATATCCCTGTAAAAATTTACCTAGGTTTGTATCATTCTTATTAATTTAGACAGACCAGCCCATCCTAAAGGAGATCAGTCCTGGGTGTTCATTGGAAGGACTGATGTTGAAGCTGAAACTCCAATACTTTGGCTACCTCATGCGAACAGTTGACTCATTGGAAAAGACCCTAATGCTGGGAAGGATTTGGGGCAGGAGGAGAAGGGGACGACAGAGGATGAGATGGCTGGATGGCATCACCAACTCGATGGACATGAGTTTGGGTAGACTCCGGGAGTTGGTGATGGACAGGGAGGCCTGGCGTGCTGCGATTCATGGGGTCACAAAGAGTAAGACACGACTGAGCAACTGAACTGAACTGACACATAGTAGAAAAATCGGAAAACTATAAAACACCAGAAGATAACTACTTTAGTCAAGGCACAAGCATAGATTTAACATCGCCAAGTCATAGAAACAACTTAAATGCCCTTTGACAGATGAATGGTAAAGTTGCAGTACATATATATACAACAGAATATTACTCAGTCATATAAAAGAATAAAATAATGCCATTTCCAGCAACATGGATGAACATAGAGGTTATCATACTAAGTGAAGTCAGAAAGAGAAAGACAAATACCATATGATCACTTATATGTGGGATCTAAACCATGACACAAATGAACTTATTTAGGAAACAGAAATAGACTCACAGACACAGAAGGCAAACTTATGTTTACCTAAGGGGAAAGAGGGTAAGTGTTTGGGATTAGCAGATACTAACTACAATATATAAAACAGATAAACAACAAGATCCTACTGCATATAGCACAGAGATCTATATTCAAGATCCTATAATAAAGCAGAATGGAAAGGAAAAGAATATGTGTACATGTACATATAACTGAATCGCTTTGCTGTACACCAGAAACTAACACAATATTGTAAATCAACTATACTTGAATCTAAAAGAAAGACACCAGCATGGATAATATCTGATTTCATGGTCTAATACTCCCCTTATTTCCAAAAATACCAACTCTGCAAGTATTCTTGATAGCCCTTCTGTGAGTGGGAGGTAGAAGTAGTCAGATCAGTAGAGTGAATAGACATGGGTGGCAGGAGGAAAAGAGAGCTGGAGAAAAACAAAATGCAGACTGACAGACGTGATATCCACACAGGAAGTGGTGATACCCGCCAACTCTCTAGATCTACGAGGGTGCTTCTTAGTCACTCAGTCGTGTCTGACTCCTTGCGACCCCATGGACTGCAACCCGCCAGTCTCCTCTCTCCATGGGATTCTCCAGGCAAGAATACTGGAGTGGGCTGCCATTTCCTCCTCCTCCTACATGGGTAACTATCAAATTAAAATCCAAGCTCTGGTATTGCTGATATCAGCCAGCTACCACCGATAGTCATCAAAATTAGGAACATGGAAGAGAGACAGCTGTGAACTTTCTTAGAACAACTGATGTATTTTAATGTATGTGCTGGGCTGTGTTCTGCTTACTTGCTCAGTCATGTCTGACGCTTTGTGACCCCATGGATATACTTAAAAAGACTTTGGCCTAGTCTTACTAGCAATAATTCAATTGTGTTTAATCTGTTATAATATCCCTTGTAATAAATACACATATGTATACGTATTTATGCAGTCTAAATGTAGATTCTGCTTAAAACACTTTGAAATTCACTCTAGTGATTCTATATACAAATCATTTTTACTCAGTGAATTTCTAGGAATATGTATTTTATACTACTGAAATATAAATCAGATACATTGATCGGAGATTTTATTTTGTTACTGAATCAAGATTGATTAGTTTTATAGATGGGAATACAACAATTTTAGTCATATATATATATATGTGTGTGTATATGTATATATATATCTCAGTAAGAAGCCTGAAGAGGCTTTTTGTTGTTATTATTGCTCTTTCATCTTTACAGAAATTTCCAGTCAATGGTACAGAAAGTCTTGCTTAGTATCCCATAGGGTGATGCTTTCAGCTTTCACCCAGTAGTCTAGGAAACATCATCTTAAAACCTATTTCTCATTTGATCTACAGTCGTTGCTGAGATCTGCACTGAGGGTCTGCAAACTATAGCTTGAGGGTTAAGCCTGGCCCATAGCTTTTGTTTTTGTAAATAAAGTTTTACTAGAACATAGTCATAACCACTTGTTTACATATCATCTGTGGACATTTAGGGGCCACAATGGCACCATTAAATGATTGGAATAGAGACCAACAAAGGTCCGTCTAGTCAAACCTATGGTTTTTCCAGGAGTCATGTATGGATGTGAGAGTTGGACTGTGAAGAAAGCTGAGTGCTGAAGAATTGATGCTTTTGAGCTGTGGTGTTGGAGAAGACTCTTGAGAGTCCCTTACACTGCAAGGAGATCCAACCAGTCCATTCTAAAGGAACTCAGTCCTGAATGTTCATTGGAAGGACTGATGTTGAAGCTGAAACTCCAATACTTTGGCCACCTGATGTGAAGAGCTGACTCATTTGAAAAGACCCTGATGCTAGGAAATATTGAAGGCAGGAGGAGAAGGGGATGAGATGGTTGGATGGCATCACCGACTCGATGGACGTGAGTTTGAGTAAACTCTGGGAGTTGGTGATGGACAGGGAGGCCTGGAGTGCTGCAGCCCCTGGGGTCGCAAAGAGTTGGACACGACAGAGTGACTGAACTGAACTGAGACCTTATGGCCCCCAAAACCAAAAATGTTTGCTATCTTGCCCTTCTCAGAAAAATATTTGCTATCCCCGATGTATGTTAAGTTCCAAGTAAGAAATGTCTTTGAACCGCTTTCTTCCCCATGATTAATCTATTTTCTCCTCATGGATAACAAAAACAAAATATAATTATTGATTTTATTTTATGTTTTTCACTACAAAAGAGCTCACAGAAAATTAAAGCAATTTTAAAAATCCCAATTGTTAGGTTACTAGTGTCATATATTCTGTTCAAGCTGATACTTATGACTTAATATTTGCCCTTCTATATTTTCAAAATTTCTCTCTTGTGAAGATGTGTTTTTAAGTACTTCATTGAGTGTGGTTTGTATGAACTGCAAACAATACTTTGTGAAGTGAAGTAGGGAATGGATAGGTAGTTACAGACGTAAAGACAGATAAACAGGGCTATAAATCCATCCATCTGTAACTTATGAATCACTTAAAGACAAACACGTCCACAGGGGCATACAACAAAATAGATAAAGTTTCAGGACAGGACAGGGCAGATGCCCTGGGCTCCTCCACAGCGGTATTATTGACACTGTGGACTGGACAGTTGTTTGAGGAAGGACAGGGCTTGGCATGTGGGATGGAGGATGTCAGCAGCATGCGTGGCTGCAGCCCACTAGGGGCCAGTAGTGTCCTCCTCCTCCACGTGGAAACAAGAATTATCTCCAGACATGCCCAAATGTCCCCTAGAAGAGAGTCCTCCATGCCTCCCCCAGTTCAGAGAAAGCAGCTCTCTTGTGGTTTATCACCTGATACACCTTTGTGTCCATTTCTTCTGCTCTGTTCCGAGATCGGCAGTCTCATAGAGTCTGCCGTAACTCACTGAGGACCCAAAGTATAGGTGAATGCATCGGGCAACAGTCCTTCTATCAGGTTAGGCTATGCCTCTGTGAGTCATCCAGCAGAAATCTAGGACTGAAGAATGTAATGAAACCAAATCCCATAAATGGGACTCTAAATCAGGGTCCTTCCACAGCCTGTTCATTGAGCTGTACGAAGAGAGGTGAGCTTTGCCGTATATTTCTCGGCCCTGGTAAGACGCTTCTCCTGATCTCTAATGACAGTAATGAATTAAATAATGGATAAGTAATGAATTGGGTTATTTCCTAAGTCTAGAGATCAAGAGAAATTAAGTACTCAATCTCATGGGGTCTGAGTTGATAAAGGGCTATTTAAGTGCCTTCACAGCAGTGGGAGCAAGACCTGAATAAGATGCAGACTGACAATGCTGCCTGCACCCTCTTTCTCAGTAGACTGTGGAATCAGCTGAAGCTGATAATTGCAGAGAATGGAAGAAAATGGGAGGTTACCCCAGTGATGTGGGAAGCAAAATCACTTGACAAAGGAAACTTGATTCATTATGAGCACATTTTGTCTTGTTTACACTAAGCATCCAAATAGTGAATTTAGAGACATCTGTGTAATTGATTGCGGCAGTCTAAACTGTGTCTCAATTTGATATATTCTTAAGCGCAATGGTACACTTACATTTCTTTGTTCCCCAAAGTGGTCTTTGACATAATAAGTGCTCAATAAATATTTGATCAACTTGATAGAAGTTGGTGGTTTGATCCATAAATGCTGAGTCAAATATACATTATCTGATAATAGCCAAGGCCTCAGAGCCTCAAATAGAAGGAAGCAACTGCCTATTTCATCCAAAACAATTTTCAGAGTCTTATGCTAGCAATTACGTATTCTTGTCATGAATTATTTTTCCATTTGAGTCATATAAACTTTCAGTATTGGATACTTAGTCTTATACACTAAAAGACAAAGTCTTTCACAGATATTTCAATCATTTCAACAAAATTATATTTTAGTATATCTATCCTGCAAAGGGTACATTATGAAAACTGATCTGTTGTATGCTATCTGTTCTATGCTATATCATGACACTAAAGCAATTTCCACTAAAAGCAATATATATATATACACACACACACACATATAACATATATATAAACATAACAGAAAGAAGAAATCATGTCTATATTTCTCTTCTATGCATGATAAAGGAGTCTGCAACAAAGACAATTAGAATGGAAGATCAGTAAGTGAGAAATGACAATAATTCTAAATGCTAAACTATCAAGTCAAATGTATAATTAAACATATATAATTCAAAAGTGTAATTAGTCATGCATCCTAAGATTTTTTTGGACACATATTGATAGAGTTAGGGCAGAGTTATTATCTTAAAATGAGACTCAATTAGCTCATAACTTTTGTAGGCATACAAATAATTCAGCTATTTCAGGAAGGCAATCAAGAATACTGGACAGAGTTAAACAGAACTGAGGGCAAATCTAGGGATCACCACTCTGCAGCTCAGTGACCTTGGGCATCTGTAATCAGAGGCAATGCAATATCATCAGAAGAGATTGGATCTACTTGAAAACCTGAGTCTTAAACCAGATACCATACCTTGCAACTCTCTGACCTTGGGCAAGTCACATATTTTCTTTGAGCTTCAGTTTCACATCTTTACAATGAAGTTATTCTTTCTCTACTTGGGTATTTTCCTTGTTTTATTGACATTATTATTCCAGGCCAGTGCATATACATCATGGTTTGTATCAACCAAATCAATGTGACCATCAAACAATGAGAAAACTGCTGAGTGGGCATGCAAATCTGTGAAATGTTTCACAACCTAAATGACATAACCACCAGGAAAGTCATGCCTGACCCCTCTAGGTTAGGTCCTCTGGCATGTATTATAGCTTGTATTTCTACTTTAAAATCACTTATCACAGGGTATTCTAAATGCCTATGTCAAAGGAAAAATTATTAAAAATTAAATTTCTTATATTAGCATAGTGAAGTGAAAGTCACTCAGTTGTGTCTGATGAGCAACCCCCTGGACTATACAGTCCATGGAATTCTCCAGGCCAGAATACTGGAGTGGGTAGCCTTTCCCTTCTCCAGGGGATCTTCCCAACCCAGGAATCCAACTGGGGTCTCCAGAATTGCAGGCGGATTCTTTATCAGATGAACCACAAAGGAAGCCCAAGAATACTAGAGTGGGTTGCCTATCCCTTCTCCAGGGGATCTTCCCGACCCAGGAATCCAACCGGGGTCTCCAGAATTGCAGGCAGATTCTTTACTAACTGAGCTATGAGGAAAGCCCCTACATCGGCATAAGGATGGATATGAAAGCCAAGGAGTGGGGACAGTACAGTAATAGACACATATGAGGTTCTTCAGTTTATGATAAAGATTTTGTTGTAGTTCAGCAGGGGAAAAGGATGGCCTTCTTAACGAATGAATTTAGAGGAACTAGGGAAAAAATCAGAGAAGGCAATGGCACCCCACTTCAGTACTCCTGCCTGGAAAATCCCATGGATGGAGGGGCCTGGTAGGCTGCAGCCCATGGGGTCGCGACGAGTCAGACACGACTGAGCGACTTCACTTTCACTTTTCACTTTCATGCATTGGAGAAGGAAATAGCAACCCACTCCAGTGTTCTTGCCTGGAGAATCTCAGGGACGGGGGAGCCTGGTGGGCTGCCGTCTATGGGGTCGCACAGAGTCAGACACAACTGAAGCGCCTGAGCAGCAGCAAGGAAAAAAATAAATCTTGATCCCTACCTCACACTATACATAAAGTTAATTTGAGATAAAAATTAATCGTGAGAGCCAAAGAAATCAAGAATTTAGGAGACATAGTAGAGAATGTTCATAACCTTGGGGCATGCAAAATTTTCTTAACTAAGACACAAAAAGTAGCAAGAGAAATAAATTAATATTCTCCATTAAAAGTATAGAACATTTACCAAAAGACACCAATAAGAAAGAAAAAGACAAGTCATAGACTAAGGGAAGCTCACATTACATATGACAAAGACTTAAATTCATAACATAAAAAGAACTCCTTAAATTACTATCAAGGGAAGTCCCTTTTAAATGAAACTGGACAGCACCAGTTTGGATATAAACAGTTGAGACTGGAACTCAGTGAAGCATCCAGAACAGAAAATAGACTCATACCATATAAGAGACACAGCATACTGGGTGGAAAATTAAAGGAAGGAAAAGTGGGAAGAAAACCATGGTGAGATGTGAAAAAAGGAGAACTGGATTTATTCATGCAAAGAAAATGAGTCTGGTGCCTGAAGGACATTCAAGAATAATCAGGTTTAATATTATATGGTGAGTGAATATAATCTCTGAATACAACTTTCTAGAATTCAATAAAGTATGCTATCCATACAGGGCGTTATGTACAATTTTGCAAAAGTAAAAATGGGAGGCTATCTGCTATGTGTGGATTGTAGAATATGAAATGATAATGAGGCTAAACAGAAGCATGATCTTGGAGCTAGAGGTGTCTACTGGTATGTGAGCTCCATGCCTCAAATTTCTTAGATATCACAGAGCATTCACAAGGCATGGAATGGAGGTCTGAACCAATAGTATTTACATTTTATAAGATGTGAGAGCCCATGTGATTGGTTCTCTTACATGAAGCTCCTTGACGGCAAGGTATATAACAGGAGCTCAAAAATATTGCATGGAAAATGAATGAATGAATGAATGAGTGAATGAACATGTTCAGGAATGAAGTTTAGGCATTTTGTTCACCTTGATCAGTTTTCAGAGTTTCAGTCACCTTTTTACCTCCTATTTTGCTGGTGTCTTTTCATTTGTCCATTTTTCTATCATTTACCAGAAGCTCCCAGTCATATGCCTGCTGCATTGTCCATCTACAAAGCAACATCTCAGCTCAAATGTGCATCTTCTCCATTTGGGAGATGAGTTGCACTATAGCATACAGCAATTCAAATGCATTTGCAAAATAATTATTCCTCTTTCATACACGAGGCCTGTTATCTGAATAAATGTTTTCCTAATAAAGCTTGCAGCTGGGATGAGTTTGAGAAATACAACAATTAAGAGTCATGGGACAGGAGCTCAAAAAAGGGTTCCCTTTTAACACCAGCATTTGCTTCCTACATCCCTGATTAGGGGGAACGGGGCCTGTATGTGACTGCCAACACAGTGCTGATTGCTAATCAAGTGGCCATGGTATGTGGGAGCAAAAGAAAATTAGAAAACAAACGTAGATGCTGATTAGTTTTCCACAAACATCTCGAAAGATGTGTGAAGCTAAGCTAATGTGTAAGGCAGTGAAGGTGAGACAAGTAAGAAGAATCCAGCCAAACACACCTTAGTCAAACCTGGAATTAAAAAAGAAACTATGGACCAGGGGACTGCAAAATTCAGATGAACCCACAGAGTGAAATGTTGATAATAGTAACAGTCACAGTTGCAACTGTTAAAGTTTGTACCCAGCTTTACCCCTGAGCCAGTAAAATGATGCTTCACTAGCTCATTCTAGGGGGAAGGCAATGGCACCCCACTCCAATACTCTTGCCTGGAAAATCCCATGGATGAAGGAGCCTGGTAGGCTGCAGTCCATGGGGTCGCCCAGAGTCAGACGCGACTGAGCGAGTAAACAACATGACCTTTAGGAGACTGATCATGTTTCTCTTTTGTTGGCGCCCAGAGGCATCCTAGAGATAGCTTATCCCATCTTATGAGAACTAACTATACACAATTTTTCCCAAATCCACATCCAGCAATGTCATGTTGGTACCCAGTTCTGACTTGAGTCGTGGTGGGAGTATTTATGCCAAGGAAATAGGCACAATCTTCAAATTATCTATTTTTTTTTCCAGAGTGTCAGTTGCCAAATATATAGTAACACCTTGCTTGATATATTTTTAATGTTATTATTTTTTTCTGCACATTTTTATTTTTTATTAAGTGCATTAAATTCAAAATGAAAGCACATCATTACTGTAGAAAACAATATGGTTTACCACATTGAAGGTACCCATAAAGATAGGGGGACATAAATAGAAGATACCCTTAAAGATAATCTCCAGTAGAAACAAAACAATGTGAGGACTGTCTTAACCGGATAATGGTACTGCAAAATAATAATCTTGAGGTTTACTTCATCTTCTGTAAAAAAGGATATTAGCAAGTGTGGAGATAAATATTCTCAAGAACCATGGTAGGATTTTCTACTTGAGGTAAGAGAATTGATAGAGGCAAATTGCTATGATGCATCTGATAGAGAATGCTCCACAGTCAGTCTGTGGAGCTACTGAATATCTTGACCATTGCTTTCTAAAACCATTTTACCTAAGGGAAAGCTGCCAGCATCTTGCCCCAATCCCACAGGCCCCACCGCATTTTACTGGGCTCCAGACAACTTCCAATGGGGAGTAAATACACTCAACTAAAGGGAATTGTTTTATCAATGTCCCTTTTCCTCTTTCCTCAGGTGGAATAATTCCAAGGCATATCTTCTATCCTTTTTCCAGAATTTTCCTATGGGATCTACTTTAGTTACCTACCACTCAATAGGGTGACTTAATATTCTACCCAACATGGACTCTTTCCCTTCTCTTGTGTCCTGTCCATTTCTAGAGCCCTCTGTCCCTACATAAGAAAGTGCTGGCATTCACATCTTTGTCTCTTCTTGAGGACGCCAATTAAGATACACACACACTCATGTCATCTCAGGTGTTCCTGCTGGATGAGGCTTTGCACAGCCGTGTCCTCGCAGAAGGCCAACATTGATGTGGGCCATCTGATGTTGACTTTGAGTCACCCACAGATTTTCCATACTTCACTCTGTAGAATGAATGCTCAAAATGGAAATTACCTCTTTTAAGGCTGGTGAAGACCATTGATATTTGAGAGGGGTAATCTAAAAGTAACATTGATCATTTAATCCTCTCAGTTCACTGAGTTCTATTCCCAAATCAAGTCTGATCACCAGGAAGCTTAGTTCTCCGTGGGAAAGCATTCACCTTACCATGATTCCTTTTCATGTCTTTACTGAGGTAAGATATACAAAGCAACCAGGCAAAGAATATTTTTACACCTCTGGCAAAGCAGTTGTTGGAAAAAGCTATTCCTTGTGTACTCAGAGTCCTTTTCAGCAAAAGCTCTTACAATACACTCCTACCAAAAATAAATGATGAGGGGAAAACTTTTTCTCGTCTCATTAATTGGCGTGCTTCTTAAAAAAAAACCATCAAACAATGAGAACTATTTAAGCCAACACATTTCCATTTTTTCCAAGGTTATGTGGAAACTCAAAGCAAATTTGGTACTAAATCTTAGCAATTATATTCCATTGTTGTTCTTCCATATTATTGTTTGTTTTTTCAAAAAAAACCATTTACCTTTATTGCAATCGTACTATAATAAACTATTTAAAAACCAAAATCTTTACAAATAATGCTGGGGGATATGATCAATGGGTAAACAACATTAAACCCATAAGCCATGAAAATGCTGTCTTCACTACAATATCGCTTTTGTAAGGAACAAGTAGATGTTATTAAGGTTTCACTCAAGATCAACTGCATTTGGTTGATAGCAAAAACAAAGTTTCTGCACATTTACAGATAGCACATAAAGGATCAACAGGTAACTTCCATGATCACTGGCTTACAAAAATATATACATTTATCCAGTCACAAATTATCTCTCTCTATTATGTGCCAGGTACCATATTAGGTTTGGCAACAGCTCTCTGAGAAAAGAGATGCCAACTCTTTTCTCATGGAATTTGTAATTCAGCTAGATTTTGTGTGGTGTGTGTGTGTGTGAAAATACCCTCAATTAAAGACTGCCTAACCTGCCCACCAGTGAAAAGTAAAACAGCAACAAAGGGAAAGTAGCAAAGAGCTTCGGAAATATGAATGTGAATATTTATGTAAATGGGTCTTGATATCTCTGAGGCTAGAACATTGCATGAGTCATGGCTTGCATTATAGTTGCTCCAGAAAAAAACAAAACAAAACAAAACTGGGAAGCAATATGATGAGTGTGGTCACCCTATCAGCAGGGAACAGGCATCTATGGGTTTAGTTTAATAGCCGTTATTATTTTATTTTCTTAACAAAACAGAATCGAGAACTCTGTGGTTGCAAATGGTACATGAGATCTGAACACCACCCCATGGCATCATTTTGGAGATGCTGTGTTAAAGTCATGGCATAGAGATCCTGATGAAGGGGCATCTCCAAGGGGTAAATCAATGGACCCCGTACCCCCCACACACATCTATCCTTGCCCTCAATCCACACCAGTATGACCCCTTGTGTGGATAATACCCATAAGTACAGCTGATTATATCTAGTCTCAGAGTGCAAGTCCAAATCGCTTTGTTTGCAGACTTTTAGGACAGGAACTTCTTCATAGGAACTTTATGGCCTATAGATGTGGTTCTCAAAGTAAGGTCCTGGAACAGCGCCTCGCTAATTGAAAACTCGGTATGTGTGTAAATTATTGGGCCTCATTTCCAACCTTCTGAGTTGAAAACTCTGAAGGTGGGACTTAATGTTTTGATGAACCATACAAGTGATACTGATGTCAAATTTGAGAACTACTGGCTTGAGAACCAGAGTTTTCTGAATTATTTTTCCCATTTAGCCCCCTTTAAGTTTTGCTTTAACCACACAGTGCTAGGAAAACACGTTGGGGAGCAGCATTTATCCAAACAGCAAAGATATCTTGAGACTAAAGGAACTTTACATGAATATTTGTGAGCTATTTTATCGCACAACTAAAAACAGGCCCCCAGAGTCATTTAATGCAATCATCATAAAGGTTCACACAACCCCCTCACTCAAAAGTGTTTCATAAAAAAGACAGGAGAAAAAAAAGCTGATCATACAACACATGGATATGACAATTAAATTTAAATGCTAACTCTGGCCTTCATTTATGCTTCTACTGAGTCATGGTTCCCACACATTTAATTAGTATGATCCATTGTGTGGACCCAGTACGTTAATTGCTAATAACTCAGCCCACCATTTCAGCCTACCAAATTATTTTTGATTCCTGAATCTGTTATCGAAAGTGTCAGAACTTCCCTGGAGGTACAGTAGATAGGAAACTGCCTGCCAGTGCAGGAGACATGGGTTTGATCCACATGCTGCAGAACAAGCAAGCCTGTGGTCCGCAACTTCCCTAGTCTCCTAGAGAACTTCCATGCTCTAGAGCCCGTGAGCCAGAACTTCTGAGCCTGTGCACCGCAACTACCGAAGCCTGCATGCTCTAGGGCCCAGAACCACGAAGACTGAGCCGGCACTCTGCAGCTGCTGAAGCCGTGTACCTAGAGCCCGCGCTCGGCAACAAGCGAAGCCACTGCAATGAGAAGCCCACGCACCTCACCTGGAGAAGAACCCCCACTTGCCACAACTAGAGAAAGCCCCTGTGCAGCAACGAAGACCCAGTACAACCAAAAATAAATAAATAAATTTATTTATTGATCAGCATTCATCACTTGACCAGCATTTGGATGATCATCTCCACTCTGTCCATAGTACTGTTTGGGGAAGCTCCATCCCAAGTGTTAATTCTTAAAAAACTGTGTGATCCTCTATCTTAATGGAGAAGTTCATAGAAAAAGTAACGATTTTCCCTTATAGAAGTGAAGTGAAGTGAAAGTCGCTCAGTTGTGTCTGACTCCTTGTGACCCTATGGACTATACAGTCCAGGCAATTCTCCAGGCCAGAACACTGAAGAGTGTAGCCACTCCCTTTTCCAGAAGATCTTCCCAACTCTAGGATCAAACCCAGGTCTCCTGCATTGCAGGCAGATTCTTTACCAGCTGAGCCAGCAGGAACGCCCTATAGATTAGCTAGAAATAGCTAAACATACTAAACTCTTGAAAAATACTTTCTTTATTTCTTTAGAAATTATTGCCTGAAAATTACACATTATAAAACAGGGCTAAGATGCCCAGTTAAGTTAAATTTGAATTTCAGATAATTAAGAAAATTTTTATATGACCTATGGTCTTGACGACTAACGTTGAGTGCTTTTCTTGAAAACGTGTTTCAAACAGTAAGTCCAAGTCTGTCCTCATGCAAAGCTTCTATATTCCTCCTAGTAACTGAAGTGATTTTTTTTCTCACAAGTTAGTATGGAATCTATCAGGGGCTCGATCATGGCCCCTTTTTATTCTGCAGGTGTTTTCTGAGCCAGGCTCTGCACTAGATACAGAGTAGGTGGAAAAGGGCTCCCCATTCCATGGCTGTCTTAATTTCCACAGCAAAGAAACCCTGGAAGTCCATTTCTTGCTTCCCCACTGCTTACAGAGATAGCATACTTCTGTTTATGCTCAGAGTATCAAGGGTGGAATGGCTGAACTATGTTGCTAAGCCTTGTGCAGGTTCAAATCTTTCCCAGAGCAGATGTGTGTGTTTAGCACTAGAAAAGAGAATTCTCTCTATTTACTAGCATATGTAATTGTTTTTTTTTTTTCCTGTTTATTAGTAGACATTGCAAAATAAAAATTGATATTATTTTCTAGTTACCTTCAATTACATAATGAGAAAATGCTACAAGGGGTAGTCAGATAACTGAGATTAGCTACACCTTTTAGCTAAGGAGGTGAGTGCAACCTAAGTGAGGTTGAAAGCTGGTTTCTTGGGCCAAGTCACATGTACAATTACCTAATCATAACAATCTCCGATCTCTTTAGGATTGTCCCCCAGATGATTAGAGAAGAAGGTGCCTTTTTGTTTGGAATTAGCTTCAGTGGCCCATTCACCTTCTTCAGAATAGAAACTGAACAGGTTTGTGAGTACCAGCAAAAGCTACTGTGTACCCCACGTTATCCTGTGGAGAAACGATAAAGTGAAAGTGAACATTGGTCAGTCATGTCTGATTCTTTGCGACCCCATGGACTGTACAGTCCATGGAATTCTCCAGGTCAGAATACTGGAGTGGGTAGCCATTCCCTTCTCCAGAGGATCTTCCAACCCAGGGATCAACCCAGGGATCAACCCAGGTCTCCCGCATTGCAGGTGGATTCTTTACCAGCTGATCCACAGGGGAAGCCCAGAAATGATAAAGCCAGAGGTCTAACAGTAGAGTCTGCAGGTAAAGGTAAGTTTGAAGCCTCATAATTTTAATCTAACTTGGGAATAGGAGTGATTTATGTCCTCTCGGATAGGTCATCATTTCCCGAAAAGGAGATAGATGGAGGAAGATGTTTATTTCTCACTGCCCTTCTTACCTAGGGTGAACTTGGACATTGGTTTATTTAGGCATCTCCAAAGCTTCACAGCATTAATTTTAAGTGCTCAGTTTAAAATGATATATTTAGGGGCATAATTGCTCAAAATCCTAAAAACATCTTGACATGTTTATTAAATGATAATTACAAACTTACTGCAAAGAGAGCTAATGGGGAACTCTTAGATTATGACTCTGAAGAGTTTTCTAATATTAATAAATTATTTATAAAAAAAGAATATATATAAATTGGACATGTGAAAAGGAGATATATCTCTTTGACATTCTTGTACAGACTAGAGTTACATCAAAGTAAAATGTAAAACACCCAAATGTGATCCATATTTAACATACCTGTGTTTAATATAATGCACATAAAGTGCTTAGAAAAGTACCTGGTACATTGTGAGTGACTATTGAATGTTAGCTATTGATCTATTATAGTATTTAAAAGACAGGGTGCCAGCCAGACACAAAAGAGAACATGCTGTATGATTCCATTTACATAAAGCACAAAACAGGCAAACTAATTCCTGCTATTAAAAGTCAGAAGAGTGCTACCTTGGTGAACAGTGACAGGGAGGGTGCAGGGGGCCTCTAGGGGCTGATCAAGCTGTTCTCCAACTGGGTGCTAGTTACATGGGTGAGTGTCAGGTTTGTGAACTGAACACAAAATTCATTAAGCTGTAGATTTGTGACTTCTACACTTTTCTATATGCAGGTTACAATTCAGTAAACAGTTAAAAACACAGAGTGTCAAACTGATTCAAATGACAACATATACCTTTCTTGAGGGTGATCTGATAATTTTAAAAGTACATATAATGTTTCCTAAAATGGATAATGAATGCCACCCAAACAACTAGAAATCAGAAATCTGCAAGAGAGAAACTGCCTCGCAAACACTGAACTTGATGCTTGCATACAAGTAGCGTTCACATGGAGTGATCTAGTAAGACGGTTCTTCCCATTCTAGTGTCAGAAACACAGAGGCCTGATCAATGCAGGAAGAGTAGACACACAATCAGAAGAGGAGAAGTTGTTTCAGTTAATCTCATAAACACAGTGTTTATCCCAATGTCTAATCTTTTCAGTGATTTCTCATTAAATGCCAGATATAGTAAAAAGTGTAATCTCTGTATAAATCCTCCATTGCTTCAGGATTTAAAAACAATAAAGATTTTCAACCATTCCAATCTGTGATCTACTGATACTTGGGGGGTTTTCAGAAAACCTGTAAAACTCTCATCTTGAATAATTCTTATTTATGTAGAAAGACGACACTAATTCTCAAGAGAAATGCAAATAAAAACAACAGTGAAATAGTTCATGTTCCCCAAAAGATGGGAAAATATTGAATAAAGTTGATAGTATCCAGAGCTGATGAGGGTATGCAGAAAAGAACACTTTCACATGTTCTTGGTAGCAATATAAATTGGTATGACATTTGGGAAGGCAACTTGGTAGAATCTGCCAAACTTTTCACTGGGTCTACCTTTAACCCAACCATACCACTTCTAGAATTCAATCCTACATTCAGTGGCTCTGTATGAAGAGATGCCATTTTTGCTATGCTTAAATAAGAGCAAAAAAACCAGATGCAACCTGGAGGTCCATCAGTAGCTGAGTGGTCAAATAAATTAATGTACAGCAATAAGAAATAATATGTGGTCATCAAAAAGCCTTAGTAGACCCCCCATATACAGAGACTGCATAATATTATTGAATGAAAAAAATGACAGAAGAGTATGATCATACTAATGGTATGATCACATTTACTTAAAAGAAAACTAGTTGACCCTTGAACAATGCAGGTTTGACTTGTGTTCAAACTGTGTTCAAAATAGTTACCACCAAGCTCTCCCAAACTGCAGATTCATGAGAAAAATAAATGATTGATGTTTCTTTAAGCCACTGGGTTTATAGTAGTTTGCTGTACAATTATAAGCAGACACAAAAACAAATCAAAGTATAGCCTCTTATTTTAGCCACTAACAGACTGGTCACTAATGGACAGCTTAGTCACTAATCTTGGACACTAATGGATAGCTCTTCACCAACATAGCTGAAGAGATCTCTGGTCTCGTTGTACTCTTCCTGTCCATGACTCAGATTGCTCAGGGAGGTCGAGTAAATTGACTACAAAGACGGAAAGCAGCAGGGGTAGAATTTCTACCATGCTTATCAACCTCCAAAGTCTGTGTGCCTGAAGAGCTGAGAGATTTTGCCCCCACCCTCTAGTTATCCAGTGCAGACTTCCAGAGACAGAATCAAGCCCAAAGCCACAGATGAGCTTTATAACATAGGGGAGAAAGTGAAGACAGTGTTTCTAAGGATGTTTGGGGGTTTCAAAGTGCAGGAAGAAAATTTAGCAAAGTTGGGAGCTAATAGGGAAGGACAAATCTGACTCTATATTGGATCTGTTTCTTTTACTTTAACCTCTGAATTCTACTGCTTTTGCTACAAGGTAATCACTAAAGAGATGGTGTCCATAAATTTAAGTTATACATAATGGACCATATCTGGGAACCCTGTCTCCAGCATAATGACTATTCAGCTAATATACCTTCGTTCAGTTCACAAGACACCTCTGGACCAGGCTCACCTGTGAATGGCTACAGAAAGGAAGAAAGAGCACATCCCCTCTGGAGTCTGACCAGAACCAGATTCTCACCTCCTCCCCTTCTAGTATGAAAGAGGCCAGATTTCCAACTCAGAGAAGATGGCTCTTTAGGACACTCCATCTGCTAGCTTTCTATTCCTTGGGCCAACAATTCATCTCTCATTTTATTTATGTGTCATGCAATGAGCAGTACAAGCTTGGATTTGCTAACAGGAAGGCTGAGAGTGGGTCAGGGTGAGGCTTATTATCCAAGTCTGTGTCCTCAGTCAGGTCCTCTGAAGTTTCGGGGAAGGAACCAGGTGTGGAAGTGTTTTAATACTTTTAAAGGCTTTGTGTAGGGATTAGCAAACTACAGTCTGCTGGCCAAATCTGACTCAACAGCCTTTCTTTGTAAATAAAGTTTTATGGGCACATGGTCACACTCATTCATTTATGTATTATCTTGTACTATAATAGCATAGAGTTGAACAGTCATACTGTAGACCATATGGCTTAAAGTCTAAAATATTTATTTATGTGACCATTCACAGAAAGTTAGCAACCCCTGTCCTACTGGAATTTATCCACTTATGCAAATAAAGCTTTAAATGCTAATTACAATGTCATTTTAATTTTTTTTTTTAACTGTTGTCTGGAATTATACCAATTCTCCTGCTGGTTATCCTTTGTCGATCAGAGGCTCTGGTTGGCAGATCTGTAAGTCTTTGTTGAATTTTTTAAAATGGGAAAACTCATTATTACCTAACAAAAGGACTTTGTAGACAGAATGTTCCAACAGATGGATTCCATGGAGAAAACAGAAAAAAAAATAAAAAGTAAGACAAGCCCTTGAGAGATACCGAATCAGGAAGAGTGTGCTACTGAAATGACAGGTGGAGAGATACTAAGGATAGACATTGGTTTGTCTTAAGCAGAGGATATAAACTTTAGGTCTGTGGGCCAGATCTGGCACTCTGATGTGTTTTGTTTCCTTTAATACGAGTCAATATTTAAATATAGTGTCTACATGCTGGCAAGCAGTTCAGGTTAGCTGTTCCAACACCCATTCCTAACTTCCTTCTCCCTGACTGCTTCTACCACAATGGATGAATAGGTAATACTCTCCCAGCTTCCTGTGTAGCTAGGGCGACCCCACGACCTGTTCCAGCCAATGAGATTTAAGCAGAAGTCTGCTAGGAGTTTCCAGGGCAAGTGTTGGCTTTCCTGCTAAATGGCTGACACTGCCGTCCCCCACTTCTTCCTTCCTTGCACAGATACTAAAAACTAATTTCCAGCTTTTCTGATAAATGGGAAGATCCAGCAACACTGAGTCTACTCTCTTACCTGGCAATTATTTTGAGGAACAGTGGAGCAAACCCCAAACTTTAAGCACTGGCTGTGGATGCTCTGGGTGGCCAGAATGGCTCTGGGGTGTTGCTCCCACTTTCTGTCACATCCCTGTTTGATAACTAGTTCAGGAGCTGCTGGGAGTTGCTGAGAGCTGACAGGGGCAGCCACCCAGAGGGCTAGGCTCTCAGCTGATCCTGCCCTTCCTCTTCCCCAAAAGAGGAATCTTACAGCATGGTCCACACTGCATGGTAAAGAAAGCTCAGATCTCTTAAGATGGTTAAAAGATGAGAAATAGAGACTGCAAAAACCACCCTCTTGAGTAATCAGAGTATTATTCTTACATGGTTCTAAAGTCTCAGGGGAACTTTTTTAAAGGAAAAAGGGATGTCTATATATATATATATTTTTTTTTTTTTCAAGCATGTATCAATGAATGTCTCCAAAGTGCTTTAAAAACAAGAATTACCAGCTTTAATGAGAGGGTAATAACAGCCCTAAGAACATCTGAGACAGTTCGTTCTTAATAAAATTCTAAATGTTAGCTGGTTCCATTACTCAAAGCTTTCACTCGGCACACACGTTATTTATTATATCATTATGCATGCTGAGAAGCGCCAGCCACGGTGACTTAGGAGAGGCGGTGCCATTGTACAGGAAACCTCACATTCCATATTGATAACGGTAACTCACCCGCTTTCCTAGTGCTCTCGAGTTTATCTTAAAAGCTCTAAAAGTAGGCAGATGGTGGCTTTTCTTAAGGTGCTGGAATAACCTCAGGACCCACCTGACACACAGGATGGGATGTAATGGCTCCAACTAACAAAGTGAACATCACAAATGCCCAGCAGCTGAGAAAAAGTCAAACCACAACAACCAGAGAAAACATTCTGTTCTGACTTTTTTATACTGAAACCATTGGATTACCAGATGGATCTTATCCAAATACTAAACTTCTTTCTGTTTTTAAATAATTTTGACTTTTATCAGTTCGGAAGAGGGGATTGGTGAGAAGCAACCACTTAAAAAGTGAGTCCTTGATCCCTATTTTCTGTTTTGCTAAACTTGAGTTTTTCAATTCACATTATCATCTTCTTACAGAAAAATTGTATATAACTAGTTCTCTGGGAAATACCTCATTGAATGGGTTTTCCTCCATCAACTTTGGTTGAATATAAGAAACTGATTCATGATTCATTTGCCTATTAACAGTTCTTGGAAATTCTGGGAAGCCAGTTGCCAGATACATGCAAACCTGAATCCAAGGAACAGGATAAACTGTTTTTGGAACCTAAATTATGTTATCCCATGATCATCTGCAGAGGGAAAGGGTTGAAAACTCCAGATCAACAATATCCATCTCCAACCCGGGAATTTTCTCGTTATCTTTCACTACAACAAATAATCATTTCAAATGCAACTAATAAAGACTATTGTGTATATCATAGAACAGGCAGCAGCAAAGAAGAAGGAAATAAAACAAATATTTACCAAGCACCTACCCTCTCTACGTGGCAGGCAGTGCTCCACAGTTTCATATGATTTCTCTTAATGAACTGCCACTGCTGGCCAGCTTTGTAGATTTTCAAAACTGAAGACATGGAGTCTCAGGAAAGTAAAAGGACTTACTCCAGGTCAGAGGGTAGCAACTCAAACTGTGGTTTGTCTGATGCCCCACTTGAACATCTATGACCTCAAAGGACATTTGACAGCAGGCCAGCACTCTAACCCTATGACATGACTAAGAGTTGGCCTTTGCCCGAAACCTTCCAGAGAGAGAGGCTTCACTCTTCAAACTAGAGCTGGAAACTTTCTCGCCTGGCTTTCTTTCTTTATAAAGCCTCAAGAACAAGAGTAACAATAACTATTCTCGTGTACTAAAGCCTTTCTTTAAGCCAAACAGGGTTCCAAGTGCACTGCATATACTGGTCCTTACACTCACTTCATTGATTCACTGATTAGCTCATTCATGCAACAAGGGTTCACTGAACTCCCACGTGTGCCAGATACGGGAGAGTGTGGGGGATACTCATAAGACAGACATCACTATCCTCTTTTCACACATAAGAAAACAGAAGCTTAAAAAGATAAACCTCAAGCTATACAGGAAGTGATTCAACAAAGAGGTTTTCTTATCCTCGAGGGCTGCGGCTAGACTAATCCCATAGCCCCTCTTAGGCCTGGTCAGTGGAATGTGCGCTGGAGTCGAGTTCACCATGAGGATCATAAAATCCTCATGGGAAGTTCTCTTGAGAGCAAGAAATGAACTTCTACTTGCTAAACTCCTGAATTTTGGAGGTCTGGATATAACAGCATGCGTTATCTAATTAATACATACAGGTGGCAAAGAGTCGACCATAACCGAAGCAACTTAGCACACACGCACGCAGCAGAAGGGAAGGCCACAGTTTTGATCCAAATATGCAAGATTCTCATCCCCTTCAGAGGATGAGATAGCTGGAGGGCATCAATGACTCGACAGACATTAGTTGGAGCAAGCTCCGGGAGTTGGTGATGGACAGGAAGCCTGGCGTGCTGCAGTCCATGGGGTCGCAAAGAGTCGGACATGACTGAGTGACTGAACTGAACAGTATGATTCTGGAGCCTGGGTTCTAAAATAGGGGGCAAAACTGCTCACATTTGCTCCTCTAACTTGCATACACTGATCTGAGTTCTATGTTCTGGAGGGTGAGAGAACATTCCCATCTCTCCTTTTCTAATGCAGTTCTTCAGAGATTTGAATTCTGTTTTCATGCACCCTCCTTACCTTTCCTAGTTCCTTATATGACATAGTTGTTCAACCAGATAAAATCTAGTTTGCCAGTGGCCTCTTTAAAGTATGAAGTAGAAAAGCTATAGAGAAAAATCAATGAAACTAATAGCTGGTTCTCAGAAAAGATCAAGACTGACAATTTTTTAGTTACACTTACCAAGAAAAGGGAGAAGACACAGATCACCAAATTAAGAAATAGATGTGGAAAAGGCATTTGGTAAAATTCAACATTCATGATAAAAACTCTCAAAACACTTGAGATAGCAACAACTTCTTCAACATGGTAGAGAATATATGCAAAGAAAGCTGCATCTGACATCATACGGAGGGAAATGAAGGCTTAATAGACCGAAAGCTTTCTCCCTGAGATCAGGTACAGGGCAGTGATGTCTACTTCCACCGCTTTTATTCAATATTAAATTGGAGGTTTTAGCCAGTGCAAATGCGGGAAGAAGGGTGGGGAGAAACAAAGAGATAAAAAGAAATGTATAAGCTAGAAAATGGGTCCTGATGCTCCCTGAGGTTTCTGACCAACCAGCATGGTCCACAGGGGCAGCGTCTCAGAGATTCAGCCTTGCCCGCCCAGCACCCCTCTTCCCCCCATGGGGAATTCCCCCCAGCCCCCAGCCCAGACTCTCAGTCCATGTGAGCGGACAGGATGACTATTCCTGGTGCAGGAGGAAGGTCTGACCTTGGCCCAGGTTAGGACTACCAGTTTATTTGGTCTAGTTTAGTCACATAGCTGATGCATGGAGGTCATGAGACAATGCATGAACCATGCTAATAAAAGTGAATTTTATTCTGGACTCTTGTTTGAGCTATGGGGAAATATATAGCCTCTCTCCACTGGAGTTGCTGTGAAGACAGAACTTGAGCCTGGAGCTCCAGGAAGCTCTCTTGACTGTTAAAAAATACGGGGAGAATGGAGCCAACGTAGAAGAAAGCCAAGCAAAGAGATGAAGATAAAGTCCTGGTGACAGGTGTTGTCTGAGCTTATGTACCCAGCCTGAAGCCAGGACTGTTCATGGACTTCTCACATACATCAGCCATGAAATACCCTTTTGCTTCAGCCAATATTAACTGAGCTTCTGGCATTTGCAAGGGGAAAAACCCTGACTAATTTGGGGGTTGTGGCAGCCTCCCTGCTGTGATTTCGATATTAGCCTCGCCATCATGCTCTTAGAATCTGCAACTCTTACTTCTGATAAGTCCCCATTTGAATCTAAGTCCTAGTAGAACCAGGACTATCTATGTTTCATTTTACAGCACAACAGTATATCTCCAGTGCCTAGCACACACTAGGTATTCTATTAATATTTTCTGAATGAAGAGAAATTCACGGTAGAAGGTTGGGCAGATGGATGAATGCTGACAAATGGATAGATCTGGTCTGAATTTTATGAGGGTTTCAGTTCAGCTTCATTGGCCTTTAATTTCCAGGACTTATCTTCTTTACCTTTTAAAAATGTTCACCATGCCCATTTCCTACTTACTCACACCTCTATTCTCCTCAATGTCTCAAAAATTATAGAAACTATTGCTGAGATTGTAAACCACTATTTTCTCGCTATCTTCTGTGAGAAATGATTCATCTAGTCTTATAGATGTGAATGTGCTTAAATCAATAGGATGTACTTTTATCATCTTTTCAACTATCTTGGACTCCAATTTTCTCCTATTTGTATTTTTCAACCCTTTTACAGGGTGATGATTATTTTCTTTGACCACAAAAAAATGGAGGTAAATGAGTCTGTGTGGTTCTGGTTTTACCCTGCCATCCTTCACCAGGGCACCATCTGCCCAACAGCAGGTCAGTCCAGTCACCTTGACAAACTTCTTCACACTATCCTTGGCTTATTTTGAAACTTGTTGTGATTGGGAAGCTTTCAGCACTCGTACCAATGTTATGGGTCATGACCCTCACTGACACCCAGCGTCTTCCACATGTGTGTGCTTGGTCACTCAGTCATGTCTGGCTCTCTGTGACCCCCTGGACTATAGCCCACCAGGCTCCTCTGTCCATGGGATTTTCCAGGCAAGAATGCTGGAGTGGGTTGCCATTTCCTGCTCTGGGAGATCTTACTGACCCAGGGATTGAACCCGCATCTCTTGTGTCTCCGACACTGGCAGGCAGATTCTTGACCACTTGTGGCAACTTGGAAACCCATATGTCTTCTATATGCTCTCTTTTAAATTGAGTTTACTAGAAATGTCCATATTTTGCCACAATGCGCCTCTTTGAATATATTTCCGCCTTTCTCTTTCTCTCTTTTCTCACTCATTTTTCCTGTTTCTTTGGTGACATAGCCAGGATTTGCCTTTTAAGAACATTTCTTTTGTTACTGTGCTGTGTGTTAGTGTATCTGGTTTTTAAAAATGTCTATTTTCTCTGAATTTGACTTGATATATTCTTTCCCCAAACCAGGGCACCTGCCTACCTTAGCTCTGTGTACCCTTCTCTTAGACTCTCCCACACACGACCAGAAACGTCCCAGGTTTCCATTGCCCATGGACAACACAGTGCCCACTGGCCCCTTCTGGGCAGTTACGGTGGCCACTGCCCCCCTCCCATGTGAGAGCATCTGTCTTCATTCACCCTCTGATGAGAGCAGAGACATTCAGCCTTCCTTCCTCTCTGACCCCACTCCCCTTGCGTTACCATTTAATGTCATACCAGTTTAGAGACAAAGGCTGACGCTTTTGCCTGCCTCTTTATGTTTATCAGTGATCACTTTTACAATGAGCAGCTGTGTGACTGTGGAGTTTTCCCTTTCTCTTGTCTTTGAATAGTTCCACATATTTCCATCTGCTACACATTAATGTGAAGTATGGTAAATTTAATTGTTTTAGGAGAACCCAAATGTGTCACATGAAAATGCAGAAATATAAATTCTACATATTCTATAACCATCTCCTAATGGGGGAAATTCTTCAGATCTTCTACTTTATTAATTCATAACCAAAAGTAAGATGTATGACAATTAAACAACTCAACAGACATAAAGATGCTGATACACTGAGTATGCTGCTGGGCTCTCTGCGCATCTATCACCGTGCTAACCACAGCTCTGCTTGCTTCTGAATCTTTTACACGTGGATCTCTTACCTACAACTCCGGAGCCCCTCAGAGCCCGTGAATTAATTTACTTCTGCATCCTCTACTGCTTCCCAAATGTGGTGATGTACATGGAAAGTGACAAATAAATGCTCACTCCGTGGAACTGACCTTTGGACTGTATGTAAAATCAATAGGATGAAAAGGAACTCACTGTCTGGAGGCATTTAAACATCATCAGCTCCAAAGAAACATTTGATATATTAAATATGAATTATTTTAAACTATTAATTAAAACAGAGCCCAAAAGACTTCTGCTCAGAAATGCTTTGAACATTTCTTAGAGTCCTTTAAGGCCCAGACTGCCTTTCCTTCGTGCTATGATTCAGACAGGTCTTCAGGAAAGTTAATTGGCATCGAGAAGCTATGATGTATCAGAACCCCTCTGATGATCTCCTGTGCTAAGAAATCAAGAGCAGTGAAACGTGCCCATTTTTTTTAGAGTGTGTGTGTCAGGAGGCACCTCAAAGTGCTGCAGACATAGGGATGATCCAAGGGAAAAGGCAGCTTTACAAGGAGCTCGCCAGGCACCCTTTCCCAAAGCAACGTGGCACCCCAGAGCACAGCTCCTCCACCTACCTGGCCAGCACCTCCAGTTGAGGAGTGTGCTTTAGATGCTCCACACTCTCCAGGCCTGCTGTCCACCCAGGCACTCTGAGATTTTTCATCAGTGACTGCCTTTCCCCCCAGGTCTCTGTATTTCAGCAGAGAACAAACGATCCCTGTATATCACTTTGATAAGTTTGTAAAGCACTCTGCCGCCTTCAGGCAGGAAGCTGCTAAAGAATGACGCCCTCGTTACGGTTTACAAAACTATTTTCAAACTGTGCTGCTTTGGCCCTTGGAGTCAAGTTCAAAAATAGAAGCCTGTAAAACTTACCCGGAGAACCACTGTCACAAAAAGACATTCTCCCCATAATTTGAGGGCACGCTTTAGTCTGTTACATTAGGCTGCTCCAGTATTAAATCTATATCCTAAGACTGCCTTAATTGACCATAAAAAGGACAATTGAAAACACAGGATTTGATCACTGCACATACAACACTAGTGCTCTAACTACCAAATTAGGCCATTTTGTGGAAAGCACCCGGGCCTGAGTTCTGTTTAAGCTGTCTCGGGGTTACATTTCATCATCCAATTTCAAAAAGGCAACAGGATATTAAGTTGATTAGGATTCAGGGAAAGTTTAGACCATTGCACATCCTGCAAATTTAGCGTTTGTCTCCATCCATCCCCCCTGATGAGGGCGGGGGAGGGAGGGAAAGAAAGACATTGACACGTTTTCTGAGGATTAAAATTGTACTTGCCTGATGCTCACAGTGACACCTTTTAGTGTCACTGGATTTAATGATGTTATAAATAATGAGTTAAACAAATTTGGAGAGTCTGATTAATGAACTCAGGGACCATTTGTAATGGAGAACACTGATGCCTAAATGAAGCGTGTAACTTCCACATTCTCAGATCTCCCATGAGTTGTGGATTCCAGGACAGCTGTGCCCTCTCCCCGCCCCACACTGAGAATCAGAATGCAACTGTGCCTGCACCAGTTCTGACCAATCTTCAAGAAAGGATAACATGCCTTTAAAAATCGCCACAACTTCAGTTTCTTTGTACTGCTACTTTTTGGAACTAGTTTCATTTGTTGATGAAATCAGCCTTGCTAATTACTGGTAGGTGTCTGTGTTATTTTAGTGAGAAAATTATTGGTAGGTATCACAGCTAAGACACCTGCAGGTGGCTGAGTTGAAAAAAACAAATGACCAATTTCACTACTTACTAGTTTTGCAACAATGGATAACCTGCTTTGAATGACTGATCCTTACCATATTGTAGGGGGCACACAGTACTCTGCATATACCATGCGTTTTCATTAGCAATAAGCGGGCCATGGTGGTGGACTGCAGGGGGTGGTACACATTGTACCGAGTAGAAGCTTGCTCCAGAATCTAATCGAGCTTCTGGCAAAAGCCTGGCAAGTCACTGGTAGCAAGGAGGTGCTGGCTAGAGTTCTCTTTTCATTTCTCAAAGCTTCTTTTCTTGGCATTGCATTCCTGTCCTTGTCCCACCAATGTCACTGTTCTTTTTTCTCTTCACTGACAATTTTTTTAGAGTAATTGTAGGTTCATAGTATAAATAAGAGGAAGGCACAGAGATTTCCCATATACCTCCTGCCCCAACACAGGAATAGCTTTCCCTATTATCAACTTCCCCTACTAGAGGGGTATATTTGTACAACTGATGAACCTACCCTGACACCTCATCACCCAAAGTCCACAGTTTTCCATAGGGTTCACTCTTGGTATTGTACATTCTATGGGTTTGGACAAATGTATAAGGAAATGGCAACCCACTCCAGTATTCTTGCCTAGGAAATCCCACGGACAGCAGAACCTTGCAGGCTACAGTCCATGGGTCGCAAAAAAGTCGGACATGATTTTCCAACAGCAACAATAATGACGTATATTCACCAACATAGTGTCTTATAGAGTAGCTTCACTGCCCTGAAAATCCTCTCTCCTCTTCAATGCTCAACATTCTCTCCCCACAAACCCCTGGCATCCACTGTTCTCTTTACTGCCTCCAAAGCTTTGCCTCTTCCAGAATGCCATTTTGTTGGAATGACACATTACATGTAGCCTTTTAAAATTGGCTTCTTTCACATAGCCATATGCATTTACGTTTCCTCCATGTCTTTTCATGGCTTGATAATTCATTTCTTTTTTGTGCTGAATAGTATTCCATTGTCTGAATGGGCCATGCATTATTTATCTACTCACCAACTTGCATGTGACTGTGCCAAGTTGCTTCAGTCACGTCCGACTCTTTGAGACCCCATGGACTGTAGCTCGCCAGGCGTCTCTGTCCATGGGATCCTTCAGGCAAGAATACTGGAATGGGTTGCCATGCCCTCCTCCAAGGGATCTTCCCAACCCAGGGATCGAACCCATGTATCCTGAGGCTCCTGCATTGCAGGAAGATTCTTTACTGCTGAGCCACCAGGGAAGTCCCCATCACCAACTCACCACACATTATTTATCTACTCACCAAAGGCATCTTGTTTGCTTCTAAAATTTGGCAATCATGAATAAAGCTGCTATAAACATCCTTGTGCAGGTTTCTCTGTGGACAGGAGTTTTTCAACTCCTTTGGGTAAATCCAAGGATTTGATTTTAATCAGATCCTATGATTGCTGGGCTGTCTGATAAGACTGCAGGGGAAGAGTCTGTTTAGCTTAACCATTGCTCTTTCAATGCCGCATCACC
This sequence comes from Odocoileus virginianus, assembly GCF_023699985.2. Classification (NCBI taxonomy): domain Eukaryota; kingdom Metazoa; phylum Chordata; class Mammalia; order Artiodactyla; family Cervidae; genus Odocoileus; species Odocoileus virginianus. The sequence continues at coordinate 50,496,962 of NC_069693.1, forward strand.
CTTCATTACCAGAGGGCTTTGGCCAAGGGTGCTCCGCCAGCTTCCACACAATGCCTGAGCGAAAGAGGGGTATAAACACCCCAGGGCGCTGTTGCCCCTCAGGTGGGATAACTCTGAGCAAGCCTTGTGCCCTTCTCAAGGTTCCCCTCAAGGATTCAGCTCCATTGGCACTATCCCCCACCCCACGCCCGCGTTGGTTACTGTCTCAACGAGCCAAGCTTCCCTGCTAGTGACCATCCCTTCCCTGTATCAGCTCTCCTATTTCTCCACTTGTGTCTCCTTCATTTCCCCAATAAGTAGGTGTCCAGAACCCCCGAAGGGTCTGCTCATGCGATGCCAAAGTAAGACAATCCTCAGTGGTCCTTCCTCCTCGTCCACCCCTCGTTCGTCACACTAGCATATTTGTCAACTTCAGTATCTCTACTTTAATTTACCTGCTCTCCCAGCCTGAGCGGTACTGTCACTCTCAGGACTCTTTACACATGATCGCCTCCTGGGCTTTATTCACAGCTGACTCTGATGGAGAAGACTTAGATTCCCACATCATTCCCTCTATTACAGCCCTGGGTGGAGGTAGGGACACAGAGCTGGGAAAGAGAAGGTTCTATGTGCAGTGGGTCAGGGCACACGGTGTGGCTAGAAGATCCTCTGCACCTTCTGAGTTCAGTTCAGTTCAGTTCAGTGGCTCAGTCGTGTCAGACTCTCTGCAACCCCATGGACTGCAGCACACTTCCCTGTCCATCACCAACTCCCGGAGCTTTCTCAAACTCATGCCCATCAAGTCGGTGATGCCATCCATCACTTCTCAGCCTTTTGGCTAAGATCAGGTGCATCTTCTGAAGGTCTGCATATTTCTGAAGAGCCAGCAGCACTCACCTCCCAGAGCATCTCCCTACTGTCCACTTCTCCCTCCCCCTATAGACCTACTTTCTGTTCTTTGGGGGGTGGCGTGGGGGGAGAGCTAAACTATAATTCACTTTGTATCAGTAAATATGTTTTAGCCTAAAGTCCATTTTTAAGTCTGTGTTCCATTTCTACTGCATTTTTATTTATTTATTTTGTATTAAACACACATTTAAAAAAAAACACAAACATTTACTCAGAGGAACTCATTCATCAACTCAGATAATGGGCTTCCCCAGCCCCACCCCCAAATTCCTACAATGATCCTCAGGGATCAAACAGATTTTATGATGCTGAGATGACAAACGTTTAAAGAGTCTCACTTTAGGGGCACTACTGTCCTCAGATGCAGAAATTGAAGATACAGATTATACTTGTTCTCTTCCTTCTGGGTGTCAGTGAAGTATATCCAGCTAGGAGTATTTTAATCAAACTATTTTATGTACTCCCTGTCTTTCATATTAATCACTCAACTACTTAAAGAACTGCTCTGACCAACAGAGGGTTTTACGCTAGATCGGAAGACCCTAGTTAACTGAGAAAATGTCAGCCTGTTTGCATTCGTTCATGCATTAGTTTCCTGGTTGTCTGAACTTCACTTGTGTCGCTGAGACCCATAAAAGCTTTAGAGTTGCGTAGGAAATTTTAATTTAGGTAGGCTCGAACTTAGTTCACTCACATTGTGACTGGGGGCTTCAGTTATGGCAACCCCCTGCCCTTAATGAGGTTATTAAATTGGCAAGAAAACAAGACAGACATGTGAAAAGTGCTACATTAGCAGGAAGAGGCAGAGCTTGGGTGAGTCTCAAAGGAGGAGCACAGACAAGGAGATGGAGGAGGGAGAGGCTGGAGATTTGGAGAAGAGGAAGGAAGAAAAGCTGCTCTCCCCGCTGGTAACCATGGTGATGGGAGGGCTCAGGAGAGGGCAGGAGCGGCTGTCAGATGAGAGCAGTGACAGCGGGGGTCTCTGAGACCTGTGCAGAGAGGACAGGTCTGGATCACGGTCAAAGAGGAAATGGGTGAACCTTGGGTTCACCAGGGGTGTCTGGAAGCCCAGGTGGCTGGACAAGTCCAGAGCACTGGACACAGTGAAGGCTCCAGGACATCATCTGGTGGGCGCAGATCAAACACTTGATGGGGCCCCTAGAAAACTCGGTGACAGAAGTGAGGATTCCAGGCCAGGAGCCTGGGTCTGAGGGTGATCCATGCCCTGCCGTTGAAGTTTGACAGAGAGTGAGTGGTCATGGGAGGAAGATGAATGCCATGTCTCTGGGTGCTGTGTGTGTCACTGCTCCCCATGAAACCTCAGAACATCGAATCATCTGTTTAGGGGTCAGTGCATCTAATCCTGACCAACAGCTTGTGGGGTGGGCACTGTCACTATCCCCATGTTACAGATGGAGATACAGAGTCAGAGGAGGAAGGACTTATTCAGGGCTGCACAGTAAGCAAGAGGCATCATCAGGTCCAGATTTCAGCCTCTGCAGAGCCGTCTCCAGGCCACTCTGCCCTAGAAGAGGTGATGGCATGAACATCGAGGAGCCACTGCAGTTTTGTGGGGAGGGGAGAGGCATGATGAGAAGGGTGTGACAAATGCAGGGATCATACTCAGCTGAACTGACAACTCTTTTCTTGAAGCTGCCACAGACTCCTGGTTTTCCTTTTCTGGCAGGAGTTTTTCACACAAACCACATTACACCTCACACCTTGATGAGATGTGTGAATGAATGAAAGTTGCAAAGAATTGCATTGCTCAGGGAAACTGTGTGATTCAATTCTAGAGCTCTCAAAGTTCTGTTTTGGCTCCTGACTTTCTTATACTTCCCATTAACATGGGATCTCAGGTCCCTCCACCCTGGGGATTAAAGTCCAGAAGTTACTAGGCAGGCTTTGTCCTGCAGATGGGCTGAGCTCTGAGCTTACATCAATTTCAGCATCCCTGCCCTGCTGCTAACTTCTGCAAGCAGCTCACCAGCTTCAAAGAAACCCCCATTCTATTTGCTGTCCCAGCTGCACAAGGAGCTTAAACTAGTCAATTCTAAAGGAAATCCACCCTGAATATTCATTGGAAGGACTGATGCTGAAGCTACAGTACTTTGGCCACCTGATGTGAAGAGTCAACTCATTGGAAAAGACCCTGGTGCTGGGAAAGATTGAGGGGAGGAGGTGAAGGGGATGACAGAGGATGAGATGGTTAGGTGGCATCACTGACTCAATGGACATGAGTTTGAGCAAGCTCCAGGAGTTGGTAATGGACAGGGAAGCCCAGTGTGCTGCAGTCCATGGGGTCGCAAAGAGTCAGACACAACTTGGCGACTGAACAACAGCTGCCCCCGTCAGAGCTGAATAAACTCATCAACTGGGAAGCTGGCAGCATCGTTGGCCCCCTGGGTAGGAATGAACACCTCGCTGTGCTCTGAAGGAGAATACAGAGCTTTAGAATTCCCATTTTCTAACTTAGTACCTCCCAAACCAAAAGGTAATCATTTTATACAGTGTGAATCATACTAGAAAGGTTCAGAGAAAAATAACAATGTCATGTGACCACCAATAAGCACCGCATAACACCCGCACAGCATGGTTCGTGGTTTGAGATTCAGAGTCTGGGAGCCTTCTTATAGGACAGAACACATTTTCCAGCAGGAATTAGCCTTGAGATTAGAGTTTAATGAAACAATCACTAACACTGGAGGCTTGGGCAAAACAACCGGCAGACTCCCGGGAGCTCCTAGTTTGTCTGGGGAAGGCATTTATCTAATAAACCATGAATAAATAATAGAGAGGAGTTTAAAATCAAGAGATGCAGAGGGGCCAAGGGACAAAAGGTAAGGACTAGATGTATAAGCTTTAAAAGCAATTTAATATTTTGACTTTGCAACAGACATTCACTCCTGGAGAGATGCTCTGGAAAGAAGCACAAGGCTGCTCTTGGCAGTGAATGTCAGCCAGAATAGGACAGCTTACACAGTGATACTAAAGACTGTGAGAGTCTCCATGACTTAGAACAACAAGGGTTTATTTCTTGCTTAAGCTCCTTGCCCTCTGCAGGGCAGCAGCTGGATTCCGATGATCAAAAACACCCAGGGACCTAGATGACCAAGACGGCAGCCTCTTATGGGATGGAAGAGGGAGACTGGAGAATTGAGCACCAACAATTAAATACCTCGGTCTGGAAGTGACGCTTGCCACTGCCACGGACATTTCCGTGGTGAGATCCACTGACACGGTGAAGGCTGACATCAAGAGTGTAGGGAAGTATAATCTCTTATGACCAGGAAGTAGAAAAGTATTAGATATTGGTAAACATTAATACATCTACCATGTTGAATGGCAAAAACTGGGAAGAAGTATCTATTTCTTATTTGTATATAATTTATAAATAGTATATGTCCATATGAAATAATATTATGCAACAATTACAAAGGACTTGAAACATTAAAAGGCAAATTGAAGAAAACTGCACATAGTAGTATCTCTCTTATATATGGTTCACCCATATCAAAACTCCTATGTATCAGTGGACATATGTATTTATGTGTATAAATGCCCCGAGAAACCTCTGGAAGGATATCCATCAAACTAATTACGGTGGGTAACTCTAAGAGAGGAATATGGTTGCAGGGGAAAAAATGGAGTTTATGTTTTTCTGAATTTTAAAATAAAAATGAACTTATATATAGTCTCTGAATTTTTTAAATATGTTCTAAAAGCGCATTTTTCTGTTGCTATGCCTGTTGGTGGATGCCCCCTGGTGCTAACCAGGGTGCCGTGTTCACTGTAGGATATACACTGAGAGCACTTTTGACCTCCATAACCTGCACCAGGCAAGTGCTCAGCAACCCTGTCCATTTATGGGAGTGGTTTTCACCACTAGCTGGCCCTACTTGGTCCTGCATCTGGCACTTTCTGGAATATTCTGGAATTGTAATTCCATGAGAAGACACTTCTTTTCACAGGTTCTCCCTCATCACCCTTGACTCCCATGGGGTAATATCCTGGGGAACGCCAAGTTTCCAGTATTTTCTTTTTCCTTCCTCATTTCAAAGCTGACCTGTCCTCTTCCCATCCCTAATTATTCTTTCTTCAGGTCTCTTCTAATAGAATCACGAGCAAAATAAACCCAACACATACCTTATTTCCCCCAAGTAATATACTGTTTTAAATTAAGCAAATTACACAGCTTTCTAGAAGGTCCTTAGAGCAGAAGTATGAGGTATTTCAGAGACAAGGGCAGGGTGTGGACGATGGTGTGGAGCCGAACTCCCAGCTTTCTGCACAAGAGGCTGTGCCCGGGAAGGATCCGCCAATGGTACTGTAGCCTTGGCTTTCAAAGTCAGAGACAGTCATTTTGTAGCTTGGAATCGGTGGAAAGCAGCTTGGAACACCCATGAAATGGAATGTTATGCAGTGATGAAAAAGAAATGAGCTATCAGGCCATGAAAATAGGTGGGGGAATCTTAAACACATATTTCTCAGTGAAAGAAACCAGTTTGAAAAGGCTATATTCCATATGGCTGCAACGATCACATATTCAGGAAAAAGAGAAAACCATATTCAGAAACAAGATCTTTGCAGCTGTAATTATGTTAAGACAAGGTCGTACTTGATTAGGGTAGGGTATAAATCCATTGATTTCAGAGTTCTAGTCTCCAGAACTGTGAGAAAACAAACCTCTGTTGTTTTAAGCTTGTGGTAGTTTTGTCTTTGTTTTTGTTTTTCCACTGCAGGTCCAGGTAAAAGGCATCTTCAGGTGTGTGCCCTCATTTAAATCTTTGCTATGAGAAGCCCGAGTTTATCATATTCCTCTTTCTCAGCTAGGAAACAGCCTTTTAAGATTCCCAAGTTTCTAGGTCATGGCAAGTGTCAAATGTGGCAATGCCACCTGGTTTGTGCTTGCTTTTGTGGGCCTTCCTGCAAAAACGGCCAAAACTTAGATATAGTGACAAAAACTAACTTCCTGAAGATGGTAATTCATGATGGAGGAGTTATACTAAGGGCCCATCCTACTCTAAGCTGCTGCTCGGGGGTCTGCTAATCTACGAGGTCAGTGGGGAGACTCTTAAGCTATAAGGCTCCTAATAAAGAGCTTCTGAAAATATGGAAGCCTGAAATGGAAAAATGCTACTTCAGGAACTTCTCCACCCAGCTTAAGAAACACTATGAGGAATCTTCTTTCTGCTCTGCTTCTCTCTCTCTGTACATCTATAGGCATAAATATATATTTACATATATACACACACATATATGGGCTTTCCCTGTGGCTCAGAGGTAAAGAATCCACTTGCAATGCAGGAGCCCCAGGAGACACAGTTTCCATCCCTGGGTTGGGAAGATCCCCTGGAGGAGGGCATGGCGACCCACTCCAATGTTCTTGCCTGGAGAATCTCATGGACAGAGGAGCCTGGCGGGCTACAGTCCATGAGGTGGAAAAGAATCAGACACAACTAAAGTGACTTAGCACACACACACATATATGTGTATACATATAACATGTTTACATAAATATACATGTAGGTATTTTATTAAAATCAGTGTACGTTCTATTTAAGTGTTCTTTGCAAGATAAGTTTTGATAGGGACTGGGAAAAGAGAAGGATGGAGAGAAAGAGCCACACTGCAACATGTAGTCATGAAGCGCTTGGAACGTGGCTTTCTTGTCCCAATCAACATGTACTTAAAGCATAAAATAAATGCACACTGGATTTAAAAGACATACTACCAAAAGGTCAAATATCTCAGGAATTAATTACATTAAGTATATGTTGAAATAATTTTTAGATATACTGAGTGAAAGAATACCATTAAAATTGATTTCTTTTACTTTTTTGATTGGCTACTAGGACATTTAAATTTATTTATGTGGCTTCACTGTGTGTTGGCTAGCACTGGTCTAAGGGACACATGCTCTGTGATACCCTTCACTTAGTCACTGTATGAACACTTCTGCTCAGGAAGTTCTAATTTTCCTTTACAAGTGTTTTTTTTTTTTTTTTTCCAAACTTTCTGTAAGAATTCTTATACACAGAGAGGATCCATCTTGTAAAACTTAAAGTTCTGTTTTTATGGTAGCTTTTCTCTTTCTTGGGCTTCTCTTGTGGCTCAGCTGGTAAAGAATCCGCCTGCAATGGGGGAGACCTGGGTTTGATCCCTGGGTTGGGAAGATGCCCTGGAGAAGGCAACGGCTACCCACTCCAGTATTCTGGCCTGGAGAATTCCATGGACTGTACAGTTCATGGGGTCACAGAGTTGGACACGACTGAGCGCTTTTCACTTCTCTTTCTTAGAATTAACTGTCAGATAAAAATTAAAAACTCATTTTGCTCTTCAGTGTTAGGTATATTATGAATAGCTTAGTGACCCTGGGTGAGTTACTTCACTTCTCTAGGCCCCAAGATCATCACCTGTAAAATTAGCTGGTGGAGAGATGACCCCTAGCACAGTGAGTCTCAGTCTCTTCCTCTCTTTTCATCACGCTGGGTGTTTCTGGGAAACGACCAGCAGCGGCGGCGGCGGCAGCTCACTGTGCTCCCTCCCGGTGCTCCCTGGCCTCCTCCCACTTCCCCTGCAGAAAAGTGACCATTCCTTTCACAGACACGGTAAGAAATTTCCCGGGAGGAAGCAAAGAGCAGTAATTAAGAGTCGGAGCCTATAGAATGCTGGAGCCACGGAGGAAACGTAGTTTATCTACTTAGGTGGAGCACCCCCCTCACGGGAATTTATAGCCCAGAAGGAGTAATGCCCAGCTAGTCCAGTCAGTCACCAAGCTGGTCGGGAGCAGAAGGCCGGCTCCGGCAAGCGCTGACCGCTAGTTGCCTCATGGTGCATCCAGGAATCGCTGAAAGGAACGGAGGCACGGGCTCCCGACCGCAGAGCAAGGACTGCGATGCATAGTTGCTCATCCACGTATCGCTCACTTCCTCCCAGAGACCACGCATCCTATTGGGAGGTCATTTTTCTCTGTCTTAATTTACTACAAAGTGGAACAGGACAAAGGATTCAGAAGGATGTGAATTAACGAGGGTGTCTAAGAGAAAACTTGACATCTTCTCCCAATTTAAGCTGAAAGTCATCATTTCAACCTCTCTTCAAAGAGATTAGAAACCCAATAGAAAGCTACTCGCAACAGCTTTGGACGCCAAAATGTTGGCAAGTACCAGAACTTACGTAAACTTCTTACACGCTTCTGAGCCTGGCAAAATGGTGGATGAGTCAGAATGCTCTGTACTGTTTAGATGTGAGGCATATCAGGGTTAGATAAAGTCATGATTGACAAAGGTTTGTATTTATTACAAAAGATGCCAAGTTATATTTAGGTTTTATTTTTTAAATCTCACTCTAAATTGCTTGTCACTTTTTGAAACATCATAATTCGCACCAGTTAATTTGCGTGCTTAACTATTTTAATGACAAGTTATAATTTTAATAGAAAAAGTAGTTTAGAAGAAAATCACAGGGTCCTATGACTTCCAGGGAGTGGCAGATAGGAGAAGGGAGAGAGAGACCAGGATTTGGAGTGGAGAGAACCCAGACGCCGGTCCTCATTCTGCTTCACCACTTCCTACCTAGAGGGTCTTTTGTCATCTACACGAGCTCTCCATACTTCAGCGTCCTTGTTCATGAACCTTGGATACAAACCCAGCTCTTTAAGGTGAGGGTGCTCTCAGGGTCACCCCAGGCCCCTGATACCCGTGGTACTCTCTCAGTGCCCATTCTCTTTCCCTGTACCTCTTGCCCCTTGAAGAGAGAGAACTATGGTAGAGTCTGGGCTCCAAGCAGAAAGCTCCCAGGGCAAATAGACTGTAAGAAACATTTTCCAGAGGCTGCCAGGGCTAAGTAAAAAAAATATATATATATCAAAAGGAAAAGGAAAGGGCTCAAGTCCCCAGGGTAAGAGGAAAGGAACGGCTGGTGAATGACTAGGCGGCTCCGGTTCAGAAGGGAATGAAGTGGCAGGAGTGTCTGAGGACACAAGTCCATTCACCATGAAGCAGTGCTCCCAGTCTACACGAGGGACAGTCCACTGGGGACTGCCAGGGTCCCCAAAGACCCTTCATAGGGCCAAACACCCGCCGAGTCACTCCTGTCCCCATATGGGGTGGGCTGAGAGGGACCGTTCAGAGTAGATCTCAGCCCTTCGAGACTCATGATGCAATAGGGTGGCCATGCAAACTCAGGCCAGCAAGGTGCTGGGTCAAATGATCTGTGTTAAAAGTGTCCAGTGCTGCTGCTGCTGTCCATGCCACATGTGAATTAGCGCCTGCCAGGGGTTATCCTGTTAATAATTCAGGGACAGAGGCTTGAGGGCTGGTATCACCTCATACTGCTCACTTGATTTAAATTCCCTGAGGCCCCGTTGCTTTGTCTATAAACCGAGGCCACCATTACCTTCTTTGTAGGGCTGTTGCAAGGATTAAAAGAAATCATTGAGGCAGGCTCAATGCCTGGACTACAGCAAGAATGCTCAGTTAACAGTATGATTGTGAGGATGAAGATGGTGACGTTCATTGTATAATATTGATATCTCTTGTAGCTTCTCCAAGACCCTTCGATTTTGTCTAGACTTCTCACCAGTAGGTATTTCAAAACCCACCATTGGTAGCTTGCTCACATTGGATGAAACCCCTCCCTACCAAGCAGCCCAAGTCAAACATCCTCTGCATTTTAAAAGAATTATCTAGATGGAAATAAAGAAGGTCAACTAAGATGGGCTTAGATAGAAAAGGGAGGAAGGAAGGAAAGAAGGAAGCAAGGACAGATGCCAAGATGCTGAGGCATTAATATTTTGCCAACATGAATGAATATGGCACTGATTTATGGGAAGGTAAAGTTGGAAGAAGCCAAGCAAAGAAACACATGAGGAAAGTGGGGAGGGGAGGTTAAGAAGCTAAACACATTCCAGGTGAAATGAGTAAATAAATCCCAAGGAAAGAATGAAAATGAGAATTAATCAAGAGGGTGCTGAGCCGTGGCAGTGCCAGCCACAATCAGAAGGCTTCTTAATTGCTTGTCAAAGACCAATGCATCCTGGCAAAATGATCCTCAACTAATGCTGGGGCTTTTTTTCCCCTAACCTGGCTTCATTTATCATGATTAGAAAACAAGTCAAAATTGATTTCTGTTTATTTTATAAAGCAAATCCCCAGGGAACCCTTCTTCCCTGTAGGTTTGATAATTTTTAACTTAGAAGGGGAACACCCTCAGAACATAAAGAATGGCATTACACTATATAGGAGGTGAGGACACGTGGATAGATAGTTTCTGGACACCATGAAAAATGGCAGTTTCAAACTTATACACGTCACCTCAAACCCACCAGCATAAGCCTTCTAGCTCTTTCCTGCTCAAAAGCGGGCAAAAGAGAGGCAATCAGTGAGAAGAAAATGGCCCATACTTCAGAATAAGACAGATGAGTGTTTGAATCTTAGCTCTACCACCTAACAGCTGTGACCTTTGGCAAGTCACTCAGAAATTTAGCTCAAATCTCTGAGATTGAAAATGAGGTTGCTAATACCTCTCAGATTTTCCAGGGGGATCAGAGGTCGAGGATGTGAAAGTTAGCTCTGGAAAACTGCTGTGCAGATGGAAGTAATGGGAGGTGATGTCCTGCAAGTTCAATGAAGCTACTCACTTGGATTCTAAGCTCCATGAGGGCAGGAGCTGTGTCTGTTTAACTGTGAGTTACAGCCTGGCAGTTGGCCCAGGGCTTGGTAGATAGTTGATGTCCAACTTATCTATTTAACACTCACATTGCACCTAGCATATGCCAAGTTCTGTCTTAAGTGTTTATCAGACACTGATTCCTTTAATCCAATAAATATGTGCTGGCTGCATAACTATTAAACGTTTGTAATTGAAGAAAGATATTTAGGCACTGTGCCCCAAACAGTGTGCCTCCTTGGGGAGGAAATCATTCTAGAGCCTAGAGATTTATAGGTAGATTCATTCATTCTTTGATCCATACATTCCTCTGTTCACCCATGCACTCATTTGTTCACCAAATATTTATATTTTGTTTTGCACTGCTGACTTAGCCCACTATCATCATGCTAGATAAAACACAGGGTCAGCATGTCCTCACCCCTGCTCCCTGACCACCCAAGAACGTCATTTATTCATTTACACACACACACACACACACACACACACTCTCCCCATTGGGCAAATCCTCCATGTTCCACCAAGATTTTGTTATTCAGTTAAACCACATTTGAACAACTGCAAGGAGATTTCTAACTTGGGGTCCTTGCTTCGCTTGCAAACAAACTGACACAAGAACAAGACAATGTCAACAGAAGGTCAAAAAATGTCTTTTTCTCCTACGCAGACATTTTAATTCTCCAAAATTGTGTTTTGTGTTTAATTCTCCAAGATTGTGTTCTTGTTCTGGAGGTATAATCACAGCAAAAAACAAAACAAAACAAAACATCAGCATATACCTTGACCATGTGAAGCAATCTTACGAGGGGCATTTGTGTGGTCGCCAAGTGCCTAGAGGTCTCCCTCGGCATTTTGGTGGCTGGACCATTCTCAGAAGCATTTCCTTGATCTGAAAAGGCCCCATTCCTGGGATTTAGTGTTTAAGACTTCCCTGCTCCTTTTGGTTTATGCTTAATCCTCACAATTAATTCTGAGCCTCCTGCCTGGGGAAGTTTCTGCCGTAGAATTTCCTGGCATTTACCCAGCCACAGAGGAGGTGATTGATGCCTTCCTCACTCTTCTGCACAAAAGCCGAAAGGCTGCGCAGAAATATCACCTGCCTCAGCGCTGGCCTCTCCCAGCCTCACCTCTTGACCCACACTCTTGATTTCATCCCTCACGTCTCCTTGGGGACATTGCTCCATCAATTACCCTTTCTTTCTCTCCCATCTTCAATCACTTCCTCTCCACTGGCTACTTCCTGGCAGCTTACAAACATGTTTAAGTCTTATTTATTCTAGGAAACCAAAAAAAAAAAAAAAAAAATCGTCCTTTCAATTCTACCCACCTCCGAAGTTACTTCCCTATCTCTTACCTTCCCTAGACAGCCAAGCTTTTTGATAGAATTCACTCCCCATCTGTCTTCTCTATATCATCACCTGTATACTCCTTGAACCAGGGCAAACTGCCTTGTGGCTTCATCAATTTGCTGATGCTCTTGCAGTACAGATCATCAATATCCAAGTAAAACTCATCTCCACAGTCTATTCTGCTTGTCCTGTCTGTGGCATATCATTTCCTCTTATGGTCAGTCACTTACTCACATTCTCTTCACAGTGAGTATCCAGCCATGCTTTGGGTCTGCCCTCCTGGTTTTTCCCATCCATTGGGAACAAAAATATTGGTGAAAGTGGTGAACACTATGAGTAACTGTGGCACTCTGGGGCTGGGTAAACTTCAGACCTGACTGAAGTTGTTTTTTTTTTTTTTTCTGGTGGTGTTGGCATTTAAACAAAGGAATGGATAGAAATCCACGATCTCAAAGGGACTCAGGATAAAGCAATCTTGGCAGAGGGAATGAGAGCTGCAAAGGTACTGGGGTGGGAAAGAACATGACATGTTTGGGGAAGTGGAGGCAGGGCTATGTTTCTGGGCCAGAGGGGAGATGTAAAATGAGAAGGGAGAGTTGGGGAGGGGCCGATCACATGGACCATGTTATAGGTTCTGACCTTCCTTCCCAGGCAATGGGGAACTCTGGTGACCTTTGGCACTTGTAGTCACTTGCACACATTCCTTATCCAGAATACCGTGTGCCAGAAAATAGTGGGACCAGTAAGAGCAAGTAAACAAAAAGAGAAATCTGGCTCATTCTCAACTCTACTATGCTGAAAACATTAACAGTTCAGCCCTACCAAAGGAATGGTACCAAAGTAAAAGGAATGTTGTGACATACTAATAAGTATGTACATGGTCTCTGCCCTGGTTCCTGACCCAGAGCTCTAGAACCATTATAGTTTCCTGAGTGATGAAGGTGATAGGACGGTCTCACATGGAGCTCCTAAATTCTTTGGAATTTCCTGGGTAAGAGGAGCGTCTTTCCTTCTAATGAGGTGACTCTTGGTGGGCTTCTCGGTAACTTCTGGATGGGACTGGGTCAGAAAGATCGAGTCATAATTAGAAGATTAGGAAGTCCAGCCCCACCCCTCCATCCTCTGGGAAGGGGGGCAGATCTAGAAATTGGTCATGCCTATGTGGTGTGAGCTTCATGAAGATCCCTGAATAAGGGATGTGGAGAACTTCTGGGTTGGTGCACATGTTCATCTACCAGGAGGATGGTGCATGCCAACTCCATGGGGACCGAGCTCCTGCACTCGGGACCCTTCACAACCTCACACTACGCACCACTTCATCTGACTGTTCATCTGTATCCTTTATAACATCCTTTATAATAAACCAGTAAAAATGAAGTATTTCCCTGAGTCCCATGACAGCAAATTATCAAATCTGGTTAGCGGATTGTGGAATTTCTTGATTTGTAGCCAAGTCAGAGAGAAGTGTGGGTCACTTGGGGACCCACTACTTCTGATGGGCATCTGAGGTGGGGGCAGTCTTGTGGGACTGAGCCCCTAACCTTCGGGGTCTGCTCTATGTTCAGGTAGTTAGTGTATGAATTAAATAAAGTTGTAGGACACCCAGTTGATGTCCAGAAGTTTGGAAATTGCTTGGTGCAGAAAACCCACACATTTGGTGTCATGAGTGTTGTGAGTAGAGAAACGGTTATCTTTTAAATGGATTCATACCAAATGGATCAGTTGAGATGGGAATACATATGTGTTTCACTTCATGAATATCATTTTATGTACATATGCTGACAATAAACCATAAGACCAAACCTGCAAACATACTCCAGGACACACACACACATGCCACCCACCTGCAGGCATTGCCTCATTTACTCCTGAGCCCCTAAATTAGAACTTGTACTAGATAATAAAATAGACAGGGTATTTGTTATCATCAAACAAATATGAAACTAAGCTTTAGATAACATACGGATTCAGAAAGTTAAGTGCTATTTTATGGTACCTTTCAATTTAGAAGTGCATTGCAGATAAAACATGGCTTTGGTGTAAACCATTGATGTATTGTGTTGTTAAGATCAATGAATTATTAAAAGGATAATCTTTTAAACACCAAGAAATTGTCTTCTAGTGCACTCTAGGGGCTGTGGGTAAATGCATTACACATACAAATTCACCCCTGCATTGGCCGTAATTTATACAGACTGCCAAGCACCCACCTGACATCACAGAGACCTGGTTCTTCTCCCACTCACTCAGTTCATGTGAGACCCTGGGCACAGAGTGTGGAGTAAGGAAGGGATCACTGCATGAGCACCCCGCCCCTCACTTTTGCAGATGATGGAAGGGTGCACAGTGAGGGCCACCAGCTTGCCTTGCGAGGGAGGTCCTGACACTGCTCTCTAGGGACACGCCCTGTATATGGGCCCCATTACGAATCTCCTCAATTACAGAGACTCATCTCACCCAAGGCTTCACACCTTCCCCAGGTGGCGCACATCCTAATTCTGGTTGAAGCCAAGGGCACTCGTTAATGAACAAGCAATTTAGTAAACATGCTAGCTTCCAGATCAGAGTCTATTTCCCATGGAACCCAACTTGAGACAAGAGTCTTGCCTAGGATCTCAGCTCCAAATTGCAGGATGTAGTGTTCATCTTCAGTTCCCCACACTTTGGTCTCTATAGCGCCATCCACCTGGAATGCCAAATCCAGCCCCTCGTCCAGGACAGTTCAAATGTCCCGTTTCTGCAGACATCTCCACAGTCATTTGCTTCTTGCTCTGGGCTCCCATAGCCCTCTGTGCTATTAAAGCACTTGTCTTTACTGTTCAACCGACCAGCAGTGTCCAAGAGACTCATAACATGGCCAAATGTGCATTTTTCATTGCCTAATAGCTATGATTAAAATGTATTAATAAAAAGAAACAGGTGGGATTAATTTTAATAATATATTTTATTTAACTTTATATATAGCCCCAAATGACCATATGAATCAGCATAAAAACCGTCCATGAGATTTTTTTAGACCACTTCTTCCATGCTCTTTGAAGCCCAGTGTGTGTTTTATACTCACACCACAACTCAGTTTAGGCTAGAACATGTCAAGTGCTTAACAGCCCTATGGAGCTTAGTGAACTGGATGGTGCAGACAGTGAGTGCCTCAAAGTCAGACAGATTCAAACGTAGTCCATGGACTGGCACGCAAAGGCCTTGGGTAAACATTTACTGAATGAATGAACAGTGAATGAATGGCCAAGGATGAGTGAGTGAATGAAAGAATGATGCAAATTCATAAGTGAACATCATGGTTACCCTGGCCCAAGCCTGGGGTTCATGTCTACACTCCTGCTGCTTGCTATTTTGGGGACCGTCCTCTTCAGGGCAGTGCACCTCTTGGCACCTGTATCCCCTCTACATCAATAATGTACAGCATTAACAGCTAAGGGGCTAGACTTTAAGTGTTAACTTTATGAAACAGATCTCTGCCGTGTAGCAGCTTCTGAGATGGGCAAGTTACTTAACCTATTTGGGGTCTCATTCTCCCCACCTATGAAATGAGAATGAATAATAATGGTGCGTAGTGTTGCTATGAGAACCAAGTGAGGCATTGCAGGTGAATGGCTTGTATGTAATAGATGCTCAATAGAAAGGTAGACAGCAAAGCCAAAAGACTGAAAACTTTGAGGAAGAGGCGGGTATAAAAATATCATGAGGGAAAAATGCTTTTCTTCCTTTGTTCCTTCTTCATTTGTGGAACTAATATTTTGTACGCACCTCTGATGGCCATGAAGATGTATCTCTCAGAGGCTTAACTGGAGGGAACACTCCGATCAACAAGTCTAGCTGTTATGCATGGAAATCCATCACCACATTTCTTACCATGGCCGTGCTCTCACATGCTGCTCCTCAGTATTACTGCACACAACAAGGACACGAGGCAGTGGCATTCCTGGGGGGCCCACCAGTCCTTGGATGGGAAGCTGGGGCTCAAGGGCCCTCCAACAGCATCACTGTACTTCCACCCAGGCTTTCTTCCTTCCTCCTCTCCTTTACTCCGGGCCAGACCCACACCAGCCTTCCAGCTCTGTCCTCGCTTTCTCTGTGTCTCTTCTTGTAAGGGCACTAATCCCACCATGGGGGTGGCACCCTCATCACCCAATTTTCTCCCAAGGCCCTACATCCAAATACAATCACGTTGGAGATTAGGGCTTCCACATACGAGTGTTGGAAGGTCACAAACATTCAGTCCATATCAATTACCCACAAAAAATTTATGTTATCATAATATCATATCAAAATTAACCATAAATTAATCACTTTGTACTTTATAATTATCAGAAAATCATTACTTAATTCAGTACACATTCCATCTTTGTTTACTTTGCAATCACTTATTTTGGAGTGAAGGTTCATCATGTGGTAAATATTTCTTGCCATTGCTTAGGCCACATTAAAATTGCTGTATCTATTTTTGCATTTCTCCTATTTTAAGCTGCATCTGTCAAAACTGCTGATGCCAACACATATGTATTCGTGTGATTCTGTAGCATATTAAAAACTGAGATTTTCCTCTGAATATCTAATCTGCTCGAGTGATGGTGAGGTTCATGTGTTTGGGTCTACTCGTTTGTTTGTTTTCAATCTATGATGACTAATTTACACAGAACTCAGGGATCACAGTTGTCCACGATTAGAATTGCAATGACTTTGCCGTCTGGTTTCCATTCTTTCCCTTCTCAATCAATGAGGACACATCTCTTAGACCCTTGTCAGGCAGATATTCAGTATTAAGTTACTGTCTGCAGCTCAAAAACTTTATAGACTTGGTCTTGGAGAGCTAAATGTGGAGATGCGTTTTAGCAATTATTTTGTTAAACTCAATATCTGTGAAAAATAATCATCATATTTGACACTAGTGTAAAATGCCAACATTCTAAATAAAAAGAGCTGAAGGGTTACTAGACCCAAATTCCCCGAACTGCCTGAATGCTTTTAGTAATTTGGGAAACTCAGTCAACATAGTCTGTCACCAAAAAAAAAAAAAAAAAAGTTGTACTGAGTATTTCAATTAGCTGTTTTCCTAGTTATTTTTAATTAAATGCTAAATGACAGAACAACTTGTAGTGGTTCTGTTATACTTTTTAGATATTCCACCCCAAACTCCCTTCTGGTATGTAATAAAGTAATGAGGCAATAATTTGTACACTGAAATGACTGTTTTCCCCTTCAAAGTAGACATCTAGCGACTCACTTAACTAGCTAGACTTATTTGCCAGAAGTATTTTTCGCGTCCTCCATAAGAACTGTGTTGAGAGGAGACAACTCACCCCTTTTGAGTAAGCTTTATGAAGGAAAATCTTTGCCCATGATAAGTAGATTTGATTTTTGGAAGCAGTCAAATGTCACCCAGAACAAATCTTGCTGAATAAGCTGAGTGAGACCAGGGTACATGGGTATGCATGCCCTAAAGTTGCATACATATGAGAAAATCATATATATATATATATATATATGTGTGTGTGTGTGTGTGTGTATACATATATACACATGTATGTATGTGTGCCTAGTTGCTCAGTCATGTCCAACTCTTTGTGACCCCAAGGACTGTAGCCCACCAGATTCCTCTGGTCATGGGGATTCTCCTGGCAAGAATACTGGAGTGAGTTGCCATGACCTCCTCCAGGGGATCTACATACATAATAAGAGCTCATTCCTATTGAGTGCTGTCTGTACTTGCTACTGTTCTAAACATCATATGGTGTTAATACATTTAATCTTTATGACAGTCTTAGCAGGGAATATTATCATTTTCACAGGAGAGAATTGTCCAAGGTCACAGAGCACTGAGTTGATGGTTATGAACAAGGAGTCAAAACTGTACTGAGCAGCAGAAGTGCTCTCAGAGCCTGGCTTTCCTCATATGATGAATGATCCTCATAAGGATGAATGATAAGCTTTAAGAAGCATTCATACCTGCATATATACATACATTCTTGCTAACCCATAGTATTTCTAAGTCACTCAGTATTGAGTGGAATGCTATTTTGCTTGATCATATGGGAACCTAAGAGCTTCCTTGCTGGCTCAGATGGTAAAGAATCCACCTGCAATGCAAGAGACCTGGGTTCGATTCCCAGGTTGGGACGAACCCCTGAAGAAAGGAATGGTTACTCATTTCATTATTCTTGCCTGGAGAATTCCATGGACAGAGGAGCCCAGTGGGCTACAGTCCATGGGACCACAAAGAGTCGGATACAACTGAAATTGCAAACCCCCACGAGAGAGGCACAGGTTTTCCACATGAGTTCCAGCATGGAACTCACCTCACTCAGAGCCTCTGACAGGGAGGGGTCCATCCTGGGTGAGAGTCATGCTAGATGCTGTGGTCTGGAGGCAGCAGGAAGTGAGTCCTGAGATACAAAAACTGAGTGGGAACAATACGAACAGGCTATAAGAAGCTCTCCTCTATGACTCATCGGCATAATCACGTAAACTTCCTGGGCTTCAGGTGCCTGCCCTCCAAATGGAGATAAGAACCTTGACCCAGCCACTTCTGAAGTTTCCACGAAGACTCAGGAGGGCAGCCAAGACCAGCACACCTTGCAAACTCCACTTTCAGAATGCCATTTATTTTACTCTTTGCAAAGAACAGGTCCATCTGTTGATAACCCACAGCTGAGACCTCAGATTCCAATGAGGTACTAGTGGAGCTGACCTCAGAGAGCCCTCCTCAGTTATTTATTTCCAGCTCTAAGTTGGTGATAGACAGGGAGGCCTGGCGTGCTACAGTCCATGGGATCGCAAAGAGCTGGACATGACTGAGTGACTGAACTGAACTGAACTGAACAAAGGCACAATAAAGAAACAGGTTTAAGATGGTCATTGAGTCCTGGGCCTCCCAAGGAGGCCAAGACTAGAAGTGCTGGTGGGACCAAACTCACACTTGTCACTGAGGGGTCTGGGTCTTCCATCCTGTGCAAAGGCCCGTCCCAGACAGTCGGATCTCTGGATGACCCTTGGTCAGGTCTTCTGCCCTGAGCATCTCTCTGGAACCAGGCTCTCGGGTCATTAATTATCCACATTAACTGTGATCTCTTCCTGTCTGTCTATATTAAGATTCTGAAAAACAACCCTCTGTGCCTGAAACCAGCATCCAGTGGTCAGTATCTACAGAATCACAAAGCCTGGGAGACTTATTGGAAATTACTAAAATGCTAACAGCTTGTATTTTGGAACCAGTTTAATGTGATGTATCATTGAATCTGTGGAGGGTCAAATACACACACAAAAAAGTACTGGGAGGCAGTACCCCAGATGCATTTACATTTTAAATAAATTTCCTATGGCGCTCTGCAGCCCACGCCAAGTCCCCAGGAGGGGTCTTCCCTCTCTTCAATGTGCCTCTCTGTGAAGTCTCCCACTAGAAAGCTTTAAATCAGTCTGGGCCCTTGATTTGTGTATTTTAATTTGGAAGAAAAAGACTTTAAAATTGAACCACTTTTTAAAAAGACACACCAGATTATTTTTTGTCTAGAGCAATATTTAAATATAGACAGAAGCATCTCTATCAGTGTACCTCTTATGATAGAACATAGAGCAGAAATGTAGGCGAGGTCTTAATTCTAAAGATTAAGGAATAGAAGCATCATTTCAGCAACCGTTTTATCCTATGGATACTATGAACCAAAGCCCTGGAAACATCTTCCTCTTTGTCTTGGCTGTTAATGAGTTTCCAAATTTACATCTCTGGTGTCTGTACGCGATAGACAGAATGGGTGCCAATGTGCCCCAACTTCATCCCAGTTTCCCAGTTGCATTTTTCACTCCACTCCATTGAAAGTGAGTCACCCTCATTCATTTGTGAAACCAGGAAACCTGAGTGGGAGGGAGAGAGAGGCACCAGTTTCCCTAACCAAGAGCGCTGCAGTTAATTCCATGTGTAAATCCATCCAGAATTATTCAGGATTAGAAACATGATGACATTTAAATATCAGAGGGGATTTTTCAAACAAAAGAAAATAATATTTTCTGTGGGAATTATTTTCAGTGATTGAGCACAATATTAAGGAGAACCACTACCTAAAAAGTGACTCTCACTCATATGAGAATATTTCACACAAGTAGCTTATCCAAATGGTCAACCACAATAATGACCAGACCCCAAGTGGGTAAATAAGGCAAATGATTAGCTCAGAAAATCTATTAAAGCTCAGGAAATGTATTAAAGGCACAGGATCTCACAGCACCCCTACCGATGGAACGGTAACAGACTTTGTGAATGGAAAGCTGGTCCCCGCACCTGCCCACCCCCCCCCACCCCCGCCGCCTGCTTTCTTGAGACAAACACTTTGTAACAGACCACAGGACAGAAAATGGACAACTACTGAACCTAGAAGACAGAGGCAAATTTCAATGGTTTGTTTATTTGGCTAAGCTTACATTTCGAAGGTCTTTACACTTCGGGGTAGTTAAATGCAGTGTTTCAGTGCTGCCGCTGACCAAAGCAGTACAAGATCCTCATTTAGGCAGGAACGCGTTTGAGAATCACGTGTGGTAGGAACCACAGAACTTTTATGGTGGGCAGGGCCGTGGAGACCACCCAGGCTAGGCAAGAACGGTCTGCTAGAGCAGCCTGCATAGAGAAGTCCTTCTCTCCAGGTAACCAGGGAGAAGGCAGTGATGGAGCAGCCATGCCTGTCAGAGGCAATGAGGACAGAGTGATGTGGCTGCCAGTTATTAGCCATTCCATTTCTAGTCTAATCCCCTCATTTGACTGAGAAGGAAATTGAAATATTCAAAGAAGGATCTGATGGAAGTCACCTGGGTCCCCTGGCCCCCAGTCCAGAGTTTTCCCTATAGTCCCTGCCCCAGCCAGATCAAAAGTTTGTGTCTTTTAACTTCTAGTTTTCACGAAGCTGTCTATGAAAAGGGCAGCCTGTGATGAGGCAGTGTAGGCGCCAGTATGATTAGCCTTCCAGTGACAAGGCCATGAAGAATACAGATAGGCAGGCCCTGCGCAGGATGGGGGCCATTTTCCAAAAGGTCTTTAGGTGCTTTTAGAAACTTGGGTCTCAGAAAAAGAATGCCTTAGGTGGTTAACCAAAGAGACAAAAACAAACAAACACCACCAAGATCAGCAAGCGAAATGTCTGACTTTACCACCCTTTCAGCTAAAACCACACTTCCCTGGAATAACGATGTGTCAAAGGGAAAGTGCTGAAGTTCAGAAATGCAATTCAGGGGCCAGAACCTTCACTACTTCCCAGAGTTTGCCCCCCAGGATAGGGACTTACTGTGGTTTTAAGTCACCCTCGACTTGAGGATGCTGTGGGTGGCTGGGGTCCCCTGCTGGATTGAGGCCCTTGGAATATTCTTGTCACGTTCTTGTCATCTTCCCAGATGTTTTCTGCCCAGAGCCTTCTCACCAGTGGGACTGTCTGGGGTGCAGAAAGGCCGTCCTCCAGGGAATTACCCACCTAATCACCCCACAGCCATCAAGTGTCGAAGTCTCATTCCTGTCAATAGCAATGAGCTAAAACGTATTCTCCTCCCGTGCCATTCCCTTCATTTCTTTTCTCTTACTTGGACCAGGAGCCAGCAAACTGTGCCCATGGACCAAACTGGACCTCTGCCCGTTTTTCTAAGTAAAATTTTATGGGGACTCAGCCAAGTGTGTCCTTTGCTTATCGTCTCCTGCAGCTATTGTGCTACCAGGGCAGAGCGGAGTAGCTGCAAACACGTGGCATGGTGATTAAAGCCAACACATGCACGATCTGTCCCTCTGGAGGAAAGTTTGCTGACTTCTGTGTCAGACCATTAGAGAAGATAAATCTCTGAGCACCAGTCTAAAGTGATTTCTCCACATATTAAAGGGAAATCTTTTGGTAGGTCCTCCACCATATTTTGAGGGAGGCTTCTGGAGTGAGAAGCCTACACCGATGTCATTGTTCAGAGGCCTGTCTAACAAGAACAGGTTTAAAAGGAAGTACAAAGAAGGAAACGCACACAACCAAAGAGAGACACATAAAAGGCACAGCAGGAGGAGTAGGCACCTACTATTATTACCCACCATTTCCTTCAGTGAACAGAATGAACTTGAAACTTGGAGGAACCAGAAGAACATCACAGAGATGAAAGGACACCCAGGAAAAGGTATGGAGGTAAGAAACTTCTGGGCACTTAGAAATGGGTTCAAGTCCAAAGGCACTTGGCTGAACATATACTGGTTGAAAGGACACAGTAAAATTTAGGAAATCATAACAAACACTGGGGGAAGGTTTAGAATGCTGCAGACAGCCCATGATCAATTTTCATCAATTGGCAAAGAGTAAACTCTGAAACCTTTCCTTTAGAAAGTCAAAATTTTAAACTCTGGCAGAATCATGAAGAAAAGAACACATACCCCCATGGGAAAATGCACAAATATTAAGTTGACAGTTTTAAGAAATAGAAACAAACATGGTCAAAAAACATACGGCAAAGTTATGCCACAGTCAACTTTGCTGGTAATTAAATAAAAATAAAAACAAGTAATAAAATAGCAATGAGATCCTGTTTTGCCTACTGGACTGGCAAATGTTTGCAGAGACACATAGGCTGGCAAGAGTGTAGAAAATCAGGCCATCACATCCATATGGAAATGCAAAGTGGTAGACTTTTTGCTGGGCAAAGTGGTAAGTTTTCAAATACGTGCAACATATAACCAACAATTCCACTTCTAGGAGTTTAAGGAAATAACTGTGAATAGGGATGTTCATCACAGCATTACTAATAACAACATACAATCTAAATGAAAACTTTCACAGTTTGGCTACAAATACTTATACCATAGAATATTTTCAGCCATTAAAATAGCACTTTAAATGAGTTTATGAAACAGATGGATATCAGTTACATAAACAAAATATGTATGTATATATTTATTACTGCATTTATAGTTATAATATCTAGACACTGTATTTAGTATTACATGTTTTCTTATCAGATCTTGGCAACTCTATTAAATAAAGAAGAGTAATAATAATGATAAGGATAGCTAATATTTATTGAGAGCTTCCTTTATGCCAGGCACTTTGCCAACCATCTTATATGGATTATGTCATTAAAATCTGACACAATTGTATGAGGTAGACACTATTATTAATGTCATTTTATAAAGGAGGAATACAAGCCATAAAAACTTGTCCAAGGTTACACAGAAAGTGCAGGGTACAGCCAGGATATGAATGCACAAAGCAAGTCACTGAAACGCTGTGGTCTTAACCACTATTCTGTACTCTTCAGGTACTATTATTTCTTTCAGGGATGGATGGAAGTACAAAGGGATGGATAGGAGGATGAATAGATACATAAATAGAAGGGTGGATGAACAGCTGGATGAATGGGTAGAAGTGTGGATTGATGAATGAATGGATTGGTTTAAGGAAGGAAGGACGGATGGGTATAAGGAAGGAAGGATGAATGGACAGATGGGAGGGGAGATGGATAGAGGGACAGATGGAAGGGTGGACAGATGGATAAGTGGAAAGACGGATAAATAGGCACAAAAGAAGAAAACATAAAACAAGCTCTTTCTTAGTGGTTCTTTTATGGTTTTATTTCCTTCTTTATGCTTTTTCAGGAATAGTTAATTTTTCTACAGTGTATTCCCTCTGTAATCAGACTATTGAAATATCTTTTATATTTAAATAAATTACAATGCAAAGCACAAAATAGTGCTCAAACTATTATGGTGTTTGTATTCATCTCTTGCAAAACGGTATTGAGTTCTAGGTTGAGCAAGAGTTGAACAGTATTCCTCTGTACTTACTATGTATAGTCCCAGAAGGAAATTTCCAACATACAGCCAAAACACGAGGCAGCTTCCTGAATGCCACCTGGGAATCTGTGGGCAAGTCCAGCCAACCAAGAGAAAATGTGCAAATGGGATTTTCTCCCTCACAGATAGAGCTTCAGTTTAAAGCCATAGTTGGCTAGAGAATAAGGATGTGAAGGAACTTGGATATTTTTTTTTCACAGCTTAGACTTTATATTGTGAGTTGATGATTGGAGAAAAAATAGCATGGCCACTGAAGTATTCAAAAGACTTGCATCCAAAAATTGGACAAGGCTGAGCAATCAGAGGAAACAAAGTGGCCTAAGTCTCGTTGGCTGAGAAAAACTTGGAGATACATTTTAAGTCTGAGCTGTTTCTAGTTCAATTGCACAGCAGATGCATCAGGGCAGTAAGAGTTTAAATTTAATGCATTTATTTCAGCGATGACATTTCTGAGCAAAGTTCTATTAGTGTTAACTTTAGGTGAGTCAAACACTACAACGAGGGACATGAGAATAGATTCCCTCTGACTTCCCTCCTCCGTCCCTTGGCTCACCCTGGGCCACGAAATATGCCTCCAAGGACTTGAAAATTATAGGCACTGGGTTGCTGCTATTAACTAAATACCTTGCTTTGTCTGCTGCATAGACAACTGAGGGAGCCTCATTTTGTTACCTGTCAGCTCTCTGAGTCACTAGAGCTGAATCCAGCTTGCTCTCCTGACACCCCGCCCCAGGGAGCCTCCCCATCTCAACAGCATGCCTCTGCTGGCTGCCAAACCCATCTAATGCCTGCAGATTTCCTTCTCCCAGGAGCGGAGGCTCTTAAAAGTGGTATCCACTTTAAAAGTCTGTCAGCTAGAAGAATACATCTGCATTATGTTGAAAAAAGGGAAAAGCAAAGAAGCTTAGCATGAGGGCATGCATGAATTCAATCAACAAGGTTTTGTTTATATATGTAACTTTTAAGTGACACTTCACTATTAGCCACATACTGGTCTTAAAGTTTTACAGTAATTTTTAAGATATACTCCCCCCCCCCAAAAAAAGTGCACATTATAATTAGGCCTATTTTACATATGAAGAAACTGAGGCACTGGGAGATTAAACAATTTGCCCAGAAACTTAGTTGCTCAGTCATGTCCGACTCTTTGCAAACCCATGGACTGTAGCCTGCCAGGATCCTCTGTCCATGGGATTCTCTAGGCAAGAATACTGGAGTGGGTAGCCATTCCCTTCTCTAGCGGATCTTCTTGACCCAAGGATCGAACCTGGGTCTTCTGCATTGCAGGCAGATTCTTTACTGTCTGAACCACCAGCCACCAGGGAAAACCAAGGTCACAAGCAAATCGAAGAGTCAAGATTTTGACCCAGGCAATTGGGCTTCAGCAGTGAGCTCATTAGCAACATGCAGTGTCCATTAAGCCTGGTGCTTCAGGCACAGAGCAAGGACCAAGATGAGCAGCATGATGGATGTCTCGCCTTTGGTCTCTACAGACAATACTGTCAAAAGCAGAGGCTGCCTAATCCTAGGCATGCTCTTACTTAGTCCTCACAGAAGCTTTATGAGTGAAGTATGGGTTTACATACACTCCTCATACAGATAAGGAACTGAAATTTAGACTAAAAATTGTGCCAAGGTGATGGGAAGATGCAGTGTCTAGACTGACAGATGAAAAGCAGAGGCTTGGTATCAGTGTTTCTCAAACTGGTCCTCCTACCACCTGCATCAGGATCACCTGAGATATCTGACAAAATGCACATCTCTGGCCTCCATCCCAATCATACTCAATCTGAGCCACTGGGCACGGGGCCTGGCAACCTGCATTTTGCACAAGACCCCTTCTCTCACTGAGTGATTCTGACATACACTCAAGTCTGAGAACTTTATCTACTGTACTACTGGATCTTTCTCCAGCTGCTAAACACAACTGCAGCTTATGGTGA
Source organism: Odocoileus virginianus (assembly GCF_023699985.2). Taxonomy (NCBI): domain Eukaryota; kingdom Metazoa; phylum Chordata; class Mammalia; order Artiodactyla; family Cervidae; genus Odocoileus; species Odocoileus virginianus. The sequence goes on from NC_069693.1 coordinate 50,522,623, forward strand.
TGATAATGATGATAATACTTAACAAGCAATAAAAAAGAAAGCAGCTCACACACAATGGCATGGATCATGAGTGGACATTCCCTGCTTTTATTTCACACAGTTGCTTAGTAAGTCATATATTCTACAATGAAACTGGCATGGCTTTTAAGCCCTCTCACTTCTTATCTCTTCTCCTATACTTCCTGGATTTAATGGGGTGAAACCCCTTTGTCATTGCCTCAGGTGATGACATTCTATAAAATCCTGTCTCTCCAACCCATAGAAGGTGATAATAAAATCTAGATAATTGAAATTAGTGAACTCTCTCATAGGACAGATCTCTTCAGACCTCTAAACATTAGAGGCAATGTCTAGGATTTATTGGACCCTTGTATTAAAGTGGCAGGCTTATACCTGCTTCCTTCATTTAAACAGTTCCATTTTTAAAAATAAAAAATATTATTTTTCCTTCACAATATCCCAAGAAGGATAGCAGGAATTATGCACACCAGAGAGAGTGAACAGAAGACAAAATGGCTGGATCAAAATCCTACTAAGAATATAAATAACATTTTTAAGATTAAAAACCAGATTTTGCATGCCCATTACATTTGTTTTTTTGTTTTTTACAGGAAGGAAGGGGGAAAAGAAGGAGGCAAGGGAGGGATGGAAAGGAAAAAGGAAGGAAGAGGGAGTCAGGGAGGGCAGAAGGAGGAAAAAGAAGGAAGGAGAAAGGAAGCCAAAGAAAAGCTGGGAGGAACAGAGCCCTACAGCAGAGCCCCACCTCCCACCAAGGATCTGTCAGGGGCCAAAGCATTCTAGTGCTCTGTGGCGGTGGTGGTGGTGATGATTTAGTCTATAAGTCTTGTCTGACTCTGCAATCCCGTGGACTGCAGCCCACCAAGCTCCTCTGTCCATGGGATTTCCCAGGCAAGAATACTGGAGTCGGTTGCCATTTCCTTCTCCAGGGATCTTCTCAACTCAAGGATAGAACCTGTATTGCAGGCAGTGTCCTGCATTTTGGGCAGATTCTTTGCTGACTGAGCCACCAGAGAAACCAAAGAAAATAAGAATAAGAATCACCCTTATTTCCTTCAACATTCTCTCAGCACAGTTAACACCTGTGATCCTGAAGCCCCACCCGCCGCCCCGCAGAGGTGAGCACTGCACACTGCTCTCCTGGTTGCCTATGTGCACAGGCACAGGTCAGAGAAGGCAGAGGCAGAGATTTTGGAGCCAGAGGCCGTGCATTTGATCCATGGGACCTTAGGAAGTTAGTGAGTCTTCGTGTCTAGTCTCCACCTCTACATCTGGGGGATTGCATTATATCCACCTCCTAGGAGGCTGGGAGGACTCATACCATAGCAGTTGGATATTGCCTATCCCATGTAATATTCTACTAGTAAGATGAACACTTATTACATGGCATACACGTGTTATAAAAATAGTGACATGGCAACAATTTATGAAAATAGGAGTGCAAATTGAGTCATAATTTATATGCTCTAGAAATTTCTGCTCTTTATTTTTAAAAGTTCCACTGGACCACCAGGGATACCTTTCCATATCTTTTCCACATGTATGTTGTTATTTCTGTGAAGAAAGAAAACATCAACCCAGAATGTCTGTCTAGAAAGTTACGCAGACTGGGAAGACATTCCAGAACCCAGTTTTCAAAGATGTCCATCACTATTACGATAAAACAGAAGTTACATAATAATGAGATTTAATATGGAAACCCAACTAATAAAATGTTGTTATGTTGTCTTGTTTATGTTTTATAGCTATTTTCTTTTGTGGAATGCTCTTCTTAAAAGGAAGCACAACAACCCCCTCTGCCCCGCTCCCTGCCAGCTTCTCCAGAGTCAGCTGTGAGAACACATCTTAGTCCCAACATCCTTGCAGCATCAGAAGAAAACAAGAGGAGGGAGGGGGTAATCTACAGATGTGTGACTCTGTCCGTAGGTAAACGATATCGGAGGGGGTAATCTACAGATGTGTGACTCTGTCCGTAGGTAAACGATATTGGAGGGGGTAATCTACAGATGTGTGACTCTGTCCGTAGGTAAACGATATTGGAGGGGGTAATCTACAGATGTGTGACTCTGTCCGTAGGTAAACAATATCGGAGGGGGTAATCTACAGATGTGTGACTCTGTCTGTAGGTAAACGATACCTCTGCATCCCTGTGTGCCTCAGCTAGTTCTGGATTGGGTTAGGGATAGAGTGGAACAAAGACTAAAAATGCTTTCTGGTTATTTCTTCTTGCCTTCAAAACACATCAAATGACGACTAATTAAGTTCATAACACTGCTCGTGGAGATACTAACAAACATTTATTGAGGTTTAAAGTGTGCTCCTGGCTGTGCTCTAGGCATCAGTGCATTATTTCATTTCTTTTGGCCTGATGAGAAGGAAATAGGTACAGTTAATGTGCCCATTTCACAGACTGGTAAACCAAGACTGACAAGAGAGAGAACATGCCTGTGGCTGCACTGTGGTTAGTAAGTGGCAGAGCCCACGCGGATAGACTCAGCTCGCCACGCTGGCTGCATTCCCTCACTGAGGGCTCCACGCAGCAGGCAGCGCCAGTGGCGAGGACAGACTCTAGGACGCAGAGGGTAACGAACAAATCCCCAAGACGTGGAGTTCTGGATGGGAAATACGTTCTGTTGCTCTTTTACTTTCAAAACTAAACATTTTGTTAAGAAAATAATTATGGATGAAATTCACACACTAGGCAGGCTACACAAAATATGGAAAATTTAAGTAACGTCTTCAAAATCAGCCTAATATTAATGTTGAAGAATTACCAGGGGAGTATCCTAGTAGGCTTTTTAAAAGTATTTAAAATCCAGTTGGTTTTATTAATGTATTATATTGCATTCCTTTTTTACTTAACATTTAAGCATAGTACTTTCCCATGTCTTTAAATAGTTTTCAGAAATATCATTTTCATGACTACATGATACTTGATCATACGCATGTATCAGAATTTGTATAACTTTCCCATGAGTTGTTTCTGAATTTTTCCTATTATAAACTGTGCTCCAGGTGACATAGTTGCACATAAAAACTTATGTATATATTTTTAATTCCAAAAGTCTTAAATATAAAAGGGATCTATAGAACACACCATCAGATGTGGTAATAAAGCAAAGTAAACTATGGAAAGGGGGCTTCCCTGGTGGCTTAGTGGTAAAGAATCCACCTGCCAATGCAGAAGAAAGTGAAAGTGGAAAGTGAAGTCGCTCAGTCGTGTCCGACTCTTTGTGACCCCGTGGACTGCAGCCTCCCAGGCTCCTCCGTCCATGGGATTCTCCAGGCAAGAGTACTGGAGTGGGTTGCCATTTCCTTCTCCAGGGGATCTTCCCAACTCAGGGATTGAACCTGGGTCTCCTGCATTGCAGGCGGATGCATTACCCTCTGAGCCACCAGGGAAGCTAATGCAGGAGGTGTGGGTTCTATCCCTGAGTCAAGAAGATGCCCTGGAGAAGGAAATGGCAGCCTACTCCAGTATTCTTGCCTGAGAAATACCATGGGCAAAGGAGCCTGGTGGTCTATAGTCCATAGAGCTGCAAAAAGTTAGACATGACTGAAGCGACTAAATAACAACAAACTATGGAAGTACATAAAAGGTCTGTAGGTGACTTTATAACTCAGTCACCACTAGACATTGACTAAATAAGATTTCTCTTCTCCTTTAAGAAGTCTTTCTCAGCTTCAGCAATTGCTCATCACGGAAAGCTCAGGTTTCATATGTGATACCAGGAGCAAGGGGAGGAGTGTGTGAGCAGGGGCAGATTTAGTAAACATTTCCCAAAGCATCCAGCCTCTCCTTGTCCTGGTATGTACATCATCTGAACTAGCCTAACACACAAAGCAACAGACGCTACCAGAGCTGGAGTTAATTTCCAAGTTCCTGATTAATTCCGCCTTTATTTAAGAGTTTGGATGAATGGATCAAGAAAATTATTTTTATGACCTCAGTATTCTATTTACTGTATTCCTTTAGAAAATTCTATCCTATCCTTATTTCATTTAAATATAAACCTCAAAATTTCTATCTTCATCTTCTGCTTTAAAAAATTTGCATTTTTATACACTAAAGTGCATGCCCTTTATAATATTTTATTTATGATGGCAGACTGAGCTGAAAACTCACTTAGACCTAAATTAATACAAACAGAGAGTCCTAAGAACATACACACACAAATAATCACATATGAAAGTCAATATTAGGAAACCTGAAAGATAAGTTCCGGAAAGATAAAAATTAGATGGAATTACAGTTTTTTTAAACAGCAAGTGCTGTCACAGAAGGTGGGGGCGGCTGCAGGGCAGTACCCCTGGGGTGGGAGCTGGGAAGAGCAAGGCGTGCGTGGGGACACCAACGAGGTGATCAGCAGCAGTTCCACAGGTGAGCAGCCAGACAGCCTTCTCCCTCCTTCCCCCCACGTGCCAGGAAGCAGCACTAGCAATGTGGGTGTCTGTCTCCAAGGGCAGCAGTGAGAGGCTGCTGAGAAGCTATCTCAGTGTACCAGGTGGCTTGATTTTCTTCCTAACTGAAAGGAATGTTTTAACACCCTCTCGGATCCCTCTTCAGGATTGAAGAATTTCTCTCCCCAGCCTTTGGGGACAGCCTTTAATGGTTGGTCCTCCATGGATCTGCCTTGGCTGAAGTCTCAACAGACTCAATTGCTTTCACATAAGTCTTGGGTAAGCCCAGTCATTGAATCAACCTTGGCCATATGTCTCTTCCAAACACATTTTACACAGTAAAGAAAAACAACAGAACACTTGAGATTGATGTTGGAAACATTCCATTTGATAGAGTCAACACAAGCAGAGGAAAATCTTCCCCAAAGAGGCATGGGACATCAGAAGGCTTAAAGGCTTTAAAAAAAAATGTTCTCATAGACTTTCTCTCATTGAATTTTCACAGCCCCAGGACATGGGAATTATTCAGCTTTACAGATTTGGAAACTGAGGTTTTGAGTGTGAACTCCCTCAGCTAAAGCCAGGAATTGCATGTAAATCCTCTGAAGGATATCATAAAAGTGGAGTTGACCTTAATTTCAATATTAGTATGGAAGGGCAGGTTAAGTTGTAAAGTATAGCATCATATTGATATATAATAGAAAAGTTATTAATTCATAATTATAAGATGCTTTTCACTACAGCGAACATGACATGCTTGCTAATGGGCACCGTTGGCCACTGATTCAGGCTATTAGAGCAGCAGCTGGCCTTCTTCAATCAACCAAGCAAGTGTTATCCATAACCAGGATGGACCTGGCAAAGGTCCAAAAACAAAGCAATTTGCTACTTTCCATTTCCCTAAATCCATCACCAAAATAATAGAGCAAACGCTCCCATTCAAATCACTTTTATATATGCTCAGGCTGAACTAGATGAAGGCCCTTGGCAGGCAAAACATTCAGAATCCACTTTAGTACTGTCGATATATGAAGCAATCAACCCAGCAGGGTACTATGTAAATGTAATGGCAAACATTTTAATAATAAACTAAAAACACTCAGACCCCTCAGCCAGGTACCAGGGCCTGGTGCTGAGAGTCTGTTTGAGGGTGATCTTGTGGGTAGGAAGAGAAGGAGGATATTGCAGTGACTCCCATTGCAAAGTGAAAAATATTTGCAGTGATAGGAAGAGGTTGAACAAACTCTACATGTATTATCACCATATATCATTTACTCACGGAGCTCAAAGTGAGTTTTGGGAGCCCATCACCAAATTACATTAATTGCTATAAATCACTACCCTTCACTAAGAAGTGTCTATGTGTCAGCCTCAAATTTGTCTTTAGCACCTCATTGTATGCTTGGCTTTTGGAAGAAATGGAAGCTCAGAGAAGTTAAATAACTTCCCCCAGATCACCATTAGTCAGGATTAGAGCTGGCATTTAAAACCAAGCATTCAGACACTGGAGCCTGGGTGTCTGCCTGCTGCAGATACAATGCGGACCAGAGCTGGGATGGCAACAAGCTTGTGCCATGTCTGCTGAACCCCAAGCAATGCTTGACCTTCTCCCTGGAAAGATATGGAGATGGTGGGAGCTGACTATGGGGAGGAGGAATATCCTGGAAATCTAGATCAAGGATGTAGCTGGTGTCATGGTTACAGGGTGGGAGGGGACTGTGTCAGCAAATGGGGGAACTTGAGAAAATTCCCAGGTTGTACTAGTGGTAAAGAACCCACCAGCCAATGCAGGAGACATAAGAGACGCAGGTTTGATTCTTGGGTTGGAAAGATCCCCTGAAGGAGGAAATGGCAGCCCAGTGCAGTATTCTTGCCTAGAGAATTCCATGGACAGAGGAGCTTGGCAGGCTACAATCCTTGGGGTCTCAAAGAGTCGGAAATGTCTGAAGTGACTTAGCACGCGTGCACAATAGAGACCTTTGTGTCCTCAAAGAAGTTAGCAGCCTAAGTAACATTTCAAAGAGAGTTTGCTGCCTGTATTTATTTTTTTAGAAAGCTCAGTAAATTCAGACCTGACCTGCTTTTAAATGTCTCAGTCTCACATACTTAAGTGATGCCTATATGAACATAAATGCTGAAGACAGAATCCTGGTGCTTCAGTGAGGTAAAGACAAAAATATTTGGCTTTTTGTGTTCAATTCGCCAACAATCTCTTCGAGGTTTGTAAATTCCCTATAGGTTGCCCCTATCTCCACCTCCCCACCTGTGGACGGCATTGATCCCTCCACCAATGCTGTTGTCCCAGACCACACTGACCAAGCAGGGCAGCTGTCTGCAGCCCAGCCCACCAGAAGGGATTCCAGAACCATGCTCTCAGCTCTCAGCTCCCGGGTGGTTACCAGTGGCTTCCTGCCTTCTTGTCAGCCTGGGTTTGTGCCTATAGTAACAGGGTCCATTTTATGGAAATGCTCCTGCTTGCTCTTCCTTTCAGATTATCCTAGTTGACCTCCCTGCTCTTTGCCAGAGGCATCTGTTGCTTTAGGGAAGATTAGGGTGTTGAATTAGGAATGCAAAGAGAGTGAAAGATTCAATATTCAGCCTAAAGACTTCAGTGAAACATAAGTTTTGAAAGCCTGGCTTTACCAAGAGGGAAAAGGGCTTTCTACATTGTAAATGTAAGCCTTAGGAAGTCCTTAACTCAGGATTTCCTGGCAAGGTTCCCACCCACCGTGAGACCTGTTTAGCCTGGGTGAGGAGACAGGGGGCTGCTGCTGGACAGAGACAAGGCAGGAAGGTGTTCTGAGTCTCAGAGTGTTTGGCTTTACTCAGCAAGTTCACCGCCTTTACGTTCAGAGCTTTGTAGTCTACAAGTGCCTGTGTTTCCAAGCATTTTACTCTGTCTTATTTCCTACGAGCTCAGCAGAATGAAAAAGAATAAAATGAGAATAAGAGAAAAATAATAAAAAAGAAAATACTTGTCAAGAAGAAAGGCAAGACTTGATTGCGCAGGCTCAGATTTTTCTAGCCCCCAGGTGGGATGGCAAGGTGGCTGGCTTTTGCACGCTGAAGCTACTGCAAGTTTCTCAAAAAAGGAAAAAAAAAAAAAAATGGAGGGGAGGTGGGTGAAAGGTAACAGCCTAGGGAGGATAAGAGATAAAGGAAGAGGTAAGAGATAAAGGAGCTGCTTGTTTCTCACTCTCAAAGTCAAGGAGACCTTCCTGACCACTTAGGCGCAGAACGGCTCCTCGAGGGTCAAAAAGGGAGGGGGCACCCCCAGGCTTCCCTGGTGGATCAGACAGTAAATAATCTGCCTGCAATGCAGGAGACCTGAGTTTGATCCCCATGTTGGGAAGATGCCCTGGAGAAGGAAATGGCAACCCACTCCAGTGTTCTTGCCTGGAGAATCCCATGGACGAAGGAGCCTGGTGGGCTATGGTCCATGGACTCACACAGAGTCAGACACCAGTGAGCAGCTAGGTTTCATTTCCACCTTCAACACATCACAGTAGTGATGTCAACCTACCCACAGGCCTCTTCGCTAGACTCCATCTTGGCTCAGAGACGCACATGCGCACAGCGGAGGACTCCGAGTTAAACCAAGTATGGACTCAAAGCCAGGCAAAAGCAAGATGACTGATCAGAAGAAGCCCGGCAGGACTCCCCATATCAGTGACTCAGACTCCACGAGGGCGCGGCTCTCTCTCTGAGTCCACCGAGCGAGTCTATTCACAGATACTCTTTCCTTCAGATAAACACTTTACTTTTTTCACTACTTTCCGTCCCTTTGCGGAAGTTCATTTCTACACAGCTAGTGGGCCAGGACCTTGTCACAGGCCACTGGCCCTGGTGGTTCAGTGCTCTAGCCTGCCTTTACTCGCTGGCTGGGGAACCAAAATCTTATTTCAAGCCGCTGCAGGCCACCAGGGATCACTAGCCCATGCCCTCCCTCGACGCCTCTTCAGACTGTGGGAATGATGCCCGGGCCACATCCCCGTGGGCGTCTACCTGACAATCCTGGTTGTCCCCTAATTTCAGTCTCCTCCCTCAGTGCCTAGAATTTGAATTCCCTTCCTAGCTTGATTTATCCCTGCTCACCCTCGCTCTTTCTAATTCGACAAACTTCCTTCCACTGAAAAATGCAGTGCTAACCATATTCCTCGGAGGTTTTGACTCATATTTTGAACTGTTTTTCAAGCACTAATTATTTCTTTCATGTTATTCAGAATCAGTGTTTCCTCATTTGGAATCCCCCCTGCCCCCACGGAATTTAATGTATACGTATGAAAATTAAGACCAGTTTTAGCTGAAAATAGATCCTCTGGGAGTTCTCTGCAATCAGCTGACTGGCGCAGTTAAGAGGAAGCTGGATGGCTTCCTGAAGTTGGGGCTTCAGATGGGGATGAAATAAGCTGGTGCAGCAGCTGGACACTTTTCAGGGGTGTCCTGCCAAGACGTCCTTTACCAAGTTGCCCGCAAGGAGGAGCGGGGTTGTGTGGGGGTGGCCGGGACCTGGTGGCTGGTGGCCCAGCACACTCTGCTGCCCCAGAAGCAGCTGGGGTGTGGGGGGCCAACTGAATGTTTCAGCAGAACTGAGGTCTGCAAATTTCCAGGGGAATGTTCTCCTGAGGAGGGCAGCCAGCAACTCAGAAACCCAAGATGCTCTGCACGTAAACAGTGTCCATGTAACTCATTAGGTAGCAAAACCCAACCTGAACAGACACAGTGATGTTTGTGGTCCTCAGTTATCCTGCTTAGGGTAAATATCCATATGTACTACTGCAGATGTACCTGCATCTGCAGGGTACAGGGCGCTGCCCCAGAACCCCCTGGTGGAGTGGGTAATATACAGCATATACACTTTACTAGCTTTTTCTAATTTCCAAAACACATCTGGATCTAAGGTTTGGAAGAATCACTTCTCAAATACTCTTCAAGGAACATCCTTTTAATCTGTAACCCAAAGAGATCAAACATGAGGAAGCAAAGGATGTGTGCATTGGGAAGTGGTAGTGTGGAGACTTAGAGGAAGTAGGCAGAACACACGTCCTAGTTCAGAGGCGTTATGGTGAGGGCTGCAAGTCCCCGCTGCCTTCAGCAAACCCTGGCACTGCCCATCCCAACAGCATCCTTCTGCAGAACACCCCTGTTCTGCCTTCTTCTTTCAAATGATAAAAGCAACCCAGACGGCTCAGCAGGTTAAAGAATCTGCCTGCAATGCCAGAGACACAGGAGATGCAGGTTCCATCTCTGGGTCAGGAAGATCCCCTGGAGTAGGAATCGGCAACTCACCTCAGTATTCTTGCCCGAAAAATCCCACAGAATAGCTTCATGGGCTACAGTCCATAGAGTTGCAAAGAGTTGGACCTGACTGAGAGACTATACAGAGACACACACACACACACACGACCTTTATATAGAGTGTCCAAGTGGCAGGTACTGTCCTAACACTTTGCATATATTATCTTGAGTCGTCAGTCCTCAAAACAGTACTTCTATTTTACAGACGGGAGAACTGAGGAGCTGAGAGCCTGAGTGACTGGATACACCACCACGTGGCAAGTGATGGACACAAGTGAGCCAACTCAGGGAGCCCACGCCAAGGGCCCCACGAGGTTCGCGGATGCCCCGGTCTGCTCTCCACAGGAAGGACTGGGGCACTTCTGTGAGAGGAAAGTGGATACAGCTTCCCACGTGGCGAGAACAGGCAGGGTCAGGAGGTCAGAGCTGCTTTTCCACTGCTGACACTTCTTTTTTTTTTTTTTTTTTTAACTGTTTCCTTCATTGATATCTTTATTTTTTATTTTTTTTTCTCCATTTATTTTTATTAGTTGGAGGCTAATTACTTTACATCATTACAGTAGTTTTTGTCATACATTGAAATGAATTAGCCATGGATTTACATGTATTCCCCATCCCAGTCCCCCCTCCCACCTCCCTCTCCACCCCATCCCTCTGGGTCTTCCCAGTGCACCAGGCCTGAGCACTTGTCTCATGCATCCAACCTGGGCTGGTGATCTGTTTCACCCTAGATATACATGTTTCAATGCTGTTCTCTTGAAACATCCCACCCTCGCCTTCTCCCACAGAGTCCACAAGTCTGTTCTATACATCTGAGTCTCTTTTTCTTTTTTTGCATATAGGGTTATCGTTACCATCTTTGCTGACACTTCTTTTGAGATATTATATCTTTAAGTCAACCTTCATGCCGTCATTGCTAAAATGAGATTTAGAATCCTATCTTATAGGGTGGTTGATTTGATGAAATGGATAAAATGATAGCCCCTTTCAACCCAGGTCTCCCGCATTGCAGGCGGATTCTTTACCAGCTGAGCCACAAGGGAAGCCCAAGAATACTGGAGTGGGTAGCCTATCCCTTCTCCAGGGGATCTTCCTGACTCAGGAATCTAACCACGATCTCCTGCATTGCAGGCGGATTCTTTACTAACTGAGCTAACAGCTATATCAGAGTATCTCAAGCTAAAAACCTGGTCTCATCTTAGGGCTTTTCCATTACCTGATCCCTCTGCCTAAAGGTTTACGAATGCAGTCTCCACCTGGTTCCTTCTCCTAGTTTAGGTCTCAGCTTCTCAGAGAGAATGTCTTTAGCCGCCAATTTTATCACAAAGATCCAGAAATCTCTATCACACAACTTCGTCTTATTTCCTTCATAGTATTTATCATCAGCTTTTTATGTGTAATTTTCCTGTCTTCTTAGATGTTTATTTCTATCATGGCTGTCTCTCTTATTCCATAAAAATGAAAGCTCTAGTATAAAAGGCATCTTTTTTAGAATTCGGGTTCAAAGTTTTACACCGTGTACCTAGTATAGGGTCTGGCATAAGGGCTGTGACCATACTATAATTCTTATATCATTGGCTAAACAAACAGTACTCCTTGTATGTAATTTCCTATCTTATCTCCTATTTCTGCCTCCAGAAAGAGAATGCAGATTCAGTCAAATACAAAAAGTGCCTGGGGACATTCCGACCGGGAAGTGTTTGCACCTCTTGCCCTTTTGCTTTCAAGCCAACCAAAATTTCCATGAAAATTAGGATAAAAAGGACAGACAGAAGGCATCACAAGTTTTAGAATATGTGTGGATTTGACCTATTACAGGATAATAAGATCTTCTGCCTTCTCATACTATTTAGAGACATGCTTAATCTTGCCCAATTTATGTTTTGATGTCGTTCGCATTAAGCAGCTCAATTCATGTGGTTCTAACACCTTAAATTAGGAGATGTTCCTGTAGCACCTGCATGTTCCTGTATTCTTAACCCCCTGAAGAAAAACAGAAATAAAAGAGATTTATACCAGCTCCAGAACCATGTGAATGAAGACACTCAACAGGCTGAAGAGTGAGGCCATATGGCAGTACTTAGAGTTTGACAGTCTTAATTAAGCAATCTGCTCACCAGCATCACCAGTGAGAAACCTGGCATGATGACTGTCCTCATCCCTGCCCCCTAAGAGACATTTCCAATGTGCGCATGTGCTAGGTTCTAAAAATTCTCATGCACGAGGCATAGCCTGCAGTCATAGAATGTCAGTCCTGAAAGGGACCTTAGCAATACAGTAGAACACCCTCAACCGCTTCAGTCATGTCCAACTCTTTGCTACCCTATGGACTGTAACCCTCCAGGTTCCTCTGTCCGTGATACTCTCCAGGCAAGAATACTGGAGTGGGTTGCCATGCCCTCCTCCAGGGGATCTTCCGGACCCAGGAATCAAACTCGGGTCTCCTACATCTCCTGTATTGCAGGTGGATTTTTTTTTTACCAATGAACCACTTGGGAAGCCCAAAGCTAGAATCAGGATAGGCGAGAGAAACATCAACAACCTCAGAAATGAGGATGATAGCATTCTAATGGCAGAAAGGAAAGAGGAACTAAAGAACCTCTGGATGAGTGTGAAGGAGGAGAATGAAAGAGCTGGCTTAAGATTAAATACTAGAAAACTAAGATCATGGCATCTGGTCCCTTTACTGCGTAGCAAATAGAAGGGGAAAATGTGGAAGTAGTGACAGATTTCCTCTTCTTGGGCTCCAAAATCACTGAAGACGGTGACTGCAGCCATGAAATTAGAAGACGATTGCTTCTTCACAGGAAAGCTATGACAAACCTAGACACTGTTGAAAAGCAGAGATAATACTCTGCTGACAAAAGTCCATATACCTAAGGCTATGGTCTTCCCCGTGATCATGTACAGTTGTGAGAACTGGACCATAAAGAAGGCAGAAAGAATGCCAAAGAATTGATGCTTTTGAACTGTGGTGTTGGAGAAGATTCCTGAAAGTCCCTTGGACAGTAAGGAGGTCAACCCAGTCAATCTTAAGGGAGATTAACCCTGAATATTCACTGGAAGGAGTGATGCTGAAGCCGAAGATCCATTATTTTGGTCATCTGATGTGAACAGATGACTCATTGGAAAGTTCTGATGCTGGGAAAGACTGAGGGCTAAAGGAAAAGAGGGTGTCAGAGAATGAGATGGCTGGACAGTATCACCAATGAAATGAACATGAACTTGGGCAGACTCCAGGAGATGGTGAGGGACAGGGAGGCCTGGCGTGCTGCAGTCTATGGGGTCACAAAGAGTCGGGCATGGCTGGGCGAATGAACAATGACAAAAAGAACACCCTCACAGTGAGCTCTGCTGCTTTTACCACCCAAATCTTCCTGGATGCCTTGATTGGTTCGGGGATAGACATGTGACCCAAGCTAGACCCAGAGAGTTAGTCATGGAGTGTTTGTTGGGACACTTGGTAAAAGAAACGATCTGGCTTGGTAAGCTAGAAGAATGAAAGGCTGGAACTTCTGGTGGCCATGCTGGAGGAAACCCCTCTGACAGTGAGGAGTACCAACACTATATAAAGCAGAGCTGAATAATGGTGATATTGATGATACCATTCCAGTATCTAGATCCAGGTGTTCCTGAAGCCAGATCAGACCTTGAGATGTTCAATCATGTGAGCTGATTATTTTGTGGTTTTCCTAAAGCCAGTTGGGAGTTGGGTAACTTTGGAATCCAATCAAAATAACCTTAATAGATCCTCATTATACAAATGGGGAAACAGGGGTCCAGAGAGGAAAAGGATTATACAAGTTAGTGTTTGAGCTGGAACAGACTCAAGGATTCTGCACTCTTTTGGAAAACTTGTCTTCTAGATGTCTTCCCCAGTCTAGACCCTGGGGTTTGCCTGGGGCTCTGCTCTCACCCTTGTTTCATATTCTGGTACTTCTTAATCATCCTGCCTTCTCCCCCGACCCGCTCCCCTTCTACATTCCTCCCATCCATCCCATCTCAGATCTTCTGAAATGGCTCCGTGTAAGCCTGAGCCTTCCCAGCAGTTCTCTCTTATCCGTGTCCTATTCTGAACTTCCAGAAAGCCAGCCACACTGATCACAGGGCCCCCCTTTTTACCTAGTCCCTGTATTGGTGATTCAAAACACTGAAGGTAGATTTCAAAGTCTCAGTCAATGCCAGCCATTCCCTGCCCTTGCATCTCTCCGTAGTGTCCTCCGCTTCTCTCACCACCAATAAGAGCTGCTGTCAATGACAGCAGTGGTGTGATACAAACAACATGTGTGTTTGGTCTTTGGCACATATCATCTGACCTGTCTCAGGAGCAAGGGTGACTTCATGGAGGTGACTGTAGATGCCTATGAGGGGCAGGTGGAATAAAGGAGGAAGCTGATTAGATGACAGGGAGACAGTGGAGACTGGAGAACCACCAGGAAGGCCTCAGCCACTGTTCCAGCAGAGTTTTCAGAGCCCTTTACAGACCTGAGCATTTAATCCTCAGAACAACCTATTGAGGCTGCTACCACTGTGATTCATTTGCCTCTGGGGTCTATATTCTGGAGACCCAGTACTTCCCGGAAGTTATGAATTTTTAAAAATGAAATTCTCAATGTTGACAACAAATTCCTTTCATTAAACACTTCAGACTCCTACACTGAGCCGCCAAACAGGATAAGCAGGACGTATCTGTGGGACAAATTTAGTCCACGAGCTGACAATGTGATTCCTCTGGTCTATTTATTCCTTTCATTCCACTGATAAGAAAATTTATGCCAAGAGAGCTCTACCCATATCCACATTCCTCTTCTCCTAAGGCCCTCTTATCCTGTTACCTCGTATGTTTCCCAATCTTCAAAGTACAACTTATGACCCTAGTCTAATGGAGGATCTCTAAGCATTTTACCATATCCCTCTCTGATGTGTATATGTGTTCTTTTCAGTCTGCAATTGTTTTATATCACTTTACATTTATGAAATGAGGTAGTTAATATAATGCATTTATGAGGATCATAGTAAATATTAATTAGCTGATTAGTCAACACTGTTACAGTTATGTTGGTGGTAGTGGGTGGGGAGCAAACCTGTAAAAATATTACCTTTCTATAGGATTCTGTTTACTTATAGTAAAAAATCATGAACATAAACAGAAGTCCACATTCAGACCCAAAGCATAATCACCTTCATGATGATGGAGTGAATTAAGTGACACCAGAATAATTTTCTTTGGTATATCATGACAGTTTAAAACAAATATACCACTTGTAACTCCAACTTATTCAGATCTATGTAGACTGTAGTATAGGGCATGTTAAATAATTTCACTAATCAGTTAATCAGTCTCCCAACCTGAAAGAACATGCAAGTTAGTAGTGCAGAGGACAATCAGAAAATGGAAAGGAAATTATCATTGGTTTCTTTTCCATTTTTTTAAACCACTAAAACTGAAAACCAAAAGAACTTAGGAAGTTCTCAAGGATAGAGGATATACACAGACAAAATCCTGAGTCAGCTTGAACTCAAGAAACAAGAATTCCTCCACCTGCCAGGTTGGAAAGTTCATCCATTTACTACCACTCAAATGAAACCTTTTTAGCAGGGTCAAAAGGGCCTTTGTTTTGACATTTAATTCACTGGCGATATATTTCCTGTGTTAGGATGCAAAACACCTCTCACATTGCTTTTTCATTAATTGCCTTCATTTTTCAAGTTCCCCGTGTGATTTATAGTCAATTAAAAACACCCTCAAAAGCCATGACTCATGTATGTTAAGTACAAATATGATTAATGGGACACCACAGACTCCGTGGGTGACCTGGCTACCAACCAAGGTCAGTGTCAAGGTGGCATGACCAAGAAACGTCTTGGTGAAAGGAACACAGGCGAAGGGCCAAAAGCCAGGAGTATAGGGTCATGGGTAATCTGGCACCGGGCCCATTCAAAAAAAGCAAAATAGATACTTTTTTCCATATTATGGAGGAAAAATGAACTTGTCTATGAACAGAAAAAACATAATGCAGTAGAAATTTTCTATTTCATCCAGATTGACAAAAACAGATGGGAAAATTAAGAGGCAAATTTCCCTGGTGGGTCATCACCAACATCAACAAAAGCTACAAGGCCATAAGACCACAGAACTCTGGATAAGAGCCAGAGCACAGAAACCCTTGACTCAAAATTGGATGCCACCAATTACAAGCAATACAACCATGGATAAATGGCCTTGCTTAGCCCAGCCTCAGTATCCTCACCTGTAAAATGGGCACATGAGTGTATTTTTCCCTTAAGGTCTGTTATGAGGTTCAAGGTGACACTCCACACTTAGAGAGCATGCAGTAAACATCAGCTATGAAGGCCATAGATGCTACACTGGTCAACTCTAGGGGGGCCTTTTAAATTTTCCAACATCTGCCTCTAATGTGGGCACACTTGTTACATTTTCTGAAAGTTCTCTAATACCTTAAATCAGTGGTTTCCCACAAAATGAGGTAAACAAAAACATTTGGCACATTTTTTACAATACAAATTTCCCCAAAAGACTGACTTCTCTTTTGTTCAGTTCAGTTCAGTTCAGTCGCTCAGTTGTGTCCGACTCTTTGCGAATTGGTCCTTATTCCTATTTTGTTTGTTTTTTGATAACAATGACATTTTAAAAGTCTGGCCAAAGTAAATGGAGGTAGTCTCACTTTATCTCACTCATTAGCCTGCTTCTTCTTCTTTTTTTTTTTTTTCATATTCAGACTAAGAAAAATGTTGTAAAATACACTCTTATCAATCCAAGATTTTTTAAAAATTCTATTGGTCCATGAAATTCAAATCCTAGAATCATTGCTTTAGATTCTTTTTTAATCTCTTCAGATTTTAATGGCCATGATTTGTCTGCTAAATTCAGGTTTAGATGGCCATTATAAGAATACCAAACCTATCTAAGATCTATGTACAATAATAATACTAACAACAGCAATAATAATAACAGCAATGGCAAGAATAATAGTAATAATACTACCAGCTTCCAGCTACTCACAACTATGTTCTAAGCATCTTTCCATCAATCATTGCATTAACTCTAGAGTTAAAGACTGTGGTTATCCTTCTTAGAGAGATGAAATAATTCAGACTTGCAGGATTTGGATAACTCACTCATTGTCATGCAGCTAACATGGGACTATGTCATTTGTTTGAACTCTAGTCAACATGAGTTTTAAACTGTATGACTTTAACCTCAATACTATAATCATCAGAAGAATGCAATCGGGGCCCATCCTTACTACAACTATCAGAAGGTCCCTGCCTGGGTGTTTCCAAGAGGGGGCAGTGAAGAAGCTGTTCTGCTTAGGGGAAAGCATCCCCTGCCAAGAAAAGCAGGAGGTAGTCCCAGGGGCATGGTCTCCTGTCCTGTTTGAATGGCGGTCTTTGTCTCATCCCCGTGTTGACCCAGGTTAGTCAGAGGCAGCGGCCTCCATTATGGCCTCATTACATCTCTTTCGGGAGTCTCTTTTTGACTGGGGTCGCTTTGCTGTGTTAGGATCTGTGTAGAGACAGTGACTTACGCCCGTACTTGAGTTCCTCCATGCTGTCCAGCCTCTCTCGCAGTTAGCTTGGCTCTGTGATTAGGTCTGGCCAAGAGTGTGAACAGAAACAATACACAGCCCTTTTGAGCTCAAGTGGCTAAACATCCATGGTGCCTTCTCTACCCTTCTCCTTGTCCCCCTCTTTGCCAGCTTGATGACTTGGCCAAATATGGTAGGACCAAGAAGGGAGCAGCTTGCGTCCTCGAGTTCCTGCGTGGAGGGCAGTTTCATAAAGGAGAGTTACCCAGAGAGAGACCAGCTATGGTTCCCTTAGCAAACAGATCCCTCCCTGGTGCCAGGAAGGTCTGTCTGAGCTGATTAGAGCAGGGCAGAGTGTTCCGTTCTGTGATTTTTCAGGACACAAGATAGTCAGGGCCTTATCACTTGGTCTTTGTCCACATCAGCCAGTTGGCTGGTCAGTTTTCCAGGCCAACTCTTCTTCTGGAGCCTGGGAGGCTGTAACCGGGGTCACTACCCAAATCTTGTGGTACTAAGATAGTGGCTACCAGAATCGCATGATTTTCACATTGCAGAAGAAGCAACCTCATCAACCAGTTTAAGAGAATTCTGGGTCTTGGAGGCCTCGAAGGACCGCCTACAACCAACCTCAGACAGAGCCCTCCCTGAGTCCAAAGATCATGAGTGGATGTCTCCTTTCCGAGTTTCTGCCTTTTAAACTGTCTTCCCCTTTCTTCTTGTACTTCTCACAGATAATGAGAATAACCACATCTTCCCAGCTCACCTTTCAAGACTGAGATGAAGCCAAGTGCTCCTGAGTTGGGGGCTTTGCCTCACACTGTGAAAGATACAGTGATAAAACTCCCTTGGTTACTTTAGAAGAAATAGTGGGATGCCATGTTTTGATCCTAGAAGCTTGTTGAAAAATGGCCCTTTAAAGACGAAAGCAAGTCTAGTTACTGGAAAGGAGAGCAGAATAAAGAGTTATTTGGATGTGAGGAAAATAAAAGGCTTTAGAACAACTGAAGGAAAAATGTATCGGAGTGAGCAGTGAATAAAATATTATGGAAATAAAAGGAGTGGAGGTGATCATTAGTAACAGTTAAAACAGAAAGAGATAAGTCAGTGAGAATTGAAGAGAAAGATGAAAAAGGATAAAAGGAAATATTACTGTCTGAACAAAGAGAGCAGGAAGTCGTGGACAGAATAAACATTTACTGGAAGGTGCTGAATGCTGAACACAGAATTGGTTGAATTTAAGTCTGGGGTGTGAGCAGATATACTATGTCTGCCAGGCAAAGAGACATTTTCAGACAAGTTTATAGAATGGTGAAAAGTGTGGACATCAATTGATTGATTATGCTGTATTTTATACTTCCTGCAAGACAAAAATTCATGATGATTGGAAGCCAAAGCTCTTGTAAAATATTACAAAGACAAAAAGAAAAATGGAAAGTGTCAGTGTCATAGGAGGAGTTCGAGGTAATGTTACTTACCTGGTTTCATTTAACCTCTGGTATTACCTAGATCATCAGCTTATATTTACATGTTACTGAATGATCCCTAACCATTTCCAGGATCTTGGCAGTGACCTCACATATCTAAGTACACTTAAACCACTGATTCTGTTCGATTCTTCCCAGTTTTCCTCCAGATGTTAGCCTTGTGACAATATGGTCTTCATTCTGAGAGAACGCACCACTCACTGGCTTTTTGGCTAATCACATTTTTCAGAGATAAAAAAGGTCTTGTGTTGGATCACAGAGAAATGCATGAAAGAAACTAAAAATGAGAAGGGAAGGAGGGAGATGTAAAATATTGGTTGTTTGGGGGAAAAAAGTCTGTTCAAAGTTTTGGACTTTTTATTTCCTCCTGCATGTTGAATAGAGCAAAATACATTGTTATTACTTCTAGAAATCCAGATTTTCCCAAACAGTAGTCAGTAGGCATTCTCAGCTCAGTGAAAACTTTCTTCTTCATTTAGGCACAATTAACCTTATTCACAGTATCTATGACAACCTATGCTCACTGTTTTGAGATAAACTAAAAAGTAGCAGCCCAGATCTGTTCTTTGTCCATTATTTTCCCCTAGTAATACGTATAGATCCAGTTTCATTGACAGGAGAGGGGGCTGGTCAGATTTTGCTGATCCAACAATTCACTTACAAAATCACATATAAATTATTAAATATCCTCAAATCACTGACTTTTACTGAATGTGCTATTATTGATAATCAACCCAGTTCCATTTCACTTTTACTAGCTTACACAGAATCAACAACCATAACCCACTAAATTACTTAGAGGATTAAAAAAAATAAAAAACCTACACAGACACACACAAAACTGTAATATTGGAATGTACAGGATGGTCTAGTTTAAATTAAAAAGATTCCCCAAAGTATGATTGTTTCCAGCTTCTCCGAGGTGAATTAAAAGCTGTTTGGTGTCGTGAAGATTACAGAAGCAATCACATTTATGGGCCTGCTTTGCATACCAACTCTATTAATTTCCATACTCAGGGTGGCTTCACATTTCCACACATGTTAATATAGATGCCATTTGGGATAATCACTTGGAAAAAAAAGGGAAAGGAGAGAGAGAGACAGAAGAGAGGGAGATGAAGCAGACGAGAGGAGAGGAGAGCCAGGAAAAATGGTTCTCGGAAGCCAAGTTCCATTTAAAATATAGTGATTCTGATAAACAGAAGAATCAAAAGACAAATGAGATTTCCTGATGGCCTGACCCAGGAGTCACATCAGGGATCAAATTAACAATGAAACCACATGTTGGAATTCACTCACTGGGCCAGTCTTGCACCTTGTCATTATAGACCCTAATTACTAAAATGATTTCATTGGCATAATTGCATCAAGACATGCATGGGCTTCACCTTTGCAGGGCTCCCTTGATCCTCAACACTGCATCTTCATTTCTGTGTTCCTTTCAACCCTTAAAGGGGTTCCAGCCTCACAGAACAGTCCAGTTGAGCCGGCTGAATGTTCTTCCCCTTTCATTTAAACATGCTCACCACATAGCACAGGAGTGAAGGAACACAGTCAGCCCGGAAGGCAAACCTGGGACCACAGGGCAAGCGTAGAGTTATCTTCCCTAAACCACAGAGCATCTGACCAAGCTAAGCCACCATTTTTATATCCTTCACTCCCAAATGTTAAAGAATGGTGCTCAAGAGCCTGCAATTAAATGGTTATTTGTCTACCATCAATTTTAAATTCATTGTGCTAAAACAAAACCATGCTTTTTTTGCATCTAGCAATGCATTCCATGCCCTCGTAAAGATAAAACAATATAATATTGGCATTAAAAAGAGGAAGATATTATAACCACAGATCTGAGGGTAGTATATTTTAAGGAAATCAATTGGAATTTGGGGGAATTTGAGCCTAATCTACAAAATAGCCAGTAGAGCTTTAGAATCTTTCAGAAAACCACATTATTAGTCTTAAGAGTGTAAATTCCTATACCTAAAAATTCCCATAAGCTAACCTTCTCTTCTGGATGTTATTTTTATCCAGTGCTCGTATGAGAAATCCAGGTAGAACAGCAATCCACAGGAAGGCAATGGTCTGTTCTCAGGATCTGCCCAGAGAAAATGGATTTCATTTCCTTCCCATAGGTCAATACTCATGGTAGAGGCTAGTGGTCCCCTTTCCTGGGAGCAGTCAGGAAATGCTCGCTGGTGATCAAATGTGACAAAGAGACACACACCACTCGGTTTACCTCTAAGCTGACAAAGCCCTAATTCAAGACTTTCCACCCTGGGTCAAACAGTGACAAGAAAATTGATCAGAAAACTCTTAGCTTAGGGAATCCCGTATGCTGAGGGACATTCTTAAACATCAGTGAATAGGCTAAAAGCACTGTTGAATGACTTTGCTTACAGTTTAAAATTGCCTGGTCCTCAATGAATTCAGCTGGCTGATCGATATGGAACACTTTCTGCTGAAATCCAGGAGTGCAGTCCAAATCTTCTGCAGATGTTAGCAGCAGCACCTGAGAAAACCAAAGCCATCAATATTTTAACGCAGCTTATATGTTTGCCCTGCTAACTTTTTACCAAATCTGTGACTTTTAGAAATGAGCTGAGGTTTTAATTTCATTTCCCAAATGAAGAGGTAAGTTGATACTTCTCCTGTGGCTGCCAACCATTCACTTTGGCAATGAGACTTGGAAAACACGCAAATGGGAACAGCTGTTGCAGTTTCCATTAAGTTGCAGTTAAAGAAATAACTTCGTCAGATTTTTACACCTGCTTAGAATCTCACCATGGTTTTCCATGTGTGAAATTTCATTACAGAAACTGTCAATTTCATATGATGCCTGAGCGAAAACCAACTTCACTTTCATAGATGCAAAGGATCATTGTCACCGATGAAGAGGAGGAAAACAGAACTATTTCACTGGAAGTTACTTTTAACAAGAATTCAAGGGCTCTAGACCTTCACAGTACAACATGGTGGCCATGAGCCACCCATGGATTCTGAGCACCTGGAATGTAGACGTGCTGAAAGTGTCAGCGGAAAGTACATGTGGAATTTTGAAGACTAAATACTGAAAACAAAAATAAAGTAAAATGTATAATTAATGATTTGTATATAGATTACATGCTAATATGCTATTTTACAGATTGGACTAGATAGAGTCACTATTAAAATTAATTTTACCCCTTTCTTTTTACTTCAGTTAGTTTCGTTATTAGGCAATTAAAATTTTATAATTGCTTCTGAAGTCTCAGCTTTGTCTTTGGAAATTCTTAGGGCATTTCACTCAGAAGTCAAAAATTCAGGTTATATGATTTGGAACATAAAAGTTAAGTGACAACTCCAGTCTCCACAGCAGCGCTATGATGTACTTAGCATATTATAAAACACATTTAACAGACAAGGGGCCCAACATTCTGTGTGTGTTAGTCACTTAGTCATGTCTGACTCTGCGACCCCATGGACTGTAGCATACTGGGCTCCTCTGTCCGTGGAATTCTCCAGGCAAGAATATAAGTGGGTAGCCAGCCATTCTCTTCTCCAGGGGGTCTTCCCGATCCAGGGATTGAACCCGGCCGGGTCTCCTGCACTGCAGGCGGGTTCTTTACCATCTGAGCCACAGGGATGCCCACCAACATCCTAGAGAGGTTAACAGTTGCTCCAAACCACGCAGCTGGAATGGGTGGAGCCAGGATCTGAATCCAGGCTTAAGTGTCCTCCGATTTTGACAGAGCTCTGCTCCCACCCTTCAGGCAGGACTTCGCCTGGGATATTTCTCTGAAACCTGTGGGATGTTGCTTTATCTGAGTCTGGTACCAGCAGCCAGTGTGTAGAAATTCACATCCCCAATATCATCACCACAACTGATGAGAACTGCTGTGTGTTCACCCTCAGGTGAGACAGTTAAGAGGCAACCATTCTGTCTCCCACCTGGCCCTGAGCGCCAGTTGTCCACGGTGGTATATGGCTTGATAGTTCATCATGCATCAGATGTCTTCTCCTTGGCTCATTTTCTCATCCCTTGTTGCTATTTTTCTGACATCACCCTCCAAATAAGACTGTTGGCACTCAAGTCTTTGACTCAGTACCTGCTTCTTGGGAAACTAAACTTTGATACCATGAGGGAAGCTCTTAACCACTGGACACAGGCTGTTGAAAACTCATTATTGTCCCTACCAGCGAACTCAAAGGAGTGTGCAAAAGGTTGGAAGCTGTGGAACCAGGGCCTCTCTCTAAATATGAACTCTCTGAAATGCACTGAACCCAAGGAACGAGAGCAAGAATCAATCTCACAGGGTTCACAGTGTGACTGACCTGAGAAACATCAGAGGAATTGAAATGGGAGAGTCACCACCCCGACTGGCGTCACCCTTCTAAAAATCAAAGGGGGAAGGATGTTCTAGTTCCATATCTGAGAACTTCTGCGTGTAAATCTTTCCGTTGCTTTGAGAGCAGGGTTGGGGTAGATCACTTCTGAGACAATTGTAACACTGACATCCCAAGTGGTGCACACAGAAAATGCAGATTCAGGACTCAGAATCATTTGCTGGCAATTTTACAAGCAGAAAATCTATAACTGGCGAACGTTAATTCAGTTAAACATCAAATGGTTGAGGGTCTTCCCCAGGCACAATGTGCCTACAATTATATATTAACCTTTTAATCAGCTAATTCTTCCTTCAAATCTCAGACCAGGAAACCAGTCATCCTAAAAAGGCTAAGGTAGATGACATTTCTCCAGGGCTGCTAGGCTAAGCATTCAGGACCAACTGAAAGTACAGGCGAATGGCATTCCTGGTGCTTATCTGTCTGTGGCTCAGTCTCTGTCCTGGCTTCTTGGCAGGTTCTATTCAGGATTCCTCTGGAACCACAAAGGAAAAATAAGCCATTTCCAACTGCAGACCCTCAGGGAGGGTGGGAGTGGTATGAGCACTCTCAGAGGCTCAGTTTTGTTTTTGCAAGTTCTTGAATCACTCCATCCAGTAGTCAAAATTCAGGTTAAGTGCTTGGCAATATGAACACACAGCACTCTCCTGGGCAAGAGTGACTTAGCAGGGTTAGAACCAGTCAAATAATTCACTCACTTCCTCCTCCTTGTGTCCATTCATTCACTTGCTCCCAGACAATTATTAAACTCCTGGGATTCAGTGAGCTCTTGGCTAGGTGTTTTCCTGAAGCTTATAGAGATGCCCTGTAACACAGCTATTAAAAGCATGAGCTCTGGAGTCATTTGACTTTGTTCATTCTTGGTTTTGCCCTTTACTGACTGTGCGATTTGGCATTTTTTCCCATCACTCTGGCATCAGTTTTCTCATGTAGGTAAATATGAAAAATAAGATGTGCATTGACAATGGCCTTGTGGGTCCAATGGAATGAATGAGGCATATAAAGCAATTAGAATAGTGCTGCATAGGATAAGCAGTCAAGAGTGCTGTTAGTATAGACTAGAAAAGGTGAGAGGCTTTAACAAATCGTAATTTAATTAATTCATTAACTAAAATTAAAATCTAATGTGAAAGGAAATCATGGGTCTCTTCAGGAGCATGGACAAGCTGGGAGCTAGGGACTCTAACATCATTTAGAGGAATCAAAGAAAGCAAACCCGCAGAAGGATCATTTTTGCTTTGATCTCAAAGATGGGTCTGAACTAGCTGGGTAAATATAGAGGAGCCAGAGGAATCTTTTTAACTAACACATACTTTGCTTTCACGTGAATTCCTTTATGCCTCTCTGGGTTTCATGTAACAGATCTCTGAAATGACAAGACCACATTTTAAAAAGAATCCAGACTAACTTAATGTTCCCCAAAAGCTGAACATCTGACTGGGCAGTAGTGATAGAAGGTTGTAGCTGTGCTATTGCGCCTTGAGGGAAAGGCTACCCACTCCAGTGTTCTGGCCTGGAGAATTCCATGGATTGTGTAATCCATGAGGTCACAAAGAGTTGGACACGACTGAGCGACTTTCACTTCAATTCACTTCACTTGAATTTTTAGCAGATTTGGCTGTAAAGAGTATTTGGCTGTGAACTTACATGTCTTCAATTTCAGTAACATTGAATTTGGTGGAATATCCCTCAGTGGTTTAAGATAAGTACTCGGACGTTAAAAAGCAGAGACATTACTTTGCCAGCAAAGGTCCGTGTAGTCAAAGCTATGGTTTTTCCAGTAGTCATGTGTGGCTGTGAGAGTTGGACCATAAAGAAGGCTGAGTGCTGAAGAATTGATATTTTTGAACTGTGGTGCTGGAGAAGACTCTAGAGAATCCCTTGGACTACAAGGAGTTCAAGCCAGTCAATACTAGAGGAAATCAATCCTGAATATTCATTGGAAGAACTGATGCTGACACTCTAATACTTTGGCCACCTGATGTGAAGAGCTGACTCATTAGAAAGGACCCTGATGCTGAGAAAGATTGAAGGCAGGAGGAAAAGGGGACGGCAGAGGATGAGATGGTTGCATGGCATCACTGACTCAAGGGACCTAGTTTGAGCAATCTCTGGGAGATGGTGAAGGACAGGGAGGCCTGGCGTGCTGCAGTCCATGGGGTCACAAAGCATCAGACATGACTGAGCGACTGAACAACAACCCAGACAGTACTCCATAAGTGAGCAGCCCCTTCTCCAATATCGTCAGGTGTCACTATTTTAAATAGGCGATCTGGACATGTTTTTCCCCATACTCACTTTAACATTTCTAGAATACATGCTATCAGCAACATTCCAAATGCATCTGTAATGCCCTGGCAGAAATGGTCTTCCTATATGGGTCCTCTGTTCATTCATGCCATTAGTTGGCACCTCAAAAACAATAAGCAACTGATACACCTTTGAACGCTCAGCAATGATCAAATTTTATGATAACCAAAGGATTTCTATTATGTGAAAACTACTATTAGCCTGCTCATGAAAGCAGATCTATGCCCAGACAGACTATAAACACAGGGCAGAACCACACTGGTTCTGTAGGATCCAGTTTACCAGCAGCCAGTTACCTGTTGTAACCCTCTCTGGCTCAGTTTCCTCAGACAGAAAATGAGGATAGTATCTTACAGGCTATTATGAAGATTAAATGAGTTAATTATTATAAAGAGCCTTCCATGGTACTGGACACATGGTAATTGCTCAATAAATGTTTTCTATCATTAGTATTATCACTTCTCTATATCATGTTTAAACCAATACTTATGATTCACCTATATCCCCCGGGATGAGACACCGACAAATATCAAAATACTACTTCACTGCTGCTGTAAAATTGTTCAATGGATAGACTGTGCTCGGAAATATCAGAGGGAAACAGCAGGGACCTGACTCAGATAGAAGAGCAGGAGGGAATGTGTACTTGGGGTCAGCTACCCAGCTGACCTATAGGCCCAGGGCCTATTGTGGGCTGAACTGTGCTGCTTTTGCAGGACATCGAGCATCCTTGACTCATTTGAAAAGACCGTGATGCTGGGAAAGATTGAGGGCAGGAGGAGAAGGGGACAACAGAGGATGAGATAGTTGGATGGCATCACTGACTTAATGGACATGAGTTTGGGTAAACTCCAGGAGTTGATGATGGACAGGGAGGCCTGGCATGCTGCGGTTCACGGGATCACAGAGTCGGACACGACTGAGTGACTGAGCTGAACTGAACTGACCATCCTTGAAAACGACAGCTCAGGGCCCTGTCCTCTATGGCAAGGGCCACTGCCTTAAGCTTACGCGTGGATAGCGAATTCTGACAACACATTCTCGACGCCTGCTTCTCTTTTTAGCTTCCATCTCTGTGCTGCTGTTCAGAGCCTTCTCTTTCAAAAAGAAGGAGTTTATGTTTGTCCTGACAGGTGCTGATTCAAGAGCATAGCCAACTTTAGATTTTGCTTCCAGAAAAATGATTTTTTTTTTTTCCTGCCCTAGACTGCAGGTTGCCAACTGGCAGCAGATGGGACGGATCGGGCCAGCAGATGTGGTAGTTCAGCCAGAGCGGTCTGTCATAGAAGCTAAATTATCATGTTATATTGAGCGCTCCTCTCTGAGCGGCCCTTGCCTGCACCACTCCTGCCTCCGCTCCGTAGTCACACCCTTGTCCGGCCCTCTAGGCATCGGAGTTTGCAACCCCCGCTTTAGACTCAGGAAATGTGCTTTCCAAGCAAAGAACCCTCCTTGTTATGACTCTCTAGTTATTTTTCATCATGGTACCCACAGCTATGTGCTCCTGGCACTACTGCAGTAGGTTTGGTCACGTGATGAAGCACTGACCAAAAGGAGCGTGGAAGGGTTTTCACCTCTAGTCCTGGCCCCTGAGATGCCTTCTCTTATCCTCCGGGGACGACAGGAAGGAAGGACTCCCAGGGTGATGGAATCAGCCAGCAGGAAGGACCCAGGAACTGGTCACTGTGTAGAGGCAAGCACCTAGGAGAGCTGCCCAGCAAGGAAACTCACATGCAAGTGTGGTCTCCAAGATTCCGGGTTGTCTGTTAGCAACAGTCGGCTGACGGTGCACTAGACTTGGGGGTGCAGGGCGGAGGGTTTTCTCTGCCACAGCATCACAGGCTGTCCCAGAAGCCAGGGAGAAATAGAACTGAAGACAAGCTTAACACAAGTGTATTTGAAAGTGGCCATAAATAAAAGGAGAGAAACTTACTGCCACAAATAATTATCTCAGCAGGCTGTGAACAACCTCAGATCTCATCCTCTCTTAAGTCAGCTTCTAAATGGTATTTTCCAAGTGAACCCGCTAGTGTCTCCTGGCCCCTTGTCTTCCTTTCACTGACTCGCTCGCTTTTTGCTATTAGGGTAGACGGACAGTTACTTTATCCTCGCCACAAAACACCTCTGGTTCACTTTTGTCAAAGTCGCTCTACTGGAATCAGTTTGGAGGGGCTTAGATTGGCGGGGAAGAAAGGCTTCTATCTCTGACTTGCAGGATATAAAAATGTTACAGCAATGTATTTGATTGATTCTTTATCCTGCCAGGGGCCAAAAACCCTGAGTCCTAGAAGGGTTTATAAAGGCACACTGCCTACAGGAATAGCACAGAGAAAAGAAGTGCTTCAAAGACACACACACACACACACGTGCACATTCGCATGCATATAGTGATATGTTCACTGTGAGTGTCAGTTCATGATCTCTACACACTCCCTGAGTCTGACCTCCTTGAAATATTCCGCTGCTTTACAGCCTCTGGACCCAGAACACCTGCCACCTTCTTGACCATTAATGTAAGATACTGAGAAATGATTTTGTGATTCTTGGGAAGATAAAGGGGGAGAATACTTCCAGTTTGGCAAGTCCTGCTGTTGCCTCATATACAATTTGAAACCAGCATTCTAGACCTCATTTCTAATTAAATGCTACTCGGGATCTTTTCTTCAAATTATTAAAAGGGAAGCTGTGTATATCTGGCAAAACATGGGACAACAAGCTAAAACTAATCTGAGCCTGAATTCTGCCTATGTGGCCAATTCGCTGACTTCCAGCAAGTTACTTAACCTTGAACAGCCTCTCTGTTTTCTCTAAATGAGTATACCACCACCCATGCATACAGTTACTGGGGGAATTTAATGAGATGATGCAAAAAAGGCTCTCTGCTAGACAAAATAATGGTCCCCTGATGCCCTGAGTCTAAGCCCTGGGACCTGGGGGTATGGCATGTTACATGGAAAGGGGGAGTTAAGGTTGAAAATCACCTGACCTTAAAATAGAGTGATTATCCTGGATTAGGTGGACTCCATGTAATCACAAAGATCCTTACAAATGGAAGAATGAACTGAACACTTAGAGAAAGAGATGTGATGTCATGTGAGAAGGACCCAACCTGCCACTGCTAGACTTGAAAGTGAAGAAAGGGGCCACTAGCCAAAGAATGAAAGAAACCCCAAGAAGCTGGAAAAGGCAGCAAAAAACAATTTTCCCCTGGAGCTTCCATTAAAAAAGGCAGTCCTGAGGACACCTTGATTTTAGTCAATGAGACATATTTTGACTTCTGACCTTAAAAGTGAAAGTGAAAGTCACTAAGCCGTGTCCGACTCTTTGCGACCCCACGAACCTACAGCCCATGGAATTCTCCAGGCCAGGATACTGGAGTGGGTAGCCTTTCCCTTCTCCATGGGATCTTCCCAAACCAGGGATTAAACCCAGGTCTTCCATGTTGCAGGCGGATTCTTTACCAGCTGAGCCACAAGGGAAGCCCAAGAATACTGGAGTGGGAAGCCCATCCCTTCTCCAGGGGATCTTCCTAACCAGGAACTGAACTGGGGTCTCCTGCACTGAAGGTGGATTCTTTACCAACTGAGCTGTCAGGGAAGCCTCTGACCTTCAAAACTGTAAGGTAATCGCGTGTGCTGTTTTACGTTGCTAAGCCGGCGGCGAGTCTTTAAGCAGCCATAGACACTCATGCTGTTACCATAGCGCTGACCCGTGATAGACACTCAGAATATAGTAGCTCCCTTTACTTGACTCTTCAACGTATAATGTGATCGAACCAATGGAAAGGGAGAAACAGGAGGGAACGAGGTGGGCTGGAGGGGAACTGAGGGAGGGAGGACAAGAGGGAAGAAGAAGAAACAGTCATGACTTTGAAACCCTTGAACAAGGTCATCAGGAAGTCATGATACAGAGATAACTGCCTTCATGCTCCATTCCTGAGCATAAATAGGTATAATCACTTTTCTTTTGTCTTAGCCCTTATTCCTTTGAAATGATGGGGTGTTTTGATCTGCTGTTATGACAGAGTGGTTGTGTTCAGTTTTCCATTAATTCCCTTAATCAAAATTAAAATTTCTATTATCTTCCGGGCCCTGGGCTAGATGTCAGAGATGAATAAATAAACAAAGCCCTTGATAAACTTATTATTAGAAGGAAAGGTAGACACATAGGCATATAATATATATAGTATAATATATATATTATATATATATAGGAATTAGGAAGTGGTTCAAAGCAAAGATTCTTGAACTAGTCTACTTGAGTCCAAATTTACCACATAGTTGCTGTGTGGCCCTGAACAAGTTACTTAACATCTCTGTGCCTTAGTTTCCGCCTTTGTACAATACAGCCATTAATTGTGTCTATTCTCACTGATTGTGCGATTTCACAAGTTAACATAAATCAAAAGGTTGAAGAGAGGGACAGGATTATAAGGTGCTGTGCTGTGCTCAGTCATGTCCGACCCTTTGCAGACCCTTGGATTGTAGTTTGCCAGGCTCCTCTGTCCACGGAATTTTCCAGGTAAGAATACTGAAGTGGTTTGCCATTTCCTACTCCACAAAACAGGTGCAACATGCTACCTATTGTTATTATTTGTATTAATATAGAGGAATATGTATGAAGTGTTATGAAAATATAGAATAAGTAAAAACACACTCTTTAGATGAGAATAGGAAACGGGACCATGTCACAGATAAGGCCATATTGGAAAGAAAATTGACATTTTTCAAGTGGTAAAGTATAAGAAGGAATGTTCCATGCAGGGATTTGGTAAATGCACTAAGGCATGCCAGTTGAAGAAACAGGGAGCAATTTTCCAGGGATAACAAGCTCTGTATTGTTTTCAAGATTATTTGAAAGTATTTTGCCGTCTAAAATAGGACTGAATTCACCAGGTATTTCTCCTCGAGTCTGGATAAAACAGAGCCAAAAATAATTCACTGAATGAAGTCACAGTTTTTGTCTGAATGGAATTAATTTTTCACTCTTAAGATTCCAGGATTAATCAATTAGACAGTTGGAAATTTTAAAAACAAAAATAGTGTTTTGTAAAAATGTTACTTAATGCAAAATTAGGAAGACTTGGTTTGTTGGCTCTTAGTAGAAACTAGAGGCTGTACCTGCCCTAGAATTGATAGTATGTGTGTCTATTTATGAAATTTTGGTAATAAAATTAGTGCAGCCAAACATCAATTAAGACCTGCAGACCCTAAATCGATAAAGGAGTCTTCATGTGAGATAATCTCGGGTGAGCCCTAACGGCCCTAGGAAATTCAGTGGAGCAAATATGAAATATCTGCTGTGTGCCAGGACTGAAAGACTTTCTTGGGCTACACACAAAACCCTAATTCTATGGAGACAACAAAGGAGGCTTTCTAAAGGAAGAGGTCTGGGATTCGAGGATTCAGCTCAATAGAAGAACAGGACCTGAATCCATCACCGTGGCCAGCCTCCGATCCCAGTCACTACAGTTCCCAAGAGCAAGGCCTTGCCCTGCAGAGTACCCGCAACCTTTTCATATTCTGCTCGGGGGCTTGCTGCTCTGCTACAGGTGATAGTGAGATCAGGCGGAGCTAGGAAAGTCACAGGAGGGAAGGCTCCCGGGACAGCTTCCATGTTGGCCTCGAGGCTGGAAAATGCAGCTGGTTAAGTGCCCCAACCTGTCTCATTCCAGACCTAGTCCTCTGAGAGGCATTTGTGTGCCACCCAGAGGGGCCGTTGGGCTGAGACCTCACAGTCTGCAGCAGTGGCATCAATGAGCCTCGCACTGGCTCGCTCTCTCTTTCCCTGTATCCCTCTCCTGCCACTCACGCCTGCTTCCTGCCGAAGGAAGCTACCTGGATCTAGTCCTTTGTCCTAGGCTCTCAGGGGAACCCAAAATAAGACAAGACCCATGGATTAGTTGCACATTGCTGCTGTAACAAATTACCACAATCTTAGTGTCTTGTGGTTTAGTCGCTAAGTCCTGTCCAACTCTAGCGACCCCACAGGCTGTAGACCACCAGGCTCCTCTGTCCATGGGATTTCCCAGGCAAGAATACTGCAGTGGGTTGCCATTTCCTTCTCCAGGGGACCTTCCTGACCCAGGGATCAAACCCACGTCTCCTGCAATGGCAGGCGGAGTGATCACCACTGAGCCACCACAGGGAAGCTATCTTTGTGGCTTAAACGTGTTTTGTTATTGTACAGTTCTGGGTATCAGAAATCTAACACGGGTCCACAGGCTGTGTTCCTTCAGCAGGATCCTGTTTCCTTCCCATCTCCAGCTCTCATGGGCCATCCATATCCTTTGGCTCATGGCCTCTTTCCTCCATCTTCAGAGCTGGGAGCATAGCAACGTCTCATCTCTTTCTGTCTCTCTTTTTCCATCATCATATTGCCTTCTGGTTCTAACTCCTCCCACGTACCTTTCATAAGGATAGTTGTGATTACATCAGGCTCACCTGAGAAATCCAGGTAACAGTCACATGTTCTGAGTATTGGAACCAGGGAACCATTTTCAGCCTACCACCACCCACAAATAGCTTATATAATGGAAGGAAAGTTGCATATTTAATACCATTATATAAATATTTATAATTTACTCATGGCTATTATTCCATCATGAGAAACGAAGAAAGAAATTCTGCTGTCCTGGACAACATGGATGGAACTTGAGGGTATTTCTGTGCTAAGTCGCTTCAGTTGTGTCCAACTCTTTGTCACCTGCTAGGCTCCTCTGTCCATGGGATTCTCCAGGCAAGAATACTGGAGTAGGTTGCCATTCCCTTCTCCAGGGGGTCTTCCTGACCCAGGGATTGAACCCGCCTCTCTTACATCTCCTGCATTGGCGGCTGGGTTCTTTACCACTAGTGCCACCTGGGAAACCCTAAGGCTTCAATGAGGGCATTATGCTAAGTGAAAATAAGTCAGGCAGAAAAGCATACTATACAAGGTACATCACACACACCATGCAGTATGTCTTTCTCTGTCCGGCTTATTTCACTTAGCATAATGGCAACCCACTCCTGTATTCTTGCCTGGAGAATCCCATGGACAGAGGAGCCTGGCGGGCTATGGTCCACGGGGTAGCAAAGAGTTGGACACAAATGAGTGACTAACACACACAAACACACACACATGCCACATACATGTGGAAGCTTAAAAAAAAACAACAATCAAACCCATAGAATCAGAGAGTAGAAAAGTCCTTGAGAGAGGCTTAAATGTGGGGAAAATAGAGATAATCTGGCAAAAGGATATAAACTTTCAGATATAAGATGAATAAGGCCTGAGGTGACTGTGGTTGATAGTAGTGTTGTATGGTGGAAGTTTGCTGTGAGGGTGAAACTCAGATGTTTTCACACATAGACACACACACAAAAGGAAGGGATAAATTGTTGAGATGATGGATGATGTATTAACTGACCAGATGACGGGAATTCTTCCCAATGTATACATGTGTCAGATCACCATGTGTACTCTTTAAATAGCTTATAATTTTATCAATTAAACTTGAAATTAAAAAAAAAAAGCAAAAATACCCAGGAGGGTGTCATTCCACAGTCACCCCCATTCCTAGAAATATTTACCTGTGAAATCAGGAAAACCTGAATGGAGAGCCCACTGATGCTCCATAGTTACATATCCAGGCCTGATGTCGCGTCCGTTTAACAACCAACTATGACCTTTTCTTGCTCAGAAATAATGATTCGATCCTGCCTGGCCGTGCTGTGAAGTGGAACATTTTATTCTAACCGTACAGTTCTAGACACTTTCTTCTCTGCCAGACATTAGACAAGATGTCAGATTTGTCATCATACCGGAAGGTTTTTATTAATTATCTTTCAGAGGAGAGGCCTTTTTGTAATTTATTTTTTCACACCAGGAAAATTCTTCTATTGAACTAAACGTCTATCTTGTTAAATTGTTTTTCACTGCTAAAGTTTCTTGCTTTGAAAAGTTCCAGAAGAAGAGAAATAGACCCAGCAAAAATTGGTGTTAAAATCAAGGAAATGATTGTATTAAGGAGAGCACCTCCTACCCGCCCTCAGCAAAAAAGTGTCATACGCATCTTTCTTTAAAATCTAACTGCCGAATTAATGTACAAGCTAAGAGACAAAGTTCTCCAAATGTTACTTGCCTGGATCAGAAGGAGTTACAAAGACTACTCTTTACATGCCAATTAATCATATTCTGAAGAATTCATGCTTTGATGTAAGTAGCACTTATTGAGGGCCTATTACGTGTTGGAGGCCAAGATAGGCAACGATTAGTAAGACAAGCCCCCTCCTGTTTAGGAACACAGAATACAATAGGAGAGGTTGGTATGTGAACATCTACTTGTAAAACGCAATTAAGAGTGTAAGAATGAAGCAAGTAATCTAGTTGAAAAACTCAAAAAAAAAAAAAAAAAAGGACAAAACTCAATGTTGGAGGGTAGGAATAACGTCCCCAGAGACATCACTGTCCTCATCATTCTGGCTGGTTTTACCTGTGTACCCTTAACTTTAAAACAGAAGATGCTCAGTGGGAAGGACAAGCCTCTTCAGTACTGCTACTAGAATTACTCAGATGGACTCAGATGTCTCAAGATGGAGAGATCAAAAAATTCTTGATGATTAAAAATTCCTAAAGTCTTTGAAAACAACTTTATTTTAAAGGCAATAATTCTTGAGAAGATAGAAACCAGAAAATATTTTAAGAAGTAACATTTTCTGCTTTATATTTCCAGAGTAGCAAGCAAGATAGTAATATAATCTCCAAGGGGAACACAATGTGGTCTCAGTTCTCAAGGGAGAAAAAAAAATAGAGGGAGACCTTCCAGCTACAAGGAACACCCAGGAAAAATCTGGCAAGTGTTGAACAATCAGTTCTCCAATAAAGAAATGCCTTGATCTGTCACGCTTGTGAGTTTCCACTGTATAAATACTCCCATTATGGCCAGTTTCAAGCAACCGATGTGAAGTCACTAGATGCAGAGTTGGGAAGACACGCATGTACAGTTGGCTCCTCTGAGCCAAGCGGCTCCTGCCCAGCCCTGGGTGTCCCAGCTCCTAATCCTGGAGCATTTGGGCCAAGAAGTCACCTGCACTTCTGCAGGGCCTTTATGAGCATGAACCGCCGTGACACCTAGGAGAGCTTCCCTCCTTCCCAGGATGACATTTCATAATCCAGGATGGGGTTACATTACCCATGAATTAAAACGTCCTGGAACACCCTCACTAATGGAGCAACATGGCCCACCCTAATTTGCTTTTACAGTAAGAGAAAATGCAATGAATCCTTGATTCGTGACTGTGTGTTATTTAAATATTGCTTTTGATGTTTTATCCAGAGTCCTAGCTCAAATGATCAGAGATAATCCTGCCTTCTGACATAATTAGGGAGCTCCTGCTTTGCTAAGCTGGAGAATAATCAATTTGACCTTGAAAGTTTGTCTGTAGTATTGTACTAATGTTCAAAATGCAGACAAGGCAGCCATATTAGTGTCTCCCTAGATACTCAAACATCAGCTACAGACTCTGTTCCAAGGACAAACAGGCTTGAGCAGAGAGGGTGGAAATTATGATGGCCAGCAGGCTCCATATGGCCACTATATCTGTTAGATGGCCTTTAGTTCGTGGATTAATTGCTCACATGGAAATCACAAGGATTTTCACTAAGTACCTGGGATTGAGACAGCACTGGGATTGGAGTCAAATAGAACAACATTCCACACATGATCAGACCCTGAGGGGCAGACTTTCATCTCCAAATGACCACCATCCATGCCTCTCTTTATCTGTCCCCACGACAGATAACATCTGTCTTTTATTATCCCAGTTGTGCTGTTAGTTTTCCTAAATTAAATTTGAAAGTCAATTTTGGTTTGCATTTGTGTCTTATATAGATTTTTCTTAGGCCCAAGCCTCTTCATTCTTTTCCATTACCTTTCTGGCCTCCCCAGGCACCTTAAGTTTTCATTCTCTATCCACTAATATTCCTAAGAGGGGTCTCCTTGAATGTATTGCAGAGAACTCATCTGTGTTTCAGTGAAACTACAACCACCATGAAAGAATCTCAAGTATTCTCCCCTCAGAACTTCCATATTTACTGTCTCCTGTATTCTGGGGAGCTGAGTCAGCCTGGCCCATTACTCATGTTCGTGTTTCTCAGTAACAGGCCCATCCTCTTAGCAGGCTTGTTCAAAGGCACAGACATTTTAGAGCAATAAAAGTGGCTTACTGCTGGTCTTCAAAAACTGAAGATATTCCTTCCCTCTGCTTCTTGCAATGTCAAATGATCCCTTTCATCTCTGATCTCTACAACAAGCAGGAAGACTCTTCAATCTGCTTTCTCATTAAAAACAAACAAAAAAAGTATATCTAGATACAAAGGCACTAAGTCAATCCTAAAGGAAATCAGTCCTGAATATTCTTTGAAAGGACTAATGCTGAAGCTGAAACTCCAATACTTTGGCACCTGATGCAAAGAACTGACTCACTGGACAAGACCCTGATGCTGGGAAAGATTGAAGGCAGGAGGAGAGGGGGATGACAGAGGATGAGATGGTTGGGTGGCATCGCGGACTCAATGGACATGAGTGCAAGTAGACTCCGGGAGTTGGTGATGGACAGGGAGGCCTGGCATGCTGCAGTCCATGGGGTCAAAAAGAGTCGGACACAACTGAGCGACTGAACTAAACTGAACTGAAGTCACAAATCCCCTCATTATTATTACTGCATTAAATTTAGATGTGAATGAACTAGCCTCTTCTTTCCAACAAACAAACATTCATCAGGTTTTGAACTGAGAAGATAAAAAATAACTGAGCTGAAATAGTTTGAAAAGGACAGTATATATATTTTTTCTCATGTCTATTTGAATCCAGAAGTTCAATTACCTGAAATTTCATGAGTCAGTCCTTGGGATATTTTCAACTCAAGCTAGATTAATGTAATAGTCAAAGTTCCTGCTAATCCTACCGCTTTTTCAAAGTAAGTCTGAGTTTTCTAATGGAAAAATAGTATATCTCCTCAGAAGAAAAATCTGGAGGAACGGTGATCTTCTTTAAAAAATTTTATATAGTATAAAATGTGATCACGTGAAGGGCCGCCAGACTAGGCTGGGAGACTACGCTAGAGTCTGTCTAGACAGTCAGACATCAGGTACAGACTTTATTTGAAGGGCAAATAAGCTTGAGCAGAGAGGTGCATGTAGAGGTGACAATCACAGGCCCCATCTGAACAACTGATCTATTAAACGGCCAGCAAGGCCAGCACCCACACGAGAGAGCCGAGGGCCAGAACTAAGGCAGTGGGAATCGGCTGGGGAGGAGAGAGACCTGGGTCTCAGCTCTGGCCCTGGTTTCGCTGGGACTGTTTGGGATTTAGCCCCAAATATCCTGTATCCCAGGAAACGCCTCAGTCCCAGGAAGAAGGAAACTGACATCATACTCAAATTGAGCCATTCGAGGAGAGAAGGCTATAGGAACTAGCAAAAGGATGGGCAGGGTTGGGGAGAAGGGACACGGGGCACTGAGAAGCAGCCCAGTAAGAGCGGGGCACATTTATCTCATCTAAGCCCGCAGGTCTAGGGGAGGAGCCGGCCTCCAGACCCAGGAAAGAGAGCTGCATGAGGCGGCTCTCTGTGACCCCAGTGGAGGGACGCTGCAGGCTGCAGAAGCTTCCTCTCCTCTCTCCTTCTGAGCACCTGCCCCAATCCCCCCAGTGGCTAAAGCACTGGTTGGCAAACCACAGCTGACAGGCCCAATCCGGCCCGCTCCCTGCTTTCATGAATAAAGTTGTATTTGAACACAAACAGACTCATACCGATTGTCTGTGTGCTTTCACACTACAGTGGCAGAGTTGAGTGACTGTGACAGAGACATGATGTCTCTCGAAGCCTAACGTCTGTAGACCCCTGGGCGGAGGCCTTGGAAACCGGACGGCAGGGGAACTGGGCCGAAGGCAAGGCGTGGAAGGGTAAGCAGTGGGCCGGAAGGGGCTCATCACACTCCCCACCTGTGATATTAATCACAAAACTGGAGAATTACTGGGAGACCCAGGCCAAAAAGCTGGAAACAGAGGCACCCCACAATTACCCTGAGTCTAAACAGAGCCCTGAACTTCTTAAGCAGCCACCCATGAACCAGTCTTTTTTTTTTAATTAGGCTCCTGCAGAGAAGATTTAATTGTGGAAAGATGGAATTTGAAAAGCTCAGAGGCACTCAGCCTTTTCACAATATTAGTTGGGTGAATTTTCTGCTAAGTTCAATATCTTATTAAAGAAAAAAACCACCTTTTTTTTTTCATTTTCTTTTTTTCAAAATCCAAAGAAAATACTGTAAATTAGTAAACAGGATGTAGGGGTTTAGTTTATTCTTTGGGACAAGAACGATTAACTATTTCACAATAATTCTCAGTATCTTTGTGACAAATATTAATTGAGCACTTACTACTTGCCAGTCCTGTACTAGACGCTGGAGAAAATGAAGCATACAGGACAGAAAGTTTTTTCTGCCCTCGTGGAACTTAACTCTAGCATAGGAGATGCTAATGCATGACTTAGAAATAAGCACAGAGGATCATTTCAGATTCTATAGAGAAATGAAAGCTGAATGAGGGGTTGGGGAGGACAGTAGGGGACGGTTGGGAAAGCATCTCTGATGAGGAGAATAAGGATTGTGTCTCACGGAGCTGGGGGAAGATCATTTGACATGGAGGCAGCAGGAAGCACAAAGTGAAGGCTTGGTGCAGGGATATTTGAAAGTTCCCATAATAATAAAAACCAAAAAAAAAAAAGGAAAGGAAAAATCTGTGATGGGAAGAAGGCCAGGGCAGCTGGAAGGGAGGCCAGGGCGACTGGAAGGCAGCCCAGTGGAGAAAGCCAGAGAGTTAGGTGAGGTCTTATGGGCTAGGACTTTCTTGTAGCTCAGAATCTGAGCTACAGAATCTGCCTGTAATGCAGGAGACCCGGGTTTGATTCCTGGGTCAGAAGATCCTCTGGAGAAGGGAATGGCAATCCACTCTAGTAGTCTTGCCTGGAGAATCCCATGGACAGAGGAGCCTGGTGGGCTACAGTCCTTGGGGTTGCAAAGAGTTGGACACTTCTGAGCAACTATTACCACTACTGGGCAGATCTGAGCATGTAGCTTTGGAACGGCC
This sequence comes from Odocoileus virginianus, assembly GCF_023699985.2. Lineage (NCBI taxonomy): Eukaryota > Metazoa > Chordata > Mammalia > Artiodactyla > Cervidae > Odocoileus > Odocoileus virginianus. Next base: position 50,561,194 of record NC_069693.1, read on the forward strand.
CTGCTTGCCAGACTGGCCCTCAGCTGGCATCTGGGAATTTGGATTTCAGGGGAGTTCCCACCATCCTAAGTGATTAGAGTGCCTCACGGTGCCAAAGCTGGTTTGCACAATCAGTGTGGTTTATGCTGAACTGCATCCTTCTGGGTGCCTGGAGTTTGGCTACATACCAGGCTGAAGGATCCCAGGGGACCAGTGCCTAGTATTAACGCAGGGTACCAGTCTCTCGTGAGTCTTCCTGGCTGGCAAGATTTCACTTGTACCATCACAATTCCTTGTGGGAGGAATGCTCTTCTCATGACGCCACTGGATGAGGACACCTATGCTTGGTTTTGCTGACTTCTCCCCAGGCACCTTTTCCCTTTGTGACTTTGCTCTGATCTTTTCCCTGGAATAAGTCCTAGTCATGTGTATGAAGGTGGGAGGAGAAGGGGACGACAGAGGATGAGATGGTTGGATGACATCACTGACTCAATGGACATGAGTTTGAGCAAGCTCCGGGAGTTGGTGATAGACAGGAAAGTCTGGTGTGTTGCAGTCCATGGGGTCGCCAAGAGTCGGACACAACTGAGTGACTGAACTTAACTGATGTGTGTGACTATATCTTGAGTCCTGTGAAACCTCCCAGAGGGTCACTGACACTGGAGGTGGTCTTAGGGACCCTGACACAAATGGCACTATTTCATTCATTTTCTCTGAGCCAGAACCCAGGGGAAGCACTTTACATAAACTCCCCCATGTAATCTTCACCCTAAGTCTCTGAGGCTGGCAATTCTTCCCCATTATTACTGGCACCATTTTACAAATGGAGTTAATTAAGATTCGGAGAATTTCTGTACCTCTCTCAAGGTCACCCAGCAGAGCCTGATGGAGAATCCAAGTGGTTTAACTCACAATTGTATCATTTGCCCTCTGGGGTTGCCCACAGTATATACACAGCCTGCAGAAAATGCAGGTTTTTTGCACATTTGTTTGATTTCACCACAACGGGTAGTCCAGTCCTTTTTAAGACTTTAATCTCTTTTATCATGAGATGCTCCAGTGAAGCTCATTCAAGCTCCACCTCTTAATCTTGATAGTGATTTTGAGCCTTTGTTGTAAGAAAGACTATTAAGATTTGGCAATAAGATTCTTCAAGGGTGATAAATATCCCTTTAAAGGGACTGCAAATTCATTGACTGAATAACTCTGTCCTAAACATGAAAGCCACGCTTGGGGAATGGAAGGGTGGGTTATGAAAATGCAAATTAGGATGACTTTATTGGTTGAGTTGAATTCAGCCTTCTTATCACACAGAAATGCCAGTCCAATAGGTTCCTACTAAGGCAAGTCTGAGACCCTGTAGAACGTAGACACTCGGTATCAATGGCCTCAAAATGGATTGTGATGTCTGCTGTTCAAAGTCAGCAGCAGGATATGCCAAAATGCTATTATTTCCATTACTCTGGAACTTATTTGTATTCTTTTCAAAAAAAAAAACCTCTTTAGGCCTGACTTCCTTTGTCATCAATATTTCTCAAAGTGGGTTACATATACTCACTGTGGTATGTGAGATAATTTTAGGCAGTATACTAAGATGAACAGTTAAAAAATTTTTTTGATTATTGTGTCTTTAATGTTTGCCTCCTATTTATAGTAAGCAATGCTGATTTTCTGTTTATGGTAATGACAGATAATGTCCTTTCTTGATGTATTTGTACTGAATAGTAAATTGATTTAAATAAAAGTAAACATGAAAGAGAATATGGTTCTATTAAATATGAAAGATTTAAGTTGGGAGAAACTCTGAACTGGATAACTTGTTTGGGAAGGTTTGCAGGCAGGGAATTTTAATCAAAGGCAGAAACAGTGAGATGGAAGTAGGTAACAGAATCAAAAGGAAGTAAAGCCATGATAAACTTCACACCAGTGGTACCGAAGTACGGTCTCTGGTCAAGCAGTTTCCCTAGTACCTGGGAGTCTGTTATAAACACAGATTCTCAGGCCCCACCTGAGACCCGCTGAGTCAGAAACTGCAGGGCAGCGGGGAGGGAGGGATGGGACACAGCAATCGGTGTTCACACAAGCCCTCCAGGGGGCTTCTGAAGCCCACTCACGTTACTCTTCACTCATTCATTCATTCACTAAATGCAAATGAAGCACCTTCTATACACAAGGCTCACTTCACACTCAAAGCCTTGGGAAGCCACAGAGGAAGAAGACATTTCAAACATTTTGCTAAGATGCAGGAACACATGCTGGGAGTGAATCATGGTGAATTCTGATGAGAAGAGCTTGAGTAAATGGGTCTCTGCTCTACAGAGGCTCTGCGGCTCATAGCATGATCTCCTGGGGTGTTTGCTGGGGAGACGTCCTGGTGTGACCAAGACATATATTCATTTTATTGTCATAGACTGATTGAGCTGATGAAACACTGGGCAAGAATTAAATGTCCTTGGTTTGCTGGAGGCAAGCGTGCATATAGATTGATCATCACAGCAAGGCAGTTCCGGCCTCCTCCTGTGTGTGAGCTGAGACCTTCGAGCCTGGGGAAGTTTCTAGCTAGAGACCAGGAGTGATGAGGCCACCGGTCAGCACTGCCCTGACAGAGTGGTTCCTCACAGTCTAAGATCACAGTGCTGTATCCTAGGTTATACTCCTGTGGGTCAGCTAACTGGAAATGGGTTTAAAAACGATAGAGCAAGAATAAGAGCAGAAAGAGGAACGTATTGTCTCATCAAGGGTTATAGCAGCTAAGTTAACTTTCCCTGGGAAGTTGGCTTGGTGAAGACCATATTTGAAGCTTAGAATTTAGCCCCTGCATCCAAAGGTGGGGGCAGCTGTGGGTTTTAAATCCAAGCACCATGTGGCTTTGAAAAGTGAGCAGAGACAGAAATCTATACTATGCTTTTTCTGTGAATGTTGGAAGGAGCATAAATTGACCTGATACAGAAGCCACATGTATCTATAAGCCATGCTGTGAGGGCAGAATGCCCACTGGGTTTCAAAGACTTGGTGTGAAAACAGAGGGCAAAATACTTCATTTGCAATCTTTATATTGCTTACATGTTGAAATGTCACACTTTAGATATATCAGGTTAAAGAAAATAAATCACAACGAACGTTATCTCTTTCTTTTTACTCCTTTTAACGTGGCTACCAGAAAATTTTAAATGATCTGTGTGGCTTGGATTAGATTTCTACTGCACTGCTCCGGAACAGGGGCTCTGCTAACTTTTTCTTGAAAGGTCAGGCAGCAAATACCTTAGGCTTTGAGAACCAAGATGCAAAATGGAGGCCATCATGTAGGTGTGATGCTTAAGCATTTAAAATGGAACTGTGCAAAAATGTAAAAATCATTCTTAACTTGAACTGATGAGCAAACAGGTATCAGACTGGATCTGGCCTATAGATCACAGTTTGCCGACCTCTGTGCTAGGGTATAATGTTCCTCAAACCACCCTACACACAGCACTGTGGACCCGGCAGTCCTCTTGTGTGGAGCCAACTGTGCCAGCAGACGCATGACAGGTGCATGGAAACCTGAGATCCAGAGTTGACCTGAAGAGGCAAGATGGGACTGGCACTAAGGCATGTGGAGCTACAAAGTCCATTTTCTTAATCGCCAGGCGTCACCAAGGAAGGCCCCTTTTTATTGTCTCCTTTTCTCATTTTTTGGGGGGAGGGTTTATCTTACAGTTACATGGCCAGGTCAGACAATCTGAATACTGTGTTTGGTCATCTTAAAATGGATAAACAAAAGGAATGCATAAGTGACCGGGCCCTCCAGGTGATTTTAAAATCTTTCTCTTGCTTCTCTTTCAGTATAAATGACCAAGGAATATATAGCTCAGCCATCTAGTGCAGGCCCCTGCTTTTCATGCAGGAAGCACTGACCTTTAAAGTCATTTGAAAGATGCAAGCAGCCTGCCTGGTGGGGGGTGGGGGAAGAAAGACCTCCAAAGGTCTGGTAGCAAAAATTGCTTTCAGTGCATCAAGAGTTAATCTTCTGGTGCTGCAGGTTATTAATATAGGGAACACAAAGCAGTTGTATCCTATCTTCTGAAAGCAGATGAGCTAGCTAGCACTGAATTGAGAAAATTATTATTTATTAAAAATGAGATAGTCACGGACCAGTGAATAATCCTGATTGGGTTCAGAGACAATTCCCCACCCACCAGGAAAGTAATACATTTTTCAGAAAGGTATTTTGTTAAATACAAAGTGCCAGTAGCATTGCTATTCATCAGCTCTAGGCTCCCATGTAGGATCTTTTCACATCGTGACGGCATTAGCAGCGAAGCGCCCCTGTATGTGGTCAGACCCCACTTTCTCTCCTAAGCAGCCTCTGTACTGTCAGCCTGCTTACAGCTGCGGCTTCTGCGCAGCTCACACAACCCTGAGACTATGCGATTAGAGTGGGTGGGGGACAGATCCCAATAAGTTTCTGAGCTGGCATGAGGCTCATCCCTGGACACACAAGAACAGAGAAGGAAAGAAGGGACTTTCCATCTGCATTGATTGCAAAGGCAACAGCAGGCCCTTGTGTGGTTGAGAGAAAGAAGGTCTAAGGGGTACATTTGCAGCTTGTTTTCCTCAATGATACAATAAGAGGCTGTTGGGTTTTTGGATTAAGTACAGATTAAGTATAGTCAAGCAGTGAAAGTGTTAGTTGCTCAGTCCTATCCAACTCTTTGCTGACCCCATGGACTGCAGCCCGTCAGGCTCCTCTGTCCATGGAATTCTCCAGGCAAGCATACTGGAGTGGGTTGCTATTCCCCACTCCAGGGGATCTTCCTGACCCAGGGATAGAATCTGGGTCTCCTGCATTGCAGGCAGATTCTTTACTTCTGCGCCACCAGGGAAGCCCAAAGTCAAGCAGACCTCGATTGATATAAATCTTCATGCCACAGTTTATTATCTATACAGCTTCTCCTGGCGCATTTTCTTTTCCAGGTACATGTATGATAAGGGCAGGTTAACTATTTTGCAGGGTCAATAACGAATGGGCACATCAATGTGGTTAGTGCTTGGTAAGGAGGCGCTCCCTAATAACTCACATTATTAACATCTGAAATCAGAAATCCCCGTAAAGTCAGAGATGCTGGTTGCTGTACAGAGTAGAGCAGGCTCCTGGGAGCTGTTGCTGTTGTTCAGTCGCTAAGTTGTGTCTGCCTCTGTGACCCCATGGACTGCAGCATGCCCGGCTTCTCTGTCCTCCACTTTCCCCTGGAGTTTGAGCAAATTCAAGTCCTTTGAGTCGATGATGCTCTCTAACCATTTATCCTCTGCCACCCCTTTCTCCTTTTGTCTTCAGTCTTTCCCAGCATCAGGGTCTTTTCCAAAGAGTCAGCTATTTGTATCAGGTGGCCAATTGGCGCTTCAGTTTCAGCTTCAGTCTTTCCAATGAATATTCAGGTGATTTCTTTTAGGATTGACTGGTTTGATCTCCAAGAGTCCAGGGGACTCTCAAGAGTCTTCTCCAGCACCACAGTTCAAAAGCATCAGTTCTTCTTTGTGGTCCAACTCACATCCATACACGACTACAGGAAAAACTAGAGTTTTGACTATATGGACCTTTGTCGGCAAAGTGATATCTCTGCTTTTTAATATGCTATCTAGGTTTGTCATAGCTTTCCTTCCAAGGGTCAAGCACTTTTTAATTTCATGGCTGCGGTCACTGTCCACAGTGATTTTGGAGCCCAAGAAAATGTATCCTGAAAGATGGATCTGTGTCATGTCAATTGACTTCTCACATCAGTTGCCCCGCTGCCTGCTATTTGCAAGTGATACCATGACATACTCATTTTAGGAATAAGAAAGTCTAATACCAGCATGAGAATTTTGTAGAAGACATGTCATCTTTACTGATCACTTACGTATTGGGTTGAATAACATCAACTTTTAGATGCTACTTGAAAACTCAAATAAACTTTTTGACCAACCCAATAGCAGACAATGCTAACCCATTGCTACATTTCTATGATATTGGCTCGATCCTACATCAGAATTCTTCCCAACACAGTTTCCTAGCATTTTCTGCCAAATAATTAGAGTTGTCATGTGAATCAAAAATCTGCCCATCTCCCTTGGAGCAATCAAATGTGTATTTCCATCCAGCAGATGATCAAGAAATTCACTTTCTTTCTATCCATTTGTGTTTTGGGAGATACAGTTATTGTTTAGTGATGACTGATCTAGATGTGTGAGCTTATTGTAACATGGCAATGTTATCAAAATTATTTCATATTGTTTTTTGGTTTGTTTCTTCATGGTGGTAGTAGTTGAAAGAGTATTAGATTCATATCTTTCACTGTGAATCTTGCACATGAGATAAAAATCTAATTATAACAGTACATAGTGACAGCAGTCTTTACACATTCTATAGATAGATATGTTTAGTAGATTGCATTTTCTAATTTCATCTGAATTTTTGTAACTATGTTGATATAACCAAAAAAAAAAAAGAGGGGGCAAGAAGGAAAATGAGGATGAGAAGGAAGAGGAGGCAGGGGAGATGGATGGAAAGTTACACCTAAGTTGTAAGTATCTATTTGCTCTAAAACACTTAAAAACTGTCAGAAAGACCATGCATTAATTAGGGTTAAAATTAGACATTTCAACCTAGACACTGCAAAACTTATTTTCTAACTGGTTTCATGTTCATAAGTAATGGCCAATATTCTGTCATTTATAAGGAATTAAAATAAACAGTGGTTTAATGAGATTTCACTAGGCCGCTTGCAAACATTCAATCAAATCTTATTTCCAATATGCAAAAAATGTCTCCTTGACTCTTAATGCATTTAAGGTCAACAGTAACATCTTCATACATAAAAGATTCTATTCCACTTTTAAAGAAGAGGTAATTATAAGAGAGGGGTCACACAGAAGGTCTAGGTTTTGTGTAATTTCTATTCTAATTAATTTATCATATGTGGGATTTTGCTTTGGCTTCCAAGTGTTGATCTTTTATAGCTACCACATTCCACGTGATAATGGGTTTCATTCCTTTAAAAGGTCATACTTGATATAATTTCACCGTTAACAGAAGGAACCTAGGTGCATGGGTGTTCCTATGTCATTGCATCGTGAAAAGTCATTGGCAAAGTCCTGGGTCTTTTTTGCCCTTAGATGTCATTTAAAAACCAAGGGGCCAAGGCATTTGAACAAAAGGTGAGAAATTCAATTAATCATTAAGAAGGGGGCCTTCACAATGGAAGCCCCACAGAAGCACATGGATCAACAGAAATATTTGTATCTGAGAATGTGTTTTCGTTTGTGCCTTTTGTTTTATAAGTGAAATGACCTGAATGTGACTGTTATTTTCTTTTGTATTTAATCTGTGAGTGGTTTCCTTGGGGTGGCATGACCCACAGCTGGGCTCTGTGGGCCTTTCATCATCAGGAAACCTTTGCGCTGCTCTTCGGGTTGTTTCCTTCTGATGCTTCTCATCCTTAGAAAAATTTGGGTCTTCCAAGGAAACTGAAGTTATTAAGCAATAATTACTTCATTTCCCAGGGCCTTCCTACCCTGCCACTTAAAAAAAAAAATCAAAGACATACATAATTGTCAAATAGAAGCATCTTAGATAACCAACCAAGCTGAGATCATAGAATTCTGGCTCAAAGAAGAGAAACTTGATGCTAACATACATGTGTGAGTTCAACTGAGATTTCTGAAATACTGCCAATTTGTAAACCACAATCACTGACTGCAGAGAAACCCCTAGACTAAGGCAGATCAAAAATGTTGCAAGTGCAGATGACCTGGGGTTTTGTGAAGATGCAGATTCTGATTTAGCAGGTCTGGGTTGGGGTCTGAGAATCTGCATTTCTGACAAGCACCCCCGATGATGCTGGTGCTGCTAGTGCCTGGACCACACTTTGAGAAGCTAGGCTCTGGACAGTAAAGGAGAGCAAACAGGGAGTTGGGTCACAAGGTGTGGTTCAGTTTCACCCCCAAGGAAGATTTGTTAAACACCTTCTGTATGCCAGGCAGCCCCATTATATATAACATGTCCATTTTTTATGCAGTATATTAATGGGGCAATATATTGATATTTTCCCCTTCACTGGCCCACCCACATCTTGCCACATAAAAATTCTGTGCATTCCTGAAAAAAGCCAGACTATGCTTGGGATGGGGACTATTTCTATGGCTATTATAACATGCACTTACTATCACTGTAACTGGCCCGCCTCCACGCATGGAATGATTCACATATTAGTTAACAAATGTTTATGTGCCAGATGGGGCTTCTCTGGTGGCTCAGATGGTAAATATCCCCCTGCAATGCAGGAGACCCAGGTTCGATCCCTGGGTCAGGAAGATCCCCTGGAGGAGAGAATGGCAACACATTCCAGTATTCCTGCCTGGAGAATCCCATGGACAGAGGAGCCTGGAGGGCTACAGTCCGTGGGGTCAGCAAAGAGTCGGACATGACTGAGCGACTAATACTACGTACCAGATGCTATGCTATGCAGTAGGTGTGTGGAGCCAAGAGAAATAGATACAGTCTCTGCCCTCATGGAGTGTCAAGCTAGAAAGACCCTGCCAGGACATCGAAGAAATACACAGCTATATGTTTATGTGTGTGTGTGTGTATAAACAGCATTAGGTAAGATGAGAGAGTACATTCTCTCATCTTCTTAGTACCCCCAACCCTCACCAACTTGCAAGCAAATGAAACTAGTTCCTCCTCTTCCTTTCTGCTGTGTCACTTTCCACTTGTGCTAGAGCATTCACTATGCCAGGCACTGTGCCTGATGCAAACAACACAGCTCGCTGCTCTTGGGGACTCCAAGGGTGAGCAAGGAAGAAACGATGCTGACCTCCAGGATCTCTGTTCAAGACTCAGCACGCTGGGTGTATCACAAAACCTAGCTTGGAGTCTCTCATGAAGCTAGCATTCAGATAGAGACTTTGGAGTGAATGAATGAACGGAAGAGTCAACGGATATAAGGCCAAGTGTGTTTCCATAGTGAGGCTCTAAAAAGCTGCTCTACTGTGGCTCTAATTAGCTTCACGTGCAGAGTACGGTACAAATCCCAGTCCTGCCACCAACTGGCTCTCAGAAACTGTGTTTTCTCTTTCGGAGAAAAAAAAAATATAATCGTAACATTTTCCTTATAAGATTGTTGTGGGGATTAAATGAGATACCTATGAGATGATTACTCCGCGGCATAACGCTGGTTACTCTTAACATCATCTTTATTATTACTTTCCTAGTGACTATTATGGAAGTGGCATAGGAAACAACCCTCAAAGGAAATGAAGGACTCTGAGACATGGAGATGATGAGAACGGTTCTGCAGAGAAAACAAGTCCGATTATTGCTTACACACTCAATAAGTATGCCACTGGTTATTTGTGCTGGCCAGGGAATTAGGTGGAGATTAATTAATATTTATAAAGTATTTTGATATCCATGTAATATCTAGTAAGCAATTAGTTCTGTAACACAAAGCCAAATCCTTTTACATACCAAACAATGTAGAACAAACCAAATACCGCTGTGTAAGAAGGAACAGCATTTCATTAGCCCCTGTTGTAGGAAATACGAAGTCAGTTGAATTTTTTTCCCCCTTTTAGCAATTTTCTTGCTGATTTTCTCTGGCTTCCTACTGCATTTTCCTGCCTTACCCCCTGCAGCACCAAATCAAATTATTTCCTCTTGGGTAGCAGTGAAAACAGGAGGATGAAGGCACATGCAATCCTGGCTTCTCCTGCCTGGAAGGTGTTCTGAACCCAAGAATGCACAAAGGGCTTAACAGGGATGAAGGTAGGGTTCCCAAAGTGGTATTTCCAGATCCAACACCCCAGTCAGGTGGTGTTCTTCTAGATCTTCACAGAGAAGAACTTTAGGGCAGGGAATAAAAAGGAAATTAGGTCAAAAGACTGGCTCCTTACTGGCGTGCTTTCTCAGGTTCTCTCCAGTCCACACATGCATGTATACCCCTGGACGACCTGGCTGGATTCTCCCCATCATTGCTCATGGCTTTCCATGCACCATCCTTACTTATGGACAATAAATTGCCACATATCCATAAATCTCTTGTCCCCACCTTTTTCTAAAGCCCATCACACTAGCCTAAAAGTTTCAACTTTGTGTTCACCGTGGAAATGTCTGATCCATGAAGCTTTATGTAAAAACCTCACTCATGGATCAGATACAAGAAGGAATTACCAGGGAGGGAGCAGATGTTGGGGACCAAGCTTCCTGTCAAACTCCTGAACCGCCTTCCTAGAAGTAGCTCCAGAAATGGCTGGGATAGTACTGAAAGTCTTATCCTAGTGGAAGTTTTTCTCAGCTCATACAGCTGAGCTAAACTACCAGACTGTAAACTCATCTAGAAATGCACCCTCTAGCCTCTCAAGACAGGGTGGCCAGCTGTCTCTGCCCAGGATAGAAAGGCTCCCAGGGTGCAGGAATTTCAGCACTAGGAGTGGGCAGCGCTCGTCTTGGACAAATTGGGGTGGTTGGTCTCTCCCCTCCTCTCTCACCTCTTAAGGTCGAGTCTCTATCTCCATCAGGGAGACACATGTGATCATCAACAAACAGGAGGCTCTGGCTCCACGCCACACTCACATCCCACTTGACCATCCCTGCACCATAAATTCTCACAATTATTTTCCCCTATAACTGTTATTGATCTGTTCAAATAACCCAACCGATATCTGCCCTATTCCTGTGGAGTGAGAAGGGCATCAATGCTGAGGTTCTTTATAAAGAAGTTTTTAGACCCAACCCTCCCCAGAGATGCCATGTCTTGCCTCAGTCTCCCTACAGTGGGGGCTGCTTTGTGAAGACGAAGACAAGAGTTCAGATACTGCCCAGAGAAGGCTAGCCAAGCTCTGTCTCCCAATTACCTTGAGTCTGCAGTACCTTCTAAGAAGAGGGGGGCCCCACTTCTCTAACCACCCTCACTTATAGCACAGGACTTAGCTTACATCATGAAGACATCTGGCAGCTTCTTCCAAATCATCTTCTAGGGCTCACTGGTCAAACTCCTGCCCCCATCTCCCTTGCTCACTGGTTAGCAGACCCTTGATGGACCCCTTTGGATCCCTGAAGACTGAAGCTGTCTCTGGAACCAATAATCAAAACCCTCTTGTGGCAAAACAATAAATTCTTATCCAAAACAGTAAAGAGGAAGACATCCTAACAGAAAGAAGTTCAGGAGATGATGAAAGCACTACCTGCCTGGACAGTTATAAACAGAAACTCTCTGTCCCCTCCTAGTAGCCCAACAAGCATATTGTACTAAGTTAACATTATTATTATTACTATTATTTTTAAAATTAGCACCAGCAGAGTAAGGCTCAGGCTATGTTGCCTGGGTATGTTATGAGCCAAGTGTGTCTACAGACTGAAATAACCCTGACTTTATCAATAGGCAGAGGGTAAGCAGAACATGCCAGGGGCTTGATGAATCATCCCAAAGCCAGCCATGTGGCATCTTTCTGTAATTAGCTCAATTTTGCATTCTTAGTACCTTTCCTAGTCCCCTGAGAGCCAGCTATGGTCCTTCTCAGCATCTCCATCTGTTGAAACTTGAAAACTCACCCAACTTTCCCATGGTAGATAACTGCTAATGCTACCTTTCAATCATATCTAGATGTATATGCTTGATCCTTAAATTATCTATGGTACCTGCCAAAGTGTTTCATCAGAAAATCCACCAAGTTACTTACAAATCAAAAAAAGCTTATGGAACAAATTGCTGCATTCAGTAATTTACAAGCACTTTTCATTGTATAAAGCAATGTAAAATTACTGGGGCAGTTCACCTTTTTTTTTTTTCTATAAGTGCTTCAATCTGGAAGTTATTGGGATGCTATTCCTGAGACAAGAGAGGTAATTTAAGTTTTCTGGAGGACTTCATATATATATATATATATATATATATATATATATATATATATTCACACACACATATATATATACACACACACATAATAGAAACACCTATTTTAAAAATGATTGAGATCTGATCACATGCAGCATTGAACAGTTTAAAATTACTAATATGTCTTAAGTTTTATAAATGCTTCTAGTTTGCAATTGAATTTGAGATTGTATGTAGAAAATAAAAGCCACGGGACCATTTTATATCCTCGTCCCCATTCATTATTAAAATCAGAATTTTGACTTGGATGATTTAACCCTCCTGGCACATAGGAGACACTACGGTTCTCAGTCTGATTTCATGCAAAAGTAACCCTCTGCTCTCAGGTCTTCATCTGACTCTCGTGTGGCTATTTATAGCAAAGTAATTCAGAATCAAAATTGCCTCTCCCTTAGCAGACAATGCATCTTGAAAATATTTGTTAAAATTGTTTAGATCTAGGAGAAATTGGATGAGGTGATTTTAGTCCTCACTATTCACCAAATTCAAAATTGGATCAAAAACACTTTTTCAGCTAAGGAGAAGGTTTTTTATGATTTTGTTTCTGAAGCACCAAGAACATATACAAGTTGCTTTGCCCCTAGAAAAGTGAGGCATTATTTAAAGATGGCACAACACAAGGCAAATTCCTCTGTCTTCCTGCTGAGTCCCGGTTGTGAAAATAGGGTCATGGGTGGTGGATGAAGAGCAGGGCGCCCTTCATTTCTCTAGCTAGTAAGGGAAGACCCACCCATGCTGTCTGACCATTTTCTGAGGTTTACTGATGAAAATCATAGGTGAGACCTTTTGAAATCAAAGTCCCTTTTCTCTGCCATGTTTTTGCTATATTTTCATATTTAAAATTTCAAAGAAGCAGCAAAGTGGAAAGAATCACATAATGAACTTCTCCGTACCCATCACCGGAAAATGAACAGTCTTCCATTTCACCAGGTGGTCTTAAAGAAAGTTCCAGATATCATACTATTCATTTGTATTTATTTATCATGTGCCTGTGAAAGATAGAAACCCTTTTTTTTCTAACATAAGCATGATACATTACCACACATGAACAAAATAACAAAAACAATGAGAATCTCTAAATGTCACTAAATATCCAGTCTGTGTTCAGATTTTTCTAACTACCTTACAATTTTTAATAGTTTGTTTTTTTAATAAGATTCAAACTGAAACAAAAAAAATATGGTTAATTGATACATCTCTTTCGTGTTTTCTAATTCACAGAGCCCCCACTCATGATCTGGCTTGCTTTCACAGTGCAGGCTGTCTGCTTTTATTCCGGGGGTGCCACTGAGCATGTGCGCCTAACCACTGTGCTTCCTGCACAGCTGGTTCTGTCCTGGAGCCTTGATCAGATTCAGGTTCACTATTTTTGGCACCAGACCACTTCATAGGTGGTGGCATAGATTTAAACCAAAATGTCAAACTGGTCTCCCTTTTTTATGACATTAGCAACCAGTGATGGCAATTGCCTAGATCTGCTCTTTAAGTTAGGGTTGAGAATTCGTGCTGTTCTATCATTTCTTCTTTTATTAGCTGTAAAAAGAAACTCCCTTTAACAGGGTAAGTATTCATTTATTTTCCTTCATTTACCAGTTTCTGAACTAATAACCGGATTCTATCATCTTTGAAAGGTGACCAATAAGTCATTTTCAGTTTTCCCTTTCATTATGTACTTGTGAATTTCAACATACTTGATGTGTTTTAACCTATTGAAATTACTAATCCTGTTTTGATGCTCAAATTGTCTCATCTTTGGCCTGTTTATGTGGGTGTCACTAAATGTCATGACCCTAATATCATCAAATAACTTCCTTATTCTTCAATGTGACAAGATTTTACAGGTTTATCTTGTACATTTCCTGCTTCAGACATGAAATCAACCACTTCCCAAGGAAGCTTGGCTGCATTTGCTAGGAAATGCTAATTAGAGATTATAATCTATTTGCTAAGGAAGCTCATTGCTACTGGGTTGGTCAGTATTTCCAGGCCTTATTAACAGAGACAGAATTTGTGAATTTTTAAGATAAAATGTATAACGAATTTACATTGATAATGCTACCTCCAATTCTGGGCTCCGATGTATTTTAATTAACCTCATTGATCTTACATCTCTATATTTTCTTCCTCCACATTTTAAAATTCTAGCTTTTCTGAAAACTGACATAATTACTCTTTTTTTTTTTTTTTTAATTTCTTGGTGCACACAACAATAGCAATAACAATACCAAGCTACTTCCAGCTGAAAATAGTTAAGATTTTCCTTTTTGGTTTTATTAAAATCTCTTTTAAGGTGTACCCGGACGAATGCAGTCAAATCACTGTGTTTTAGAGTCACCGGGGACAGTTCTGCTCTAGGGGCTAGGGCCATTACCTGAGCACACTTTAGGTTCAGCTGTTTCTCCGACTTTTGAATTTTATAATGGCCTTGTTACCTAGTTTCATTTTCTAATTTATGAAGCAAGGTTTACTTTAAAAAGCCCATTTCTCCCCCTGTTCCTTTGTTTCATACTTCTCACTTTAGGGAGCTGTCCAGATTATATTTTCCAGAATACTGCCACAGCAGTATTTTAGTTGTCTGTGCTCTTCCAGACCTTTCCGCGTCCTCTCTAAGAGGTGAAGGCTGCTCTCCCCTCACTTCGTTTGAACCTAGGTGGACTCAGAAACTATCTCAGAAGGTGCAATGTGGCAACAGTGATGCTGTGTGACTTCTGAGACTAACCATGAAAGGTAATCCAGCTTGACCTGCTTCAATCTCAGGAAAGATACTTCTGGGGCCTTGAGTGAACATGTCAGACCAGCTACCCAGAAGTCTCCAGGCCAGAGAGACCACAGACAGAAAGAGAGATGCCCCCCATGGAGCCCAAGCTCTTCCAGCCCCACCCACCCCCAGCTGATAGAGTCTCCCTCGCCTGACCAGGATGTGCGAGGAGGCAAGCTTCTAAATGATCCAGATGATCCCAGCCTCAACTGCTCACTGCAAGCCTGAAGGAGACCCATGCAGCAAAGACAGCCAATAGAGGAAGACACAGTTTGGTCCCTAAGTCAGAAACATCCCCTGGAGAAGGAAATGGCAACCCACTCCGGTATTCTTAGCTTGAAGAATCCCATGGACAAAGGAGCCTGGCAAGCTACAGTCCATGGGGTTGCAAAAAATCAGACACCACTTAGCAAATAAACAGCAATAATAGATAACTGGAACAGTAAACTTTTCTAAAAAATATTAGCTTATTCTATCTTTTCTGAAAAAATAAAAGTAAATTTGTATATAAATCTGGTTCTACTTCCCTCTATAGACAGTAGCACACTTTTCTCCATCTTACTTTTTTCCCCTAAAGAGCACATCTGGAGGTTGTTCCAAAATAGTCTATAGCCATACCCCTCACTCCTTTTCAGAGCTGCACAGCTCTCCTCTGTGCAGGAGTCCCATTGTTTATTTAACCAGTGCCCTTTTGATAAGCACTCAGGATGCTTCAAATTTTGTTTGCTTATTTTCAAACATTGCAGTAATGAATAAGCTTTGCTCTCTTTTGATGATTGTCAATGTCACTTTCTAATATGGCAAGGATAATGTCTCTAGAACATCAAATGGGTTAATACATATAAAGTCCCTGGACCAGCGCCTGTTACGCAGTACATGCTCACTACACATTAACTACAGATTTCACCAAAGTAAGCACCTGTGTTCTGCGAGTGGGAGCCAACTCAGTGGGAAGCGTGAGTCTCATGTCACAGGAGCTGTGGAGTCCAGGATCAGGGGGACACAGATGGTCTGAAGGCAACATACACTCACTGGAATGCTGGTTTTTCCCTTGTCCTGAAATGGGAACCACAACCCCCAAACAGGATCAAAGTCCTCTGTTATTCAAGGCCACAGAATATTGTTCTCTCTCTTTTGAGGTATTTGCTTATGTTCCCATGGGCTTCCCTGACGGCTCAGTTGGTAAAGAATCTGCCTGCAACACGGGAGACCTTGGTTCAAGTCCTGGGTCAGGAAGATGTGCTGGAGAAGGGATGGGCTACCTTCCCTTGTGGCTCAGCTGGTAAAGAATCTGCCTGCAATGTGGGAGACCTGGGTTCCATCCCTGGGTTGGGAAGATCCCCTGGAGAAGGAAAAGGCTACCCCCCACCTCCCAGTATTCTGGCCTAGAGAATTTCACAGACTATATAGTCCTTGGGGTCACAAAGAATAGTACATGACTGAGCGACTTTCACTTTATGTTCTCGGTTTATTTATTTATGTTCTAGGAGTAGTATTGTTAGGTGAGAGCCTTCCTTCCTTCCCAGACAGCAAGCTCAGTGACTTTCTGTCCTCCCTGCTGGGAGCCCAGCATCAGCCCTGCACCCCCGACTCATCGGGGGTCTCAACAAACAGCGGTGGAAAGGAGCCATGTGGAGGGGTGGCCTTGCACCGAGAACCTGCTTGCAAGGCCACACAGAGCCCTCCCCAGGCCAGATTCACACGGACCAACTCCAAGCCTGGGAAATTCAGTCATCTACCTTGCCTTGCCTCCTCATTAGTATAAATTTTAAAAATAGCCTTATGCCAGCACCATAAAGGTAATTTCCTCTTGGAAAGGACACTTACTCATTTGCTTTAAATAGTCATTAATGTTTCAAATTTCCCCTTAGAATTTCATGTCAATGATCCTATGGGGAATTTGAAAGTAAAACCAGACAAATAATGATGTGAGGAAAATGTCAGATGAGAACTGTGAACGCATTACAGACCTTCAACTCACACTGTTGCTGTCTGAGTTCAAGGATTAAATAGTCATCAGTTTGCAACCTTCCATGGGAGCCCATTTCTCCCAGACAGCAGCCGGTTGCCAGCTTGCCAATAATGATTGCTTCTGCTGTAATTGATGACTTTATCTAATGAGGAGATCAGGGTCTAAAAGTCACAAGTCATCAGTAGAGGCAGGTCCCAGGGATTTACTAGGAAGTACTGGACAAGGAAAGGGGCAGGCTTCTTCACACGAGTAAAGATAACCTACTATATAGCTGTGGCCAACAGCAGTGCTCATGGTCCATTCAAGGGTGGAATACTTACACTCAGGGTCACACTCAGAAAATCTGGGGCATCATCCTTCTTAAAGAATGTCTCTTCAGACCCAAATCACTCAGGTAGGGAAAATGCAAGTCTCACACTTACTCACATGTCTTTGGAAAAGGACCCTGTCTATCTTGTTCATATCTTCAGTTCCTATCACAGACCTGTCATAGAGTAGATGATCAGCAAGTATCTGTTGAATGGACGGCCCTGGGAATAACTGCAGTGTGGTTTCAGAAGCAGGATACCTGGGTTCCAATCCCGCCTCTAGCATGAACTAGTTATAAGGCTGTGCCTCAGTTTCCTGAGCTGTAAGACGGGTGTAAAGTAGCCCCTGCTCACAGGGCTGTAAGGGTTAGACGTGCTAATATCCGTGAAGCGTTTGGATCCGTGCCTGAAGCACGGTGCAGCATCTGAGCCCTTCACTGTGTCTGACTCCAGGTTTGCGGAAGTGCTGAATACCCAGCATGCACCAGGCCCTGTGGTTGTGCTTACACGCCGTCGGCTATTTCAAGTCCCTCGAGGTGGTGCAGCTCCAGTCGTTTTAATGAGGACGCATAAACCAGCGATACTCCCCAGAGCATCTGGTTTAATCCCCGCCTTGTTCCTGGCCGGCAGACCGGTTCTCTCTCCAGCACCGCGTGGAGCGGGGGACTTCCGGCCCGGCTCTCGGCGGCGCGCCCTCCTCTGCCTCCGCAGCGGGGACTCTGACAGCCGCTCAGACCACTTGTGACACCAGCAAGATGCTCTGCACGCTACTCCGGCACCCCCGCCCCCTCACTCTGCTCCACTTAGGTCACGGCAGTTGTCACCCTCAAAAATACTGTGTAGTTTGCTTTCTTAGAGTTTGTAGTATTTGTCTCTCCTGCTAGAATGTCAGGGCTACAAGCATAGAGATCTTTGACCTTTTTGTTCAGCGACGTATTCCAAGGGCCTCAAGAGTGCTTAGTCAATCAAGGGCACTCAAGAAATACTGACGGAGGGAGGAAGAAAAAAACAAGGGAAGAGAGAAAAAGGAAGTTAGGAAATGCCTTCCACCCGCTCCAGTGCTGCCTGGCCCCCGCTCAGGGGCGTCTCCCGCTGGGTACCACGGCCACCGTGAATGCACAGACCCTCTCCTGCCCGGTATCCAGGACAGTCCTTCCACATAAGGTGGCTAGTCGGGAAAAGGGAAGAGGCACGGGAAGAGTTAGGGAAGTCTCCTCCTCAGATGAGAACAGGGGGATGTGGGGAGTTTGGGAGGTTTTTGCAGAGTGGAAGAGATAGGACTTCATGAGTCCTTAGTACATTGCTCCTCACATATTAATTCCTAAAATATGTTGACTGGGAAACCAGAATTTGAGACTTGCATCTGCATTGCTATCGCTGGCTGGTGGCTTCACTGCTTCCTTTTGTGAAAAGTTATTTGAAATCTACCTTGATGCTTAGGAGGATAAAATACGTTATCCAATTAATTTAGATCAATTGATTGATTGTCTTTGTAATTATGGGATTACTCATTTAGCAATCAGGAGATTAATTTGGGGGCAATAAAAACACTCTAAACAATGAAACCTATCCAGTTTGTGTGTAGAACATGCCTTTCTTCCTCTCTCTTGTAAACCTCAACTTTGTCTTTCTCAGTGTTGAATAAATAGAAGCAATCACACACACTCCATGGTTTTACTGAAAGAATACCCACACAGTCTTCGACATCACCTCCCGGCAAAGCAGCGGTTTGTGATTACTGATCCTTAAAAAGTGTTCAGAGGGGAGCAGGTTCTGCCACTGGAAATGCTGTATAAAAGCGTTAACTCATTCTTTCTTCACCATGTTTTGCTTCTTGTTCAAACTTATGACACCCCTAACACCAGACCTGTTTTCTGTGAGCAAATGTATGAATATGCAGATACAGTGCAGAGAGAGCGAGCCATCTTTGGAGACTTGCCCTCGACCACTTGCCTGCAACTGAAGGATGCCTGTAAGCCAGGTTTGAGATATCACCACTGCCAAAGGGGTAAAATGCCCTCTTTGGGCAAAAGTGTTGAGGACATCTTAAGCACACCCTAAAGGACAACAGTGACTATCCTGTTGCAATAACACTATCAACTATAAATGAAATGCAAAATCTTTAGCTCCCCCACCCCTTTCTGGCAAACTTGTCAACCTTCAAGAGTCAACTCATATACCATTCTCTCTTTTATGCTCGCATACAGTTTTTTGTTTCCTTTTTATGGAAATTATCCCACATTATGCCCTAATAATTTCTCCATGTGTATTTTCTAAGAGTAGCTCAAGGACCAAATATATAGCTCACTCTTTTTTTTTTTTTTTTTTTTTGCTTTTGCCCTCTTCTTATTAATATTATTCAAGTACTGGAATGGAATGGGCTTTCTTGTCTTTCAGTCCTTTGTTTGGATGTCAGTTTCATAACTTATCAGCTGCTTGAATGTGGCCAAGAAAATTAAACTTCTGGAGCCTCAGATTCCTCCTCTAAGCTGCATGCACAGCAGGGTTGTGGGGTACACAAAGAGGGAGACTGGATGAGAGCTGCTGGCAGAATTGTGCTTTCTGAAATATCCACATGCCCATAATACATATACTCACATGTCACACCGTACATGCATTTGTGTTCACAAACATTCATATATAAACACATATGTCCTATGAAGACCTGCAAGACCTTTTAGAACTAACACCCAAAAAAGATGTCCTTTTCAGTATAGGGGACTGGAATGCAAAAGTAGGAAGTCAAGAAACACCTGGAATAACAGGCAAATTTGGCCTTGGAGTACCGAATGAAGCAGGGCAAAGGCTAATAGAGTTTTGTCAAGAGAACGCACTGGTCATAGCAAACACCCTCTACCATCAACACAAGAGAAGACTCTATACATGGACATCACCAGATGGTCAACACCGAAATCAGACTGATTATATTCTTTGCAGCCAAAGATGGAGAAGCTCTATACAGTCAGCAAAAACAAGACTGGGAGCTGACTGTGGCTCAGATCATGAACTTCTTATTGCCAAATTCAGACTTAAATTGAAGAAAGTAGGGAAAACCACTAGACCATTCAGATACGACCTAAATCAAATCCCTTATGACTATACAGTGGAAGTGAGAAATAGATTTAAGGGACTAGATCTGATAGAGTGCCTGATGAACTAAGGACAGAGGTTCGTGACATTGTACAGGAGACAGGGATCAAGACCATCCCCAAGAAAAAGAAATGCAAAAAGGCAAAATCATTTCTGAGGAGGACTTACAAATACCTGTGAAATGAAGAGAAGTGAAAGGCAAAGGAGAAAAGGAAAGATATTCCCATTTGAATGCAGAGTTCCAAAGAATAGCAAGGAGAGATAAGAAAGCCTTCCTCAGCAATCAATGCAAAGAACTAGAGGAAAACAACAGAATGGGAAAGACTAGAGATCTCTTCAAGATAATTAGAGATACCAAGGGAACATTTCATGCAAAGATGGGTTCAATAAAGGACAGAAATGGTATGGACCTAACAGAAGCAGAAGATATTAAGAAGAGGTGGCAAGAATACACAGAAGAACTGTACAAAAAAGATCTTCACAACCCAGATAATCACAATGGTGTGATCACTCACCTAGAGCCAGACATCCTGGAATGTGAAGTCAAGTGGGCCTTAGAAAGCATCACTACAAACAAAGCTAGTGGAGGTGATGGAATTCCAGATGAGATATTTCAAATCCTGAAAGATGATGCTGTGAAAGTGCTGCACTCAATATGCCAGCAAATTTGGAAAACTCAGCAGTGGCCACAGGACTGGAAAATGTCATTTTTTATATTCCAATCCCAAAGAAAGGCAATGCCAAAGAATGCTCAAACTACTGCACAATTGCACTCATCTCACACGATAGTAAAGTAATGCTCAAAATTCTCCAAGCCAGGCTTCAGCAATACGTGAACCGTGAACTTCCAGATGTTCAAGCTGGTTTTAGGAAAGACAGAGGAAACAGAGATCAAATTGCCAACATCTGCTGGGTCATCGAAAAAGCAAGAGAGTTCCAGAAAAACATCAATTTCTGCTTTATTGATTCCACAGCCTTTGACTGTGTGGATCACAATGAACTGTGGAAAATTCTGAAAGAGATGAGAAAACCAGACCACCTGACCTGCCTTTTGAGAAACCTGTATGCAGGTCAGGAAGCAACAGTTAGAACTGGACATGGAACAACAGACTGGTTCCAAATATGAAAAGGAGTACATCAAGGCTGTCTATTGTCACCCTGCTTATTTAACTTATATGCAGAGTACATCATGAGAAACACTGGGCTGGAAGAAGCACAAGCTGGAATCAAGATTGCCAGGAGAAATATCAATAACCTCAGATATGCAGATGACACCACCCTGATGGCAGAAAGTGAAGAGGAACTAAAAAGCCTCTTGATGAAAGTGAAAGAGGAGAGTGAAAAAGTTGGCTTAAAGCTCAACATTCAGAAAACTGAGATCATGGCATCTGGTCCCATCACTTCATGGGAAATAGATGGGGAAACAGTGGAAATAGTGTCAGACTTTATTTTTTGGGTCTCCAAAATCACTGCAGATTGTGATTGCAGCCATGGAATTAAAAGACGCTTACTCCTTGGAAGAAAAGTTATGACCAATCTAGACAGCATATTAAAAAGCAGAAACATTACTTTGCCAACAAAGGTCCATCTGATCAAGGCTATGGTTTTTCCAGTAGTCATGTATGGATGTGAGAGTTGGACTGTGAAGAAAGCTGAGTGCCGAAAAATTGATGCTTTTGAACTGTGGTGTTGGAGAAGACTCTTGAGAGTCCCTTGGACTGCAAGGAGATCTAACCAGTCCATCCTAAAGGAGATCAGTCCTGGGTGTTCATTGGAAGGACTGATGTTGAAGCTGAAACTCCAGTACTGTGACCACCTCATGCAAAGAGTTGACTCATTGGAAAAGACCCTGATGCTGGGAGGGATTGGGGGCAGGAGGAGAACGGGACGACAGAAGATGAGATGGCTGGATGGCATCACTGACTTGATGGACATGGGTTTGAGTAAACTCCGGGAGTTGGTGATGGACAGGGAGGCCTGGTGTGCTGTGATTCATGGGATCGCAAAGAGTCAGACACGACTGAGCAACTGAACTGAACTGAAGTGAACTGAACTGATGTCCATCTCTCTTCATATATGTGAGTATATATGTATTTATATATAAATGTATATATTGTATGCATGTGTGCTTGTGTCTATGTATGTATTTGTATCTAACTAAGGTGTGTGCATACTCATGTACGTTTATATGCATCTGTATATATAAACAGATGTACATGTGTGTATCCTCATGTATAGTTTCACACATGTATTATATATAAGTATATGTGAGAATTCATATATGTGTGCGCTCATGCACTTATATATAACTCTGTATGTGCATGTATGAATATTTTTTCACTGTTAACAGTAATCATTCCTTCTCCGTAGAGGTAGTGAAGCCCAGCATGTAGATTTCCCTGGGCTATATGCACTGGACTAATGGATATTGTAGAAATATATCAGATGGTAAAGAATCTGACTGCAATGCAGGAGACCTGGGCTCGATTCCGGGGTTGGGGAGATGCCCTGGAGAGGGGAATGGCAATCCATGCCAGGATTCTTGCCTGGAAAATCCCTTCGACAAAGGATCCTGTCAGGCTATAGTCCACGTAGTCACACAGAGTTGGACACAACTAAGCAATGAACACACAATATTCCTAAAGAAACTGAAGACGATGGAGCTGAAAAGAGCTGTTTGTCAATATAACGAGGGCAGGAGGGGGTGTACCTGGATGCTGCTGGAAGCAGGGCAAGATCATAAGTGATGAGAGGAAGCCTCCAAGTTCAGAGGTGTAGTCAGGAAAAGGAACAGGTCCCCATCGTAGAGGTGGCGGAGCGTAGAGAGAAGTGAGAGGAGAGGCAAGACAAGCTACAGAAGGGAATTTCAGGGTTCTCTCAGCAACAAAACTTAGCTCTACTCTCATCAGTTCACTTGGCCAATTTCTGTCAACCTCACAAGTCTATTAAAGCTTGGATGTCTCATCTTCCAGGAGGTCTCCCTTATCCGCTCTCCTGTAGAGTTTCCTTTCCACCACAAAACTCCCTGAAAATCTGTATTCACTCCACTGGTAGCATGGATGATGATGTTCTTTAATTGTTTCCTTTGCAGACTTCGAATTTCCGGAGTTCAAGGACTATGATCTGTTTCCTGCCGAGTATCAGCAGGTATTCAGTAGGAGTGGTGGTGGTGATGGTGGTGATGATGCCAAAATGTCTAAACACAACCCTCCTCTAACTTTAGAACCTCACCTTCTATCTTCTCCGCATCTCTCTACAATAACTTCCTGTGAATGCTCAGATACACAAGGCTTCCTCCCTTACCCAGAATCAAGCCTGCTTCTGTCCACAACGCCCCAGACCAAGCATCCCAGCATTGACTTACTGTCACATATTTTGTAATATGCTCCTTTTTATTCTGAAACAAAACACAGTAATGTATTTTATCAGCCCTAAACACGTGTCTTGCGTTCCGAAAGAGCAGCATTTTCCCTTTTCCCAACAGTCATCTGTGGTGTTAAACTGCACATAATTAAATTAAAAGCATCCGTGAACTCTGAAATATAATGCTTTGAAGAAACCTCAAATTATTGTAATTAAAGCTGTTGAGACCCCACAGTATAATGGTGATCAACAAATAGAACCGGAAAATGATATTCTACTATTAGGGACACTGCTTTTCACAGTGGGAGATCCACATATGAGAGCCAGGATTGGAAAAGGAGACAGACTATGAACGGGACAGCATTTGAAAGGGGCAGAGGGGGCTGGTGGGGGGTTGGTCTGGTGCAGAATTTCAACTAATCACTATTCCCACCCGATTTCTATTTGAGATTGTTGGGCTTTGATGGGAGCGGCTTGTTTCTGAAAATGGAAATAAT
This sequence comes from Odocoileus virginianus, assembly GCF_023699985.2. NCBI lineage: Eukaryota > Metazoa > Chordata > Mammalia > Artiodactyla > Cervidae > Odocoileus > Odocoileus virginianus. Next base: position 50,585,070 of record NC_069693.1, read on the forward strand.
GCCTAGCATTTATCAAGCACTTTCCAAGTTCCAGGCATTGTTCTAAGCACTTAACACATACTAGCTCGTCTAGTCCTGGGAACAGCCCTCAGAAGTATGTGCCATTATTGTGTCCACTGTGCAGGTGTGGAGACCGAGGCCCGGAGCAAGAGGCAAGTATACTGTCCCTGCTCCTGTGGCCAGTAACAGGAGGAGCTGTGACAAGGAGGCTAACGTTCTGTCCTCAGTAGGGTCTTTTGACCCTAACTCTACTCTACTCCCAAGTTCTTACTGCGTTGCTTCCCTTACACCCTGCAGAACTGTCTGCTAATTGTGCGATGCCTCCAAGTACCCCACTGTGCACAGAGGCATTTTTGGCTAAGCCTGGAGCATAAAGGACAAGAAAAGAAATAAATGAGACCCTTCTTACATATGTTCCCTGGGTCTGGCACTTTGGCATATGCACACTTTCACTGAGGCTTATTGAGGGTGGGGGTCATGCTTGCTTTGTGCAGTTAATCAGTATTTGTATAGGCACTTAGGTATGTGTTGAATGGATGGGTCTCTACCATGGTCCTACAAGATAGGCAAGATTATCCCTATTGCATAGATAATAAATTGACTCAGAGAGGACAAGAGACTTGCTTAAGGTCCCACAGTCAATTAGGGAAGAGCTGATATCTGAAACCAAGACAGACTGAACTTCAAGATCTGTTTTCCAAAATAACACGGGTGGCAGGGGTTACAGGTAGGAGCAGCACTGGGCAGTCTAACTTCAGAAAGTTTTGTTTCAGTTTGTTTCAGGAGTGAAGACTTAGAAATCTGGGGCTCACAGTATCCATGGTGATGGAAAGAGACATGTGAAGGCTGGCCCTGGCTGTCTGGGGTCAGTGTGGCCAAAGCAGCAAGGTTAGTGGCCAGAGGCAGCCTCCAGGAGGCTGCTGCCTCTTTGAAGCCTTTTATCTTAACTCCAGGTATCTCAGCATGCTGTCTACAGAGACGCACTTTCTGCACTTAAAAAGAGCCCGCCAGCTAATACCATTACTGAGCCCTTTGATGCGTAGAAGAGTCCTCATCAGTCAATAAGTTTTAGTATCTGAGTCTTGAGAGGTTTGCATCCCCAGCTGGATGCAGGGGTCAAAAGCAAGGATTGGAAAACCAGAGATATTTTAGCTCTGATTCCAGAAAGAGGAAGGAACATGCAGCTCTGAAGCTCCAAACCCTTCTTCACCATGGATCCCTCCCCTAAGGACGGCGCCCTTATTTTTCAACCACCCAGAGTCCTTAAATCCAAATCTTTCCTGCCCAGACAATGCCCCTCCCAACCCCAATTTCAAAACTCACTCAGCAAACATTAGCAAAGCAGCTCAATTTCCAACTCACCTCAGCACACACTCACCTACACGCCCACAGGTGTATGAAGCCCTTCAGAACTCAATGCCCCCAAGCCATCAGCAAGTGCTTCTAAGATAAAGGGACCTACATCCTCTCCAGAGGCCTGCTTAGGTTGGCCTTCCACAAATGCAAGATCCGGAGCAAACTGCTCTGCCTTCTAGACCCACTGAAGGACTCCTCTTTAAGACAGGGGCAATACACAAGTATCATTAAAGACAGTGGCATCATTCATTCAATAATTTCTTCATTCAGTCAACTCTCTGTTATAGAAAGTGAATATTTCCCCTCCTCTCAAATGACTTTCATCTCCGTCATTCCATCACACAGCTCCCAAACCATGAACACCCTCTGTTAATCACTAGATCCAACGAAGAGTTTTCAGTCTTCTTTTTCAACCTTTTGTTTAGTTGTCTCCCGGATTCCTGTTGAAGCACCATCTCCTCTTATCTTCTCCATCACCTCACTGGGCTTTCCCCCATCTCTGTAGCAGACCCTCCTTACCCTCACTCATGGGTTTGTCTGCTTCTGCTAGCCACTGAACTCGGACATCCTTAAGGTTACTGATTGCCACCCTTCTCATTCGGCCCTTGCCACTCTACTCACTCAGTTATCTCGGGGCAGTTTCAAATAGGACGGAAGCTCCAATTATTATAAATATCCTACTGACGTCCTAATATTTATCTGCTGCCCTGGCCTCTCCTGTGGATTCAGTCCAGCAAGGTAATTCTGCAGGAACTAGGAAGGTAGTTCCTCTCTGAGTAGGATTCTATCGAAGTGGGGCCACTGTACCAGCTCCTAAAGGCAATCTGTTTCCAACATGATCGTTAAGAGATGATAAGGTAGGAGATGCAGTGTGAAAAGTTACTGAAAGGTTGGCACGTTTCTATGTAGCTTGCTTCTCCACCAAGGAACAAGTTCTCCCTATTCTGGTCTCCCCGCAAGACTGATAGTAGAACCTATGCACACCTCTGTAACAGATACTTAACCCCACTGTCTATTTAGTGTTTTCATGGGGCTACATGACAGGGATCTCAGAGTCAACACGTCCCAAACCAAACTCAGGGGCATCGTCCCTCAGCCTACCCCTTTCTGACATCCCATTCTCAGGAAATCCATCCTTCTAAGCCAAAACCCTAGGAGTCACTCTTGACACCTCCCACACTTCTATATCAACACAGTCCTAGTTTTTGTAGACTTTTCCCGTTAACCATCTCTAATTCCATATGCGTCTGTCTGCCTCCTCCTCCTGTTGAGAACAGGCACCATGACTGCTCATTGGGAATAATGCGACAGCCCCCAGCTGGTCTCCTTGCTCCTCCTTTATCTTGTTTTCTGGACACTGCAGTTCACAGGTTCTTTAGATGGCAAAATGCATCTTTATCTGCATTAATCTCAAACTGAAATTTAGCATTTCCTTTAATTATGGATGTAGGCAACAAATCACAGTAGTATTAGCCGTAACTCTGACTTTGTCATTAATTATAGAAAGAAATATTATATCACATTACAGTTGCTGCTGATATTCTGAAATATAATTTATACTCATCACTACTTCAAAATTATGATAGTTATTAAACCTGTGATTAAATCCTGTTATCTGAGGCATTAATAAAGTTTATGTGTACACTTCTAATGTGTTACATAACAAGATTGGATCACAGGTTTAATACACACCTATATGTGTTACATAATGTATGCGTGCTGTGTGTGCTGTCCTGTGTTCAGTCATGTCCAGCTCCCTGTGACCCCAAGGACTGTAGCCCACCGGGCTCCTCTTTCCATGGAATTTTCCAGGCAAGAATCCTGGAGTGGGTAGGCATTCCTTTCTCCAGGGGATCTTCCCGACCCAGGGACGGAACCCGGGTCTGCTGCATTGGCAGGTGGACTCTTTGCCACGCACCACTTGGGTGCCGTTATATCATGGCATCCGTCATATAATGCATATGCAGTGCTAAGTGTTTTAACAGCTGGCTCTTGGTGTGGGGGTTCTGATTATTTAATGTTTGCCAATTCTGATGATGTAAATACTCCCACCGTGCCTACATTCAAGCTACCAACGTGAAATCCCTGAACACGGAGCTGGGAAGAGATGTGCAACTCTGGCACACAGCTGCACTGATACTACTCTATCACCAATGTTTTTTAAAAATATTTTGAAAAATGTATCAAGTTATTATAGTATACATATGACATAATATAAGCAGATTCTATCATAATTCTAAGTATTTGAATTTATGCAGCTAAATACAACATTTTGAGATATTTCACCAGGCTGACAGAAGGGTCCAATGACACAAAAAAAGTTAAGGACACTTGTGGCTCTCAGAATAACAGCTGCAAAGAGAAATCTAACAAAGACAGCCACCCCCCATCCTTATACCTGTACCTCCAGTAGACAGACATACACACTGAATCCTGTTAACAGCTTCCCTCTGCTCTTAGGATAAAGCCCAAAGCCTTCAAGTGACCTGCAAGGCCGAACAAGGCCAAGTCCATCTCATCTCCCCTCTCCTGCTTCATGTTCTTCCCACCCATGGCCCATAACTAACTGGAGGGAGGATTCATAAACATCAGTCTGTGCATCTCTCTCAGACACCCCCACCCCCTACCACCACCACCGCTTACTTGGGAATCTTCTCTGCTGCCGCTGAGACCCACCGTGGGAGCTGGGAATCAGATCCCAGCGTCTCAGAGTTTCAGGCCAATGCCACAGCTTGGATGGCCATGGCATTTACACACAGAAAGGCACCCTGTCTGTCAGCAGGCCACAGTGGAACTTTCTGAGGGGTGAGATCCTCTGATGAAGGATCATTGAGGACATAATTAAACTTCCCAAAGACTAGAGGAAACTTTCCAAAGCTTTCCCCGTAGCGGCGCTTCTCCTAACTGAGAGACTCCCCTCATTACTCCTCCTGTTTGGCAGACGTTTGTCTCCTCCAAGACGTCAGCAAAGAAAAGAGACAGGTTTTGGCTAATGAGGCCCTCAGTCTTCTATACCTCTGTTTAATGAAGGTTATTCTTTTGTCGAACTGTATATTGTTGTTGTGTACACAGTCTTTGGATAATGCTTCATTTAAAGAGGAAAAAACTAGGCCCTATGTCCTCAGCTTGGAGTGGAAAAGGTTTGCTCTTTCAATCAATGACAAAGGGCTGTCAGCGACTAAGTAATTCCTAATCACGGTTGGCAAACATGAGACAGTGCTGAGACATGGGGCCATGGCAGGCTTCCTCCTTGAGGAATGCTGTCCTTAATGGATGAGCTTATGGAGAATGAACTGATGTGTCTTAAAAGCAAGTCTATGTATCAGTTAATCAAAAACCTGTCCCTTTTTTTCTTAGCAGGCGCCCTAACGTGTATCTTGAGAAAGCCGTAAATTGTGCTAATCCACTTCTTTCACTGCTGTCCAGAAGGAATTATTTTTGTTAATGGCCTGGTAAATCAGGAGACTTGTTAGTGAAACTGCTCAGAAAATGGGTCTTGAAAATGAAAGCTATAATATTTGTCAGATTTCCAAATTCCCTCTTGGGAACAAAGATGGTAACCGTAACATATTTGCTAAATTCCATTACTTTAATACATTTATGTTGCTTGAGATATGGGATGCTAAGGAAGGCATGCACATAAATCAGAGTAAAAACATAAAACCAAATCCAAAGATAGATATTATGGCTGTAAATTCAGACCTGCTTTCAGGGTTGGTACTCTGACAGATTTCAGTGTCATCACTGAAGAGCTTCAGGGATCTGCTCAGCCTCCCTTACGACAACCAGGCGAATCCCTAATGAGAGTGTGATCTTACCACCCCCTCCACGCCAGGATACCCGAGTCAAGTGACCCCACTGCACCCTCTTCACGGAGAAGCTCACCAGCTCTCTGCCAGCACAGGGCCGGGCTCGACTGCCCTCCCTCCATTTACTAGGAACCCTCTCCGGAGGAAAATAACTCAAGAGGTGCTCAAACTCACTCATGATCAGAGAAATGTACTTGAAAGAAATAATGTACTAAGGCTTTGGCAAATGTTTAAACTTTGATAATATCAAGTACTGGTGATGGTAGGAGGAAACAGATATGTTCATGTGATGCTGCAGGTGGAAGTGGCAAGTAATTTGGCACAACCCCTTTGGAAGGGGAATCTGTCAGGATCTTAAAGATACATATATGTATTACATACACAGAAATATGCTACATACATATACTACATATATACATACATATGTATGTGCATGTATATGTGTATACACGTTTTCACATCTACCTAGAAAAATACTTTAACACATGCATGTGGAACAGGTACCCTTGAATCCTTGTATCTTTTATAGGATCGTTTTTTAATAGTGAAAACCAATAGGGAAAAGATTAAATGAAGTAATTTGTGGTAGATCATGAATATGATACAGTGGTTAAGATAAATGGGGTATTTCCATGGGAAGGTGGAATTATCCTTAAATGTATTAACATGGGAAGGTGTCTGAAGTATGCTGCAGGGTAAAATGGTAATACTATCAACATCTTAGAATAAGGAGAGGGGGCCGATTCAGGGTACAGTGGAAGTCTTATTGTGATTATTTAATTTTTTATTTGCTCTCTGGCCTAAAATCTCAGTTGTGCCATTCACTTACTATGTGAATTCTCTGCCTCCAGATTCTCATCTATGAAGTAGGGACAAATGTCTGGGCCTAACCTGTGCCTGGCATACAATAGGTGCTCACCAAACACTAGAAGATTTTCCTCTATCACCTTTCCAAAATCATTCTATAAATAAGTAAATACTCAAATATACTTAAGGAAGAAGAAAGAACTTTCCTCCTGGTAGCTTTTCTCTTGTTCCTACACGCTGCCTTTTTTGCTTGTGCCCACAAGATCTTCCTACCTCCCTTTCCTGTCAATCCCTCTTATTTTATCTTTGGCTTGTCTGCTATAAGGATTCAGCTCTGATAGCAATGTGGGAAAGCATAAGCCATTCAGAAACAATTTTTGACTAAGTGTCTCCACAAAATCAAATGTTATTATATCTGTAATTCCCTAGAAAGTAGACAGAGAGATATCAAAGGCTGTTAGATCTTGCTTAACAGAAATACTGGGAGATGGAGATCCTAGAAAATGAGCTCCATTATTTCAAAGAGGAAGAAAGTAAATCATTTCATGCATGTAATAATTCAGCAGTTCTAAAAAATTAGAAAAAAAAAAAAAACAGAGAGAAAGAGGTTTGGAAATACCCCAGTCTCACTTCATTTTGCAAATGAGGAAATGGACGCAAAAAAGTCAGAGAGTTGTCCAAGGTCATAGAGTTAGCCAGCGGGAAACCAGGGTAAGACCCTGGGATTTGGGGCTATACTGTGTTCTCTCCTCCCCAAATTGTCCCTCACCTAGAGCCCAGTAAGATATGAATTCAAGAGATATTGCCACCGGGGAGTAGTCTATCTCCAGTTAAGTTGACCCTGGATAGTAAGCAATTCCCTTTGATCATTTTAAAGAAATAGAAAGCACAATTTGAAAATAACCCAAAATATAGTTGAGAATGATGTCTTAAGCTCAGGAGAGCCTAAATAGAATCTGTTAAAATCCCAAAGAATCATTGCTATGGATCTAACCACATTTATTTACCATTCAATATTTTTCATACACACATACAACATACTTCCGTACATACATACAACATACTTTCATACATACATACAACATACTTCATTATTGCTTTGGAGGGGTAAAGATCTTGAGTTGAACTTTCTTTTTACCTTTCATAAGAAACACAGAGTATCCTTTCTCTTCTAGCAAAACATAAAGCCTTTAGCCTAAGAGTCATCCTTCAACCCACAAGGAGGGATCTCCATCTTCCAGGGACCCTTAACTCCAGAATCAAGGCAGGATGTTGTTTTTACCCAGATGATTCTCTTCTTTGCAGTTGAGTGTTTGCCCTCCCATTCATCCACTCCAGCTGGGAATCCTTGGCCCTTGACCCTTGTTCTATCCCTCGGAATCCTCCTCTTTTCTCACTCTGCCCTTCCCAGATACCAGACCTCTCCCTATCAGCCATGCTGCCCAAACTCTAAAGTGAACCATCTTCCATCTTCAAACAACACCCTCTTTTCTTTTCCCCGCAAAACAATCAGAAAATCTCAACTCTTCTTTGTCTTTGGGGCAAAAATAAAGAGCCCATTTGTTCAAAATGATTAAACAAATAGAAGCAATTAGAACAGATTATTTAGCAATCTGGCCAATCACTGCATTTTTACACAGCATTTGGAATACTGGTTGTATGGATAATTCTGGCCATGTCCATTGTCAGTAAAAGCAACTTAAGTCTTTTGTTTTATATATATATACACATATATGTATACACACACACACACACACACACACACACACATATATATCAAGCATGGTCTCAAATGCAAGAGTGTATATTTAGAAACTTCTGCTGCTGCTAAGTCGCTTCAGTTGTGTCCGACTCTGTGCGACCCCATAGACGACAGCCCACCAGGCTCCGCCGTCCCTGGGATTCTCCAGGCAAGAACACTGGAGTAGGTTGCCATTTCCTTCTCCAATGCATGAGAAGTTGCTAGTCATTTGGACTGAAAACTATCAGTCTTATTCTCTCTAAGACAGCTACTTCCTCTCCTTTTTCTAGTTGTCTTGGTTTTCACCCTCCTGATGATTACTCCCACATCAGGCCCCACTGGAATATTCTAGAAGGTTTTGTTCTTTTCGAATTTATTACCTATATGCTATGTTCCTCGGGTATACCTTGCCCTTCTTTACTGTGTCAGCATGAAAGCCTTTTGAATCTGTGGACCACTGGAGAAACACTGCAAATCCCACTCATCTTTGTTCCATGTGAGTTCTAAGACAAATAAAAAAACAAATTCTGCAGATCTCCCTGCCTGGGACTCAGTTCTACTCAAGAAAACAACAACAACACTGCAATCAAGCAGGCTGAAAGCATTTAATGAGATCTTCCTGCAAATTTTCTCTGCTCATTACCTCACTTCCAATCATTAATTCCCTCAGGAAAGGGAATTCCCACCTGGGGAATTATGGAGAAACTGCATGGACTTAGCTTAAGTTTCTACCAACTGGTAGAAGGTGATAAAAATACAAGTGTATGAAAAGTTTTCGACAAAAAAGACAGTTGCTTATTTGCACCCCAGAGCCTGTAAACAGAAGATAAGTACCTTCTACAGACATCTTCATTTCTATGTGATATTAACAATAAAGCACCCTCACCTCACACTGCAAAGCCATGCCTTTGAGACAGAACTTAGACATGCCCAGGACTTTCTCCAACAACAGCACCATTAGAAATCAGCCTAGCTGAAAAGTCCCAAATCAGAGTCCTACTCAGTCCCCAAATCATGTTTTCACAAAGTCTTTGTTGACTCTGACTCTAGTTCACAGAGTGACGCTCCACTTGTCATACTCATATTTTGGCATCTCTCACTGCAGTCGCCTGGCCCTGGTCCCAGCTCACACAGGCCTCCCAAACGAAATTTCAATAGCCCACCCAAACACAGTCTTCTCGCATTTTGCTAGGTTTGGGCCTCATACATCTGTTTCTCCAAAGACATGTGGATATGTCTTGAACCAGCCATGCTGCTCTGCATACCTAACATAAGCCAAGGATTGGATTTGGACAACAGTCCTGTTAAATCATCAAGTAAGCAGAAAGGCCAGAAAGCACACAGATTTACAGTTACTTTGGTCTTAAGGGTCGACAATCAACTTTATAATCTAATCGCCTCTCTTTTTTTGCCTGGTCCCTTTTGCATAACCAGTCTCTTGCTCAAGGGCAATCTCGTCTTGGTCCTAACAGAGAAAAAAATCATGGGAGTGGTGGCTGAGTGAAGGTAGAGGTTCCCTCGAAAGACAGACACAGTGCAAGTGGAAAACAAGTCCACACTCTCTTCCGTGATAAAAAAAAAAAAAAAATTAAAGTTTTTGAGAATCTTAATGATGTACTGTGCTTTATGTTGATGGTTTTTCTTTAAGCCTCTGGATAAGGAAAAGTGGATAAGGTGAGAGTACCAAACTTGGACATATTCTAAGTAAACAATCACAAGAAATCTTGTTTAAAATAGAAGTGAAAATATGGGTTCAAGTAAGGTGGAGAAAAAACAAATTTGAGGAACGGGTGCACATTCTTCGATAACCTTATATATTTTTTCTAAATTTCTTAACCTATCTTCCTTTTAAGATATGGTGTTTTAATCCTAAACTGTGCCGATCGGTCATCAATTCATAGTTTTTTAAATCTCTATTAGGTACCTAATCTGGGGGACTGTGTAACTTATGCAGCTTTAGCACTTATTTTATACCCTGGACAGCAGGAGCAGGGAGGATCCAACCAAATATTGAGTATCTATGAGCTGTGTCCTGGGCTGGATGTTTTGCATATATGGTGTCCACTCAGTTTACATGGTGACTCTATATGGTATACAATAAATCCATCATTTTTCTTGTAGGGAAACTGAGGAAGTGGTGTATACTGGAAGCATCCCTCAACCAATGTGAGGAAAGAGATAAATGGATTCCTCAGCTTCCTGGCCAGGTGGGTGCCATAGCTCTGGGGTGTCTCTACACAGACTCCCAGAGGTCCTCAAAGGGACTGAGCCCCAGCCACCCATAATGGTTACATGTCCATCTGCACACAGCTCATGGCCGTCCTTTTATTTCCTGTACCACTCCTTGATCCTTTACTAGAATTTCCTGTCATTTCGTGACTAAATTATTTGCACTAAATCCTTTTGTCAAGATCTGCTTTGTGGGAACAAAACCTAAGACACTAGGGGTTGATATGAATGTAAATAACAAACTTTTAAAATTGCCCTCTCCCTTGCCCCAATCTGCACCTCTACAGAGTCAACATTTCAAGAACTGTTAAACAATTCTGGGTTAAAAAAATAATAAAATTACTTGGAATCATTATATACCCAGCATATGTATTAAAAAGACTAAACCAGCATTTCCAAGTGACTATGCAGTTTCCTCCAGTTAAATTTTGTACTTTCCTTGGTTACTGATCTCAGAATGTCATGCCAGCTCCTCTTTTTGCCTTGAATCAACACCTTGGACTCAACAGTCAAGTATTGTTGACTCAATATTCAAAAGTAGTAACCTCATCATTCTCGACCCTAACTGTCCATCATGACTTCATATCTGTGATCGAGGACTTGAGTCTGCCATTTGCTGGCTTCACAGGAATCCAGAGAGGTTTCTCAGTGATTGCACTAGGCTAGAAAGTCCTGGAGACAGGGTAAATTAGACAGGGGTTTTCCCCAAAACATGTGAACCTGCAAGAGTTAGCAGAGATCTCTTGAGGAGCATCAAGCCAGATAAGATGGGCCCCAAAGAGGACAATCACTCATGAATGGTGGTCAGGGTAATTGGAAACAGGCTAGAAGTATGTTGGGAGGTGGTCTGGGGCAAAAATTCAGGAGGAAACCTGTGTGTGATGGAGTCTGAGAGTTTAGGAAGTCAGTATTGGACACTTGCTGTTTCTTAGAAAAGACCCAACATACTCTAGTTTCTGAAGAACTAGAAACAAGAACTCCTTAGAAAGAAAGTGCTTAAAACTTAAAAAAGTTTAAGCACAGATGTTAATTTTTGCTCAATAAGGGTCACAAACCTGTAACTTTACGCTGCTTTTGAGTTTCAAGTTTTCCTATTCCAGTCTTTACCCCTGTTTAGTGGTGCAAAATGTTTCAAATAAAGTTAAGAGGAGGAAAAAGACAACAAGATACTTGAAAATCCACATTCTCAATTTAAATAATTAAATACTAACTACAAATGAGTAAGATAACCAAACTCAACATGACTCTGGGTTTCTCATCTGAGACTCCCAAATCCCAGAACAAACTTTAATTAGCACAGGATCAGTATTCCTTTGAGCTTTACATAAATCCTGTTCTTTTTTCTTTTATTTAATGAGGTGTACAGTTGTTGAATGGCATGACCAAGGATAAGAATCAAGCAAATATATGATAAATATTCCTCAAATCATGTATCACTGGCCAGACCCTATTATTTAGGAGAATTGTCTGAGATCAATGGTTCTTAACATTTCTGAGTCATGAGTCCTTTTGCTAGTATGATGACATCTTTTGAAACATGTATACATGCACAACATTTTGCATTCACTTGAACATTGATGGGCCTCCTAAAGTCCACCCCTTAGTATCTGTGCCTTGGGTCTCAAGTTAAGAACTCTGATTTGTTTCAAGGATCATTTGGGGATCTCTTCACTGAAGGGAGGGTGAAGTGAAGAGTTTTAGAAGTGAATAGCTCCCATTTTATCTCAAGTTGGCTGAAAAATCCATTTAACTAGGACTTGATACAAGAAAATCACAGAGTTTTAAAAGAGCCTGAGTCCACTGAATGAGACCCCATTTACTCACTCAATAATGAAGGGCTTCCAATAAAGTTACCTAAAATATTCATTGAGAAATAGTGAAGGATTTTTGGCATAATCTCAATTTTAATTAACCCCAAATAAACAAATAAATGAAAATCAGGATTTAGACAAGCAAACTTCATCTTATTGACAAAACACACAAACAAATATGCAAAAATATTTAATGATCAACCAGAGTCTGCCCATCATTTTTATTACAGTGACACCAACCATATCCACTAAAACAAAGTGTAATTTTGTGTGCAGTAAAAAGGTCCTCAGTAAACATCTGCTTAGAAAATAGGTGCTCTTTGCCTGCAACAGTGCATCACGATAATGCAGCAGTTTCACTGTTCCTTTTAGGAGCTAGTAAATTGTCCAGTTCTGACAGCTACAAGCCTTGTAGTGAGCTGCCATAAAGTCAAAATCCATAGCATGAAGAAATAGAGATGTATGATGGAAATGAAAGGTCTACACTCCATTTGGAAAAACATATTCAGTAGTCACCATGTATTTTTTTCCCCAAAAAGTACAAAAACAGTTTTTTTCTATTTGAAAAATGTCTCTATTAATTATGGAAACAAAAAATCCGACACTGCACCAGAGACTGAACGTGGGAAAATGAACTGAACTGACTTTCTCTCAGAAGCACTGATGGAAATAAATGGGTCCAAATGAATTAATACTAAACAAGAGTTTTCCATTTATTTTTCCTTTATTACAAGGTGGGATTAGTAATGTAGGGGGAAAAAAGCTAAAGTGATGTGTTTACCCTGACAGCATTCCCTTAAGGAGAGTTGTTTCCAGCAGCTAATGAGCTTTCACAGCAAATTGCTGAGTATATCTAAATATTAGGGTTAAAAGCCTATCTTATGGTAAATTACTCTGGACTCTAATTTGGCAAGAGTAAATGATTTGTGGTCCAAGAGGGGATTTGGTGCCAAGCTCCTAATTTGGGCTGTATACAATATTTCAAGACCAACTTTCATTTAGTATCAATTTACAAATGAATTATGTATAAGCAACTGAATCATACAACAACAACGACAACAACAAAAACATGTATTAGAACTTTTTTTTGATTACCATCTAGCTTTATTCACCCAGTGCTCTTTAAGAAACTGAGAAGAACTGCAATGCAGGGGAGAGGGAAGTTATTGACTTGTCTTTTAGCCCCATGTTTATCTACTGTTCTCTGAGTGGAACTGCTGGGTTTGAACAATTATAAGAGGTGTGAAATTTAGTGGTTTAAGGGGGCACTCTGGGGGGCAGACTGCCTGGATTGGAATTCCACCTCTGCCAAGTCCTAAATCACTCAGCTTCCTTGGGCAAATCACCTCACCTCTCTGGGCCTCAGTTTCTTCGTCTGCAAAATGAGACTCGGAACTGTGCTCCCCTCCAAGGCTTACTGTCAGTTTTAAGCAGGAAGATCCACTTAAGCACTTAGCACAGCGCCAGGCACGCGGCAAATGTATAGCTAGGCTGCTGCTGCTGCTCCTTAGGAGGAAGAGGGCCAGAGGATGAAGAGGGAGAAAAGCATAAATGAAAAAGGGAAAAATACTTCCTGAGCATGTCTCTACTGGAGATTGTACCTGATGCTCTCAAAAACACAGATATGAGGGATGCAAAAACAAACAAATTAAACAGTAACAAAAACTACTAAGTGATACACACACCCTTCCAGTAGTCCACAGCTACAGCAATGCAACAGGTGGGAGTCACCAATAAGCTGAAAGACCTTGAGAGTTATACGTCCCTCAAACGTACAGAAGGGAAAGACTCCAGTCTTTATAAGTGACCAGTAAATAGAACAGTTTTTGTTTTTTTAACTTTTTATTTTGTATTGAGGTATAGCCTGTTAACAATATTGTGATAGATTCAGGTGAGCAGCAAAGATGTTCAGTCATATATGAGTTTTAAGCACTCAGTCATCCAGTTTCCTCATTCATTTGTTTTTATCTCTTTTACACACATCAGATTTAAAAATTACCCAGAAGGAAATCTGATAACCAGTCACCCAGAAGAAAACAGGTTCAGTCATCCTGGTTCCTTGCCTAATGGCCAGCTTTTCTCCAACAGTAAACCACAGTTAAGATGGGAAAGAATGTAAAACACAACCACATCTATAAACACTCGAAGTGTAAGTTAATACATATGTGGCCCTAAGACAGGCTGATCTTGGAAATTTTTCTGACTCCCTAGGCTGTGTCTTTTGTTCTTCCTCCAAATCTCAAATGGGGAGCACTACTAGGAGATGAGAGGGAGGAAGGAGAGTGACTTTGGGGGATGTAGTTCTCTGCCCACACCTTTGTAAATAGCCCCTTCATTAAACTTTCTTCCAATGGCCCTGCTGGAGCTGATCACGGTCTCCTTGCCAAGAAAGACCTGGCAGTCATCCTAATGGAGTAAAGACCCCACTGTAGCTGAGGTGAGTGCTTCCCAGTGCAGCCCAGCTCTTAACCCTACCACTGACCTCTTGCCACAGGCCAGTCTGCGGCACTTGTTTACAGTAACTACCTGGCCCCTGTGGGCATCTGTGCTTATAAACCCCTGTCCTGGAGTGGGGAAGTGACTTCTAAAAACAGTGCTGAGTAATTCAGACATTACCCAGCCCACATTAGAAAGGTTGACCTGCATTTATGGCTCACCCCACCATTATCCCTTCAGCCTCGCATGTCAGTTCCCTTTGAAATGACGGCTGGGGAGTAATAACCAGAAATATAATCACATCATGATGTTTCAAGAAACCCTGTATTGAAAGCAGAGCTACAAATTTAAGAAACAGTCCAGGGGAAAAAAAGAGAAGCTTTCATCTGGTGCATGAATATTTTAGGTACTGTGGAAAGAGCTTTGAAATCAGGCAGACCTGAGTTCTGATATTAGCTTAATGGTTGTGTGACTCCTACTCAAATGTTTAATCTCTTTGATGCTCTTGTTTTCCAGATTTGTAAAATGGTGATGATAATACCACTCCATGGGGTTATTATTCACATTCAATGAAGTGGTGCTATAAGAATAACCTGGCATCCAGTGGATAGTCAATAAATGCCAGCCTCTTTTCTTTCATGGTTCCAGATCAAGACATTGAGTATGCATTTGATTTTCCTCCTACCTTAGTCATCAGAGAAAGCTTTTTCAGCTCGGAGCTACCTGAGGGAGAAAGTGTCTGATTACTTTGCCAAGGCTCATTGATATCTTAAATCTGGACTGATAATGATGCCCACTGCATGCGCCTGAGCTTTGCTGTTAATACAGCATGCACAAACCAGCCAGAAGGACACACTTCTCAGAAGGCTATGATCTCTTTCTATTTTTTTAAACATCAGATTTAAGAAATCCTACCACAGGGTAACACACACACACACACACACACACACACACACACACACACACACACTCCCCTACACACAGCCCCACAGGAGCGCTTGAAAATCCTACCATCATTCACTGGATGCTCACCCAAATGGCAGATACATTTTGAAAATTAAATTGTTACTATATGAACTTGAATCTAATTTTTTTTTCCTAAAAAGATTAATAATTTTCAGCATCTCTTTGTGTGGTATAGAGGAGGTCTCTGTTTTCTAGTAAAAAGTCAGCCTGCATGTGGAATGGTGATAGGTTTTATGTCTAGAGCTAGTTCAGATCCACCGGCGTAATGTGACGAGAAGTCTTCCGAGGTATTGAGGAGTGTGACTGAAGTCAGGGATTAGTGATGCCTGCTCCTGAAATGGGTGAGGGGCTGCTGGGAGCGCAAGTGTCCCCTATCTGCTACCTTTGATCCAGGGCTCTGGGCTGGCCACATCGGTGGTAATGTCCCTTCTGTGGCCACTGCTGTCCTACTCCAAACTTGTTCTTCAGCTGTCTCTCGGACTCACAAATGAGCACAATTGAGCTGTGGACCATATGAGGCTGCAAAAGCTGGGTTCTAGCAAACCACACTTGTAACACACTGTAAATGGCAAACCCGATGTAACAGCAACTGAAAAGTCACCCTTCTTCCCCATAGTGGAAGATAAATTTATAAGAATAACTATTAAGAACTATTACAATACAAAAACTGGAACCTTATCTCATCTGGACAGCTCCACTTTGAGGTCAAATTGTGAGACAATGAGAAGTTACTCCTGCCAAACACACGGTCATGGAGGAATCTGATCAATGATCACTGTGCCAGGCTCATTTGGAAGAAGAAAAAGATGTCAGGATCCCTGCTCTCGTTGGGCATTCAGTCCAGTTGGGCAAACCCCCCTGTGTGATGTGAGCAGGTCTGCCGTTCAGTCAGTACGCACAGACACAGCCACTGCAGAAACATGGCAATTTCTTGTGTCTCTCAGGAAAAGCAGCTGCTCCGAAACCCCTGGGTTCCCCTGTCCTAATGCACCAGGCTTTCTCTGGGATTCTGCAGGACCTGTTATAATTCAGCAATTAAAGAGCTAATATTTGTCACAGCCAGGAAGCTCCAGGAACACTCTGTGGTTACTAGGATCAGTGTCCATCCTGACTGAACCAGGTAAGTATTTTGAATATCAACCCTGGCCTCAAGGGTGGAATGCCTATAAGCCAAAAATCACAAATTTATACTAACAGTCAAAAGTATGCCCTGAAATGATAATTCCCAAGAAGAATATATGTGGAAAAAAATGCATCTTTAGAATATAAATGTGTAAACTCCATGACAGCGGGGACCATGTCTGTCTTTCCCTGTTAAATCACATCTCCTAGAGGGCTGCCTGGCCCAGAGCATGGACTCAGTATCTGGTTGTTCAATAAAATAACAAATGACATTGGGTTATCTAGGGATTGTGCCCTGGGGAGGTGTCTAAGGTGCTTCTAAAATGAAGAGATGAGCAGAAACTGGAGAGAGGGTTCTAGGTAAGACTTAGTACCTCCAGGAACCCAACCGCTCGCTCTATGAATCCACATGGCAGAGACTAGGAGTCTAGCCAGTCAGAGAGCTGAGCTCACCTCTCTTTGCTACTTATGTGCTTATTACCTTGGGCCAGTCATTCCACCTTACAGAACTTCTGTTTCCTGTTTGTAAAATGCCTCTCAGAGATTAAATAATATTCTCTGCCAGACATAATCAATGTATATAAGGAACCTGCCCCAGAGGAAGCAGTCAAAAGGCTGTAAGATTCAAGAGGGCAATAGGCGTGTCTATGTTGTTCACTGAGTCGAATCCCAGGGCCCAAAAATATTCTTAAGAAACAGACACAATGAAGACTTGGTGAATGAAAAAAACAACCCAGATAAATGAATGATGACAAATTTTGTTCACTGTGTTAAGAGGGACATTATCTGTCTGGATGCCCTTGAAATCTATAAGAGATGGAGACTAGGATCCAAGCTGAAACCTGGCAAAGAGGGGTCAGTTCGTGACCATAGCTGTTGTTTTTCTCTTGGTGGGCATCTTGGTGAGGATCAGCAGCCTGGAGGTGGACGTTGGTTGAGGAAGGGTCAGTGGTTATGAGGAAAGGGCTTACAGATAACCTACTTGGGTGCAGGGCTCTAGTCCATTATGTACCCATTGTATGAGGTTGGGTGAGGTGCTCAAGCTGCCTAAATCTCATCAGTAAAGCGAGGATGACGGAACATATGATTCACGTACTATAGGGTTGGTGCAAACATTTAGTAAAACAATGCAGGGCAAGTATCCTGTGCAAGTAGCCTCAAAAAGTGGTAGTCATTGTTCCCAGGTGGGGAGGCCACCTTGAGGTTCCCTGATCCCTCGAGGCCCAGGCTGACTCTAACTTGTCACCTAACCGGCCTTTACAGTTTCTCACCACTCTCTCTCTCCTTAGCGTAGGTTGCTGAGATGAAGAACACAGCCTCCAGGTTAACCAAATGAGGAGACCCACTGAGGCCAGAGTTGGCACATTGCCTTAATGTCCAGTGCACTGGGACAATTGCCTATGAACTAGGGCAGTCAGGTCAGAAGCTAAAACTGCCAGGCAGAGACCTGGGGTGGCTAACTATAGACAAGAGGCCTCCTCCCCACCCAGCTGGGTATGCCATATTGGCAAAGGGGTTGGCAAAGTCCTGTTGGAGATGGCAGGAGACACCGGGAGAGACTGCTAAGGAAATGCAGAGAGAGAGAGAGAGAGAGCTCTTTCTTCAGATCTGAGACCACTGCTGGTTCACCCGGAGAATGAAGCGGAGAAAGCAGAGCGCTGGGAGGAATCAGCATAACAGCTTTCCTAGACTATTTCGCAGCCATTTTTTCAGTCCTGCATCTTGGAAACAAATTGCTTTTCTGCCAGTGCGGGAGGTAAGAGAGAGTTTACATGTTCTGTGAGGGAAGAATTCAGGCAGAAGAATCAACCTAGAAGGAACTGAAGTAGGAAAAATTGGTTTAAATTATTCTACCACTTCAGAGATAAAAATATCATAACAGCTTGAAATGAAAACTATAGCTTTTGAAATATTAAAGCTGAAGGGGTATTATATTTATAGGGTGTTTGGCTAAGGTATGACAACATAACTATTCATTTCAGTCCAAGAGAAATTAAGCCTCCGTTTGAAAAAACGGGTCTGGGTTCAGTATCATCAAATATTTTTCTAAATTAACAGAGTGTGCCGGGTGCTGCACGGGTCAGATGTGAAACTTCCAAACAATTATTTTATGTTGTGTATCAGCCCGCCCCTGTCTCTGAAGGGAAATATTTGAAATGATTCTTTACCCCACCGGTAGATTTCTGTCTCCAGGGAGAAACAAAATAACCTCTTTGATGTTTAAGTGATTTCAGCCTGATCAACAGTGTTCTCGGGAACAATGAAGAGGATTATTTCAGGGAAGTAGTGAGCCGCTTGAAGGGTCTAGACCCTGGTTCCCTCCTCAGATTCCCCCCATAAAGGCTGCCCTCACTAAAGAAGCTTTTGCAGACAGTTTTATCTGGGCTATTTCAACTCAGGGAAGGCCTGGTGTCTCCTGATAGACTGACTAACACTCAGCACTGCCCCAGGCTATCCCTAATTTTTTTTTTTTTTTTTAAGCTTCAAGAGGAACCACTCTGAGAGGCCCATCTTCTGCTTAAATGGGTGCCCTGCGACGCTGCCATCTTTAAGCCTTCTAATCTCTTTCCCTCTGAGGCCATTCACAGAATTAAGAAAGGCTTTGGGGAGCAGCCCTGTTGATTCTAAGCATCCTCAGCAGCACAGAAATCCACGTAAGAGACAGGAGGAAGGAGGCTGTGGAGAATAAAATGAGTGATGCCAGACTCGGCTCCGTTACTATATTGGGCATAAAAATACTTTTCAGGGTTTTGACTTTTAAATGATGCGGCCCAGTAGGGGTTCACTGAGCACAGGGCAGACTGACATGGAAATAAGAATAATCATTCAAGAGAATGGTCTTTGAAACCTGAGGTACCAAATTCAATTGGATAATGAAACACTGGGAACTCCACAGGGTACTTTTTCACCTCTATAAAGAACATTCAATTAAATGCTTTTTCATTTGGACAGGAGGGGTGGGGCTTCTTTCTTCTCCCCCTCTTTTCCACAGAGTGTGTCTTCTTGGCTTCTGGCCCCAGTTTCCCCCTGCCTTTCACTGCCTGTTTTTACTCCCCGTTGTGAGCCACAATGCCCACACACCCTGCCTTCTCACAGGTTGATGGAAGTCCCCCACACTGCCCTTGGAAATGCTCATTACCAAGGAGGGACACAAAGGCTTCAGTGGGTGATGCATTGGCAATGCTTCCAGAGGCTTCTGGCGCCTCCATTTCATGGGCCACTTGCTTAGCTGCTGCTAAAACGCCTTAGTGCTATGAAGGCTGCATTTAACTTAGCCATCTGTGAATAACTCCATCAGGGGCAGCTTTAGATCCAAAGTCAAGACAGCTTCCTGGCCAGAATGGCACCCTGTCCCACACAGGCAAACAAGAGTGATTTCCTGACATAAATGTCCACCGCTGTTGCTCCTCCTCGGGAGCCCTTGGGAGCCCTTGGGAGTGTGCCGTGCATTCAGTGTGGACTTCCTCACAAGTCAGTTAGCACTCGGTGCTTTATAGCCTGGAATGATGTCACACGGCCCGTGTTTAGTCAGGCATTGGGTGATGATCTCAAAATTAATGGTTATTGGGCTAGTAGAGGTATATATTTCTTTCCATGGGTATGAAAAGATAGGAGGAACACAAGAAACAAATAAAGGGCTCCTTAGAATGGGGTCACACAACCAATTCAATTCAACTCACCCTGACCAAAGGTCTGCAAGTAACAGCCTTGGTGCCTGGTACTTGGCACAGTGGAATAAAAGATACAGTGTTTGTCTCAGTGGTATTACAGCCTAGTGAAGAGTTGGGGCTCTTAATCCTGGAGTCAAGGACTTGAGAGAATTTATGAATGGTCTGCAGGGAGCGCAGAAACTTCCAGACTTGTTTATAAACTGAATTTGGACAGATGAGCATATGCACACACGTACACAATTTTCTGATCTGTGACTTTATTGGATTCTGAAAACAGCATTTAGTAGTCTAGTGTCTTGTTACTTTGTATTTCCTGAGCATGTGAGCATAGGTGTTGAATAAACTAACGGTGGTTGGATGAGTAAGGGATGGTTCCCAAGTCTCAAAGGGCACACAGGCCAGCCTGCCCATCAGGGCCCTGTGGCTCTGGGAAGGAAGGCGGTGGAATTGTCTCTCATCTCAGGTTGTGAGTATAAGATGTCAAGGGACTGAGGGAAGCTCAGAGACGAATGGCTCGTGAAAAGAAAACTAAAACTGAGGAAAAGGTTGAAACAAGACCTCAGAGCAAGGAGGGCCTCCGAGCTAGAGCAGGCGCTGAGTGTCAAAGGAAACAGGTCAAGAGCAGGAGGCCAAGCCACACCAGCGGGAGGGCGCTAGAGGAAGCTGGCGGATGCTGAGGGCGTGGGCCGCGCTCTGGAGGAGAGTTTAAGAAACGGGGCTGGGATCAGGCAGCCTCGCGTTCAAAGCCCGACTCTGCTCCTTGTTGGCTTGTCCCCGCTCAGCCTCCCCGGCTGAAACTGGACCGACAGTCCTGCCTTCCTGAGGGGGCATTGTGGGGGATGCACGAGGAGCTCTCACAGAGCACACGGCCACTGCTCAGAACAGGGCTCTGACTGGGCTCTGGGGAAGGGCTGCAGCCCCTTTAAAGGGCTGCAATCACAGTGGACACTTGCGACCATGGCTTGGTGCCACTTAAGTGGCCCACAAAGCTATTCACTTTCATTTCTCTGTCTCCTCTCCATTCTCACTCCCACCATGTGGCTCTTGCAAGGTACTGCCTATTATCAAACTAGATTGACTCTTTCCTTGTATTAATCAAAGCCTCCTCATGTGAAATGTCTGCTTTTCCCTTCGAGAAGATGATTGCTTCCCTGGCAGGGAATTATTAGGCCATCGGATGAGGGGAAGCGTGTTCCCCACTCTCCATTGACTGTCCTCTCCCTCGTCCGCTGCTGTCCTCTCTGCAGCCCCCGGGCCTTGGAGCGTCAGCCTCCGGAGCGTGGGCTTGCTGCACCTCGGCAATTTCAACCACACACCACCATCCTCGCGTTGTCCCCAGTCAACTCTCTTCACCAGTTCACGTGAGGTCCTTACAGAATAAAGAACCAACTCCTCACATGGCATTCAAGACCTTTCATAGACTGGTCCATCTGAGTTTCCTGATCTCTTGCTTCTTACCACAGCTCTCCAAACCCCTGACGCTTCAGAATTAACCAACCACCAGTCATTTCCTGAAATGGCCACAACTCATGTCTAAAACACCTCTTGACATTGACCGCTTACCAAAATAAATCAGCTGCACTCTCCCTCCCCCACCTGCTTTAGTTATGGAGCACTTGTTACTTTTTGCTTTTTGTTAATGTATAGTTCTTTGACTAGTTTTCTCTGCTCCTACTCACTGAGAAGGCACCCACACGTTATTTTTTTCTCTATCTTTCTAATACCTGTTTCAGTATCTTGTATAAAAGGTAATCAATATGTAATTGATGAATCAGTTAAGATGAGTCTAGGCCCCGTATTTGGTTAATGGAGTGAAAGTGAAAGTCAGTACTGTCTGACTCTTTGCAAATACACTCCATGGAATTCTCCAGGCCAGAATACTGGAGTGGGTAGCTGTTCCCTTCTCTAGGAGATCTTCCCAGGTCTCCCAGGTTGCAGGCAGATTCTTTACCAGCTGAGCCACCGGGGAAGCCCAGAAATACTGGAGTGGTTAGCCTATCCCTTCTCCAGGGGATCTTCCCGGCCCAGGAGTCGAACCAGGGTGTCCTGCATTGCAGGTGGATTCTTTACCAACTGAGCTATCAGAGTATTTCCTAAATCAGTGGTTGTCAAAGTATGGTCTGAGGATCCCCAGGGGTCCCTAAAAATACTTTCAGTTGTGATATAAGGCAGGAACTGTTGTTATAACAGTTCTAAGATATTATTTGCTGTTTTTACACTTATTCTCTCACAAATGTACAGTTTATGAAAAGTTCAGTTTCCACATTAGGGTTTCAGATTCCACATTAGAAATAACCTTTAAGGAAACTAGTTCCTCTTGGGCATCAAAGAATACCCTCAGTTCTCTAAAATGGCAATTAAAATACTCCTACCTTTTTCAACTAAATCTGTGTGAGGCAGGGTTTTCTTTACTTTCTTCAACCAAAACAACGTATCACAACAAACTGAACTGAAACAGATATGAGAACATAGCTGACTCCTACCGAGGCATTCAATACAGAGACTTGCAAAAATGCAAAACAATGCTGCTCTCTTTAATACTTTTTTGCTCTGTTCTGTTTGGGTATATATACATTTTTTTTTCACACAAACAAAATATGTTATCTATACTAGCATGTGATGGGTTTGTCATTTTTTTTAAATAAATTAGTACATAAAACTTTCTCAGTTTTAATTTCGAATACGGTTATTATCAATAGATAAAGTCCTCATAAACAAAAGGTTTATAGTCAATTCTTTTTATCAGCATAAAGGGGTCTTGAAATGATAATGTTTAAGAATTGCTCTCCTAAACTTTGTTCTATGATATACCAGATCTCTGTAAGGAGTTCCGAGGTATTTTGTGGGGAAAAAAAGAGGAGATAGGTTCTTAATGATATGGGAAAGGCATGTTAAATAGTTGAATATATTTCTTTTTTCCATGACCTCTTAAATGTTTTATTTTGCAAATGTTCTTTGTGAACATCCAAGGACACTGTACTGGTTTTCTACAGCTGTGTAACAGATTATCACAGACTTAGCTGCTTAAGCACACACATTCATTATCTTGTAGCTTCCGGGCTCAGGAGTCTGGTCACACCTCAGAGGGGTTCTCTGCTTCAAGGTCTCACCGGGGTGCCATCCCGTCATCAACTGGGGCTACAGACCTATCAGGTGCTCACCTAGGGAGGGACTCACTTTCAGACACTGCCCCCTCAGGGTGCAGGCAGAATTTATCTCCTCGGGTGATAGAACCACGTCTCTGTGTTCTTGCTGGCCACTGGCTGGGAGCTGTTCTTGGCACCTGGAGGCTGCCCATGGGCCCTTTCCCTCTTTGCAGGCTCTCCCCCAACATGGCAGTTTACTCCTTTAAAGCCAGCATGGAGGGTCTTCCTGGTCTGCTATCTCCCCAGTCTGCTAAATGTTATTACAGAAATGACACCCCATCTGCTTTCAATATTCTGTTGGCTAGAAGCAAATCACAGCTCCTTCTCTACACTCAAAAAATGGACTTTTGCTGGCTGGGAACATCAGGGACAGAAGTTGTGGGGGCCACCCTGTCTGCCACAAAGAACAGTCTGTGCTCTGCCCTTACTTATTTGACCAAAGAATCCTTTTGTGAGCCTATTGACATGTCAAGAAGTCCTGTTGAGAAATGTTCATCTAAGATATTCAGTATAATTAGACATGCTGTATTCTCCCAAAGTATTTTCTAAGGTGTGTGTGTGTATGTGTGTGTGTGTGTGTGTGTGTGTGAAATATAATTTTAAACTCCACTGGTCAGTAAGCCAGCACCCATTCTAGAACTTCTGAAATGTTTTGATGAAGAAGCAACCCTTCATGGTGCAGTGAGCAGTAGCTAAAGAAGGAATTAAGCAGAAGTAGATGCTGTTCTGAGGCACTGGTTGCCAAGACTGAGAAACTTCTATTTGTTGCCTCATCACCCTGAGTCCCGCCAGGAGCATGCTCAGAGTGCTTGTCCACAGACAGGACCACACTGTCTGGGCAGACTGGTCAGACGTGAAGCCTGATGGGAACCTGAGGTATGGAGGTTCTCAGAATCTGATAACTGGCCTGGAGATGGCCTAAGTCTTAGAATGGGAAGAATTAGCCCAGTAGACTTTGCTCCACAAAACTCAATTTTTCTAATAAAACTTCATTTGACACTCTTGATTAAAACAAAGAGTGAACAGCTGTGGTAGATCAGGGTGGGTGTCCTGACCACTGGAACTTCCGGTTGCCCCCAGCTTTGCGCCACCCAGAATGCCCTTTGGAACAATTTCTCTTGCTTAGCTTCCTCATTATAAATAACAAAACAAGACCAAAAAAAAAAAAAAAAAAAAACCACTGAGCACTGGGGAGGTGACGTGTCCTGTCAAAGCTACCCCACCAATCCTAGACCATCCGTTCTCAGGATGCCTCCTTGATACACTGCAGAGCGATCCTTAAAGCTGAGTTCTGTCTCCTCACAGGGTACAATGGCCTCTCCATCCTCCAGCTTCACCCCAAGAAGACCATCCCTCATGAGTTCATAATTGGGGTCATTAACTCCCAACTCAAGGATGAATGAATGAGCTCTTTGTGTTAATTAACCAGAGAGGCACTTTTCTATTTTGTGACCTCTTTAATTTCTGTGAACAACCCAACCACACAGAAGCTGAAGGACCAACACTTGCCTCCCAACACCACTGGCCTCCAGACACCCTGAGGGTGGGATGGGGTGTGAAATCCTCAAGACACCTGGGAGCTGGATGAATGTGGAGCTCAGCCTGAATCCAACCTGAGGGCCTTAGCTCTATGGAGGTTTAGAGAAACAATGGAAGCCACAAAAGAAACTCCTTTAGAACCCAGAGGCAATTCCAAAAAGGAAACACAATTGACCGCCTGGAGGGTGATTTGACCTGGAGGCTCACCTCTATCTGTGCCCTAGCCCTGCCCATATCATTGCCAGTATCCTCCAGGAAAGCTGATCCAAAGGTTTAATGAGCCACAAGGCAATAAGAACCGTGCATGTGAGTAATACCACTGATTCTTACTTCTTTAATTGGATGCAAACAGCATCACCTGGGCTCCACATTCCAGGATCCATCCTGCTCTTTGTCACATGGCCCTCTAATGTACCCCGTTCTGAAGAGCCTGGCAGGAGAGGAAGACATTAACTGTGAGATCTGCTGGCTTCTGCCAAATTTGCAAACGCTGGCAGCTAAGCCTATAGATAGAATGAGGGGTAATTTCATGCAAATTCTCTGTGCTATTCCCTGAGCTCCAAGATTAGAGATGTCAGAAAATGTAAGTGCTCCTCTGGTTAATAACACAAAGAACTAATTCAGTCTGATTCCCTAAGATGGGAGTTAAAGAGAGTGATTGTGAACTTAAGGAGGAAGGTTCTTAGAGTGATGCTCAAGAGGGCCAGGTGTGTGCAGAGGCTGTGGTAGCTGGTGAGGGAAACAGAGTCCTCCTTACGAGGGTCACTCGGACTCACACTGGGGAGGCGTCCAGAGGCTCGAGTAAATTTCAGGGCTTGGCTATCTCTCAGGTACCTGGAAGTGTAGACAGATGTAAAAGGCAGTAATGAGCTTACACTGCTGCTTGGAGAGGACTGGTTTAGGCCAATCCAAGGCTGCAGGGTTTGGCAACAAAATCTGGAAGACGTGTGCAGGGGACACATCCCTCTCCTCTCCCCCTTCAGAAAGAGACACTTAGCTCCTAGATGCAGCTCTCCTAGTCTCCTGGACATGCACTTCTCCCTCTTTATATGCCAAGTTGTATTTGGTCTAATGTGGTCTTCAGAGAGCACTGACTTATTCAAACTGGGTACTTCTTGGAGATGATTTTACATCTCGTGACTTGTATGTAGCAATGGAACGCTTCAGGGAATAAGATTACCCCATTCTCCTATTTATTGTCCTAGGTTTAACACTGGGACTACATGTCAGGTTTTGGATTTTCAGATTTAAATTTTCAGGCTATCCTGAAGCATCAATAACGGCTTCTGAGATTCATACACACACACACACACCCCTCCTCCCTCCAGTCCCCTCCATACAATCACTGGAATAGACTCTGACTCCTAACTTTTCTAAGAAAAAGATAAAGAAACTGTTATCAATTGAGGATCCATTGGTGGCTTTATCACATTTCTAGACTAGAATATAACACTGGGGACAGACAAATCTCAAGCCAGATGGTGTATGTTATTAGAATCAAGGGCATGATGAATTAGTCATCTTCTTGGAGCCTGACTTAGGATTTGGCCCTGCCTACCCTACTGGCTGTGAAACCCTATAGAAACCTCTTAACCTCTCTGGGCTACACATCCCTCTAACCAATTTAGGTAATAATTCCTACTTCTTAGGTTATTATTGAGGGTTGAGTGAGGTGACACATATGTCTAACATATAGTAAGTGCTCAATAAATAGCACATAAATCTGGAAAGGAGTATATCAAGGTTGTATATTGTCATCCTGATTATTTAACTTATATGCAGAGTACATCATGAGAAATGCCAGGCTGGAAGAAGCACAAACTGGAATCAAGATTGCTGGGGGAAATACCAATAACCTCAGACATGCAGACGACACCACTCTTATGGCAGAAAGCAAAAAAACTAAAGAGCCTCTTGCTGAAAGTGAAAGAGGAGAGTGAAAAAGTTAGCTTAAAGCTCAGCATTCAGAAAACTAAGATCATGGCATCTGGTCCCATCACTTCATGGTAAATAGATGGGGAAACAATGGAAACAGTGACAGACTTTATTTTGGGGGGCTCCAAAATCACTACAGATGGTGACTGCAGCCATGAGGTTAAAAGACGCTTGCTCCTTGGAAGAAAAGCTATGACCAACCTAGACAGCATATTAAAAAGCAGAGACATTACTTTGCCAACAAAAGTCTGTCTGGTCAAAGCTATGGTTTTTCCAGTAGTCATGTATGGATGTGAGAGTTGGACTATAAAAAAAGCTGAGCACTGAAGAATTGATGTTTTTGAACTGTGGTGTTCAAGAAGACACTTGAGAGTCCCTTGGACTACAAGGGACCAGTCAATCCTAAAGGAAATCAGTCCTAAATATTGATTGGAAGGACTGATATTGAAGCTGAAACTCCAATATTTTGGCCACCTGATGCTAAGAACTGACTCACTGGAAAAGACCCTGATGCTGGGAAGGATTGAAGACAGGAGGAGAAGGGGACGACAGAGGATGAGATGGTTGGATGGCATCACTGATTCGATGGACATGAGTTTGAGCAAGCTCACAGAAGCCTGGCATGCTGCAGTCCATGGGGACGCAAAGAGTCGGACACAACGGAATGACTGAACTAAAAACATTTTTGGTTGGGTCATAGGATTAAAGTTCACAGCACATATACATATGATTAAAGTCTTTGCACACAGTCAGTATATTTTTTTCTAGCATCATCAAATATCAGCCCCACCCCATCACACCTTTGCGATGGCAATTTCCTTCAAATAATGTAATGAGTCAATGGGCCACGTTTTCTGTTTACCACCGCCCCCCACTCCCTGGACATATGCTCTGCTGTCCTTTTTAGTTTTGCTTTTCACAGTGTATATATTGGTACCAGTAACTTGGCCATGTCCATCTATACAAATGAGAAAGGCAAAGAAGTAATTTTAAAAGTTTGGGACTCTTTTTCCAGAAGAATTCTGGA
This sequence comes from Odocoileus virginianus, assembly GCF_023699985.2. Lineage (NCBI taxonomy): Eukaryota > Metazoa > Chordata > Mammalia > Artiodactyla > Cervidae > Odocoileus > Odocoileus virginianus. The sequence goes on from NC_069693.1 coordinate 50,612,665, forward strand.
TATTTACCTGGCCCAGATACTTACCTGGCCCAGATACTTACCTTGCCCAGCCTGAGACCAGCTCAATGGAGAACTATCTTTAGTAATAAGACCATGAGTTCATTTTGCCAAGTGAGGTAAAGAAACTCTTTTCAACTGAATTGTATTTTATGGAACACTCTCTTCTAAATAAGTGGGGCCATGACTCACTCAAAATTATGAATCTTCAAATGGTGCCTAGCACTATGGATGTACAAGTTTTGGAGGCCATGCACAAGTGAGGCATGTTTTACTGTTAAGTATTCACCATACTTGTCCAGCTACCCTTGAAAATAGCAGTTTTCTGATTTGAAGGAGCACAGATACATAGCAAGCAAGCCCTCTGGCACAGATATTTCCAGAATAAGTTTACACATTTTCAATGTGAGAGTGTCAATTCTGTCCCACAGATTATCCTGAAATATCTAGGATGTTTTTTGAGATAACACACACACACACACACACATATTCTCTCTTCATTCCTCTTCACACGGTCATGAGAATATGCCTTGATTCTGAACTGTTTTAACAGAAGGAAAGAAGCCATTATCAGTTAGGAATCCATGGGTGGCTTTACTGATTACCAAAATTTTATAATAGAATGCAAGATTATAGACAGCTGAATCTTGAGCCAGACAGTATATGTTATTAAAATCAAGAGCATGATTAATTAGTCATTTACTTGGAGTGATTTATCTTGTACCTCTCTCCACTGGTGTTGGAACTGCCTGCTGAGGACATCAGGTGTATCACTCTACCATGAATACTAATCAAAGTCCACAGAAGTGCAGTGAGGGGGAATTTGAACTCCACCAAATATCCATTTTAAAGAGCTGACTTTTAATAGGCCTGAAGTTAAGAAACCTGTAAAACTACAGAGAAAAAGGATAGACTGGTTATGGCTAAGCTGTCTCACTATCCAATGACCCAAGTGCCAACCTGAGCCTGCCTACCTGGGACCTCAGGGCTGCCTCCTGACTTGTTACAGACAAGAGTCCCATCTCTTCTCCTTCCTACATACTTCTCCACCCCACCCCACATCTCTCTGTCTCCCCTGCTGGCCCCCTGAACCAAGTGCCCCATCGCTCTCCTGAAAGACTGCAACAGCCTCCTTACTCTGGCTCCATTATAGAACATATTTTTGAAAACCATAGTTCATCATACCGAAGGTTTTCTTAAACCAACAAGTGGCTCCCCATTGCTCTTAAAAAGAAGCCCTTATTCTCTGACTCAAGACCATGAAGGCCTCTAGAGTCTCACCCCCACCCATATTTCCTGCTTCATTCAAATTTATCTATGGCTTATTCAATGTGCACAAGCCCCCACTGCCCTCTTGGAGGGGTCTAAAATGTTCTAACTTCTTTTCTGCCTCAGGGCTCTTCACTTGCCGTTCCTCTTTTGAAAATGCTCTTCCACATGCTCTAGCCTGGCCGTCTTTCTGTCTTCCTGTCTGCAGTGCAAAGGTCACTTCTTCCCAGAAATCTTCCTCTTTCCCCTTCACCCTAGAGATAGTTACCAGCTGTCATGCTGCTCTGTAGTTTTCCTGTGGAGCCCTTATCAAAATTGTCATTTATGACTTTTACAGTTAGTCACTAGCACTTTTTTCTTCTTTCCCTATATCCTCAGCTCCTATCACAATGCATTGTTCACAGCAGGCCCCCAGTAAGTGAGGGGATCAAACAGCAATGATGAAAGCTGTGTATGGAGGAGGCCACTAGCTGTCCACCCTAATCAGTGCTCCTTTCTTTCTGCTGGACTACATTTCCCAACCTCCCTTGCAGGGAGTGGTCATGTGACCACGAGGGGCGGCTATGTGCCACTTTGAGCTGCAGGTTATAACAGCCTCCCGTGAGCAGCTGTGACAGTCCCTCACTCTTGTGGACTGGGATGTTGGTATATGGAAAATGGCTGAGCCACCTATTGGCCTGGGCTCTTGAATGACCTCATGGAAGAGACTCTCAGACCTCAACTGCTGGCCCAGAACTGCTGCGTGAGTAGGAAATGAAGTCTGTGCTGTTAAACCACTGAACTTTCAAGATCAATCTGATCCTGCACCATCTTTGCCCACCCTAATACATTAGCATACCAATACACAGGATTCTAGGTCTTGGAACTGAGTGAACAATGGTTACCCTCCTCACATACACACTCACACCTCCATGTGAACGTGTATGTGGAGCCCACAGAGGTAGAAGAAAAAAGAAAATTGAGTTTCTGACAAAGTATAATATTATGAAAAAATCAGTATTTAATCCATTTAACTCTTTCCCTCCATGGACTTAATCTTTAATAACTAAGAATACTCTCATTACTAGTGCTTCTTATAAGAGAGCTGCCATTTCCTCTTATGTTTCTCTCTTTCCTTACGTTTTGCCCTAGTAATTGCATATAAAACACTGGTATGGATGAGCCCTTACAATCAGAAAGGGAGGACATGTCAAAGTAGTAGAAAATCAAACAGTTTTCTCACTGAAATTAGAATATCACGTAGCAACCAATTCTATTTAGCTCAATGCAGAATTTATTTTTGCCCCTAAGACAGTTCAGAGATAGAAGGAATCACTAGCCAGATTTTTCAAATGGACAAAAGTTCTCTAATGTCCTTGGGGTTTCTGTCAAGTAATCTCAGGGCTGGACCTCCACCTCCTAGAGGTTGCCTCTCTGTGCCGTCAGAGCCCAATCTCTGGCTCAAGCTTTGCCAGCTCCTGCTGAGCAAGTTAATCTAGCTGAGTTAATGACAATGCAGTGACTTGCCCATCAGCACAAAGAGTCTAGTCAGTCAGCTGGTTGGAGTTTCCTGGCCGGGAAGCCCACACCTCCCCGCCCAGCCTTCCTTTGGCTATGGAAACCTCTGTATGTATGAGGAGCACCTGCTCATATAGTGGTGGGGCCTTTGGCCCTGAAAGGGAGGAAGTGAGCTGTTTTCTGCTCTGGGTATGGATCTCCCATGCTCCTGGAAGCCTGTTTCTTCCACAGGAAATGCCCCTTGGTGCCAACCCTGCAATAACGGAATGGAACATTCTCTCACATTGAGCCACACCTGTTGTCAACAAGCATTTGCTTCCAATCTATTTAAGCTCCATGGCGGAGAGGAGACTGTGAGAGTCTCGGGCATTTTTGGCAATGCTGGGCCCACAGCACCTGGGAAAGCTCCACAAAGCCTATGTTCTTGTTTGGGAAGTGGAGTTGCCCCTGGTAACAGCTGCTGTGTTTCAGTAGAGACCGGAGGCCTCTGGGAAAGTCATAAAGGCCTCGCCCAGGCCTCTTTGCAGAGCTGAGTGCCAGGTAGTTGGATCTGAAAGGCAGTTTGTGCCTGTGAGGATTCCTGCAGGCTCACCAACAGCAGGAGCAGAGCAGAGACAAGGCCGGCTGCCTGTGCTTTGTGATGGAGCTGATGTTGTTGTTATTGGCTTGGTTTTGGTCAAAGATGTCATCAGGCAAAATTATATTCAGAGTCTGTGTTGATTGAATATGAGTTTGCAGTTTGGTCTGTAACCTAAGATGTATTTATCCACCTATATAGTTCATTTGTTTATCTCTTCATCCATCCATTAGTTTATTCTTTTCTCCTGCCCTTCATTCAGAACCAGACGCCCATCCTGAATCCTAGTTCTTTTGTCTGGCTTTCTGAGGCCTTGCTTCAATCTCCTTCACCTGTCTGGTACCTTAATAATACCCCAATACTTTCTGCTTCCTGGCAGGTTCCCCACCTGAATATGAGTGGTTCTACTGAAGAGCAAACCGATATGCAGAGAGAACTTAGGGCCTGGACATTCACATCCACTGCTCAATTTCCTGTTGTCATTTTTCCCACCCAGTAGTAACTCCCATATTTACCATGTGTAACATTATGCTTTGCAAATGCACATCATTTTTGGATCATTCAAAGCAAGCTGGTCCTTCCTGGAGAATTCCCACAGCCACATGGCATAGCTCCCTATAACAGAGCTCAGCGTCCTACTATGTGATGTGTTGTTTGTGACTCTTGTACCATATGATAAGCTCCTTAAGGACAGAACTGTGACTTAAGTGTCTCTATTACCAATGCCTAGAGGTTTGATAAATGCTTGCTAAATTATTTTTTAAGGATGGGTGGTTGTATGGATGGATAAGAGTATGGATGAGAGGGTAGTTGAGTGGGTAGACGCATGAAAGGATGAATGGATAAATGAATTTATAGTTAAACAGGTGGGTAAATGGGTGCGGGCGTGGATGGATGGATGGACAAATGGATGGATAGATGATAGATTAATCCATGGGTGGATGGATGGGTAGATGGATATAGGGTGGCTAGATGCTTGATGAGTGAGGGTGAGTGGGTAGCTAGATGAATAAATGAAGAATGACCTTAACCATCAGGGTGCCAATGTGTATATCAACAACATTGCTTACTTCCACTAAGATAATCTCCAACCATTAATCCCTTAAATAAACTCACAAACCCCAAACTGCCAGCAAGTGAAACAATAGGCAGGCCCCTTGGGGACTGTGTTCCCCAGAGTTGAAGGAATATGAGGAATACTCCAATTTCCACCTATTGGCCAACTGGTAAAATGCTTCCCTATGGTAGCTCAACAGCACTGCCCTGGCCACAGTCAAAACTGACCCATCACATTTTAAAAAATAGTTGCCTACATGTTAAAACTGGCCCTTTTATCTTTCAGAAATGATACCTAAAAAGAACCTAGAGATGGGCTGCAGAAGATACCTTTAAAACAAAAACTGACACTGAGGAAAGAAAGGGAGTCAAGCCCAGAACCACCTGCCTTCCCAGTCTATCCTCACAAAGCAGCCCCTTCAGATAAGCAGGACAGAGTTCTGACTCCGACTCCCCCAAACGTGACCTTGTTTCAAAGCCACAGGGCTCTCCTTGCTCCAGTCCATGGTGAGTCAGAAAATAAGAGAATGTATAGTATTCAGCTCCTGCCAAACGTAGGTTGAAACATAACCCTTGTTTTTGTGTGTTCCGTTATTACGGTTTTTATTACTACTACTGTGTTATAGATGTCTTTCCTTCCTCTAGGAAAATAATAGAACAATGAGCCAGTTTGAAAGAGAAAAGCTGTCAGTTTGGATAAAATTAGTCTGCTTTATTTTTTATGAAAAAAATAGGAAGGTAATCATGCCAATTGTAATTTTAGTAAGTTATTTCTAGAGTGAGTTTATTAAACCATGAATTTTCCCTTGAGCTAAACTAATGACCACTATTAGGTATGCTACTCCATTTTAAATGATCAAAATATTCAATGGAATAAGATGAAAATTATAGATAGTGATAATTATAAAATGTCAGCATCACCTGGAATCAATTTACTAATATGTCAGCTCGGGTGTGGAAGAGAAGAGTCAGTTTAAAATGAGCAGAAGGCACGTTGCATGGGCTGCTGTCATTTATCCTTTGGGGACTGTCACGACTGAATATTTATATCCCTTGCTCCCCTGCAGGAGCAGTTGTTTCTAGCCTGCTGGCTACACCCTTTATCAGACAGCACAGGAAGGACTGGCAAGGAGAGAGAACTCCTCCACCTCCTTGAATTCTCAGGTCCTTCCTTGAATTTTTGCGGGGGAAGTGAAGATAGCGCTTTCTAATAAACCAATTCTATTGTAACCACTTGGGTCTGTAAATACGCCCATGGTTTTCCTCTTAAATGTATAGTACTGGCCTTTCCCTCCCCCCAATTGCTACAAATGAAAAGGGAACAAGAGATTGTGTCATTAGATGTGTTGCAAAACTTGTTGCTTGATCTAAACCAAGTTTTCAGTTTGTTTATGTCAATCACCTATGCACCTGAAATCCTGGGCAAAAGGAATCTGCTCTTGGCACAAGAGCAGAGACCGTGTCCCCAGAAGTGCACCTGTCCGGGAAAGGTGCCGCTGACATAATACACATGTACAGATGTGTTTGGCTCTTTGGGGGAGAGATGGATTTGCCAGGGCTGTCAAAGGCATGTGTGTGCGACAAGACATGACCCTCCCCCTTTCCCTTGTCTGCACTTAACCTCCCCCCAGTATCCTCCTGCCACCATCTGCTACACAAAAGAAATGTGAGAGTACACACACGCTCACACAGACACCCTGGGTCGCTGCATGCCCCAGCCTAAACAACTCCGGCTATCTGGTTCCAGTGGGAGAGGTAGTACCCGGGTAAACTCCCAAAGGAGAGCTGATTGGTTACGGGGAAATTCCTAGGTGAGTTTAAATCCTCATTTCCCATTTTTTTCTGACTTTCCTTCCTGCCCCCTACAGCCCTGCTTTTTGGAACCACTGACCATCCTTCTACATCCACTCCCAAGCCCTCTCTTCCGCACAACCTACTTTAAATTCCTTTTGCCTCAAGTAAGCAATCATTTCTCCAGACTGCGGAGAATAAGCCCTGCTGTGCAAGCAGCCGGATTTGACAGGGACCCCTGAGCTCTGCACAGGAGTTCCTGGAGCTGCCTCTGCTCTGGATGGATGGTCCTGGGAAGCAGCAAAGTGCAATGGTAGAGACACAGGTTCTTAAGCTGGACTGCTTCCTACCAGCTGTGTGACATTGGGCAAGTGCTCAATTTCTCTGACCCTCAGTTTCCTCATCTGTAAAATGGGGCAACTTACGCTTTCCTCCTAGGGGTTAAATGTTTCAAGTGCTTAGAATGGAACTTAGCACACGGCATCTTTACATATTTATTCCATTAAAAAAAATAACTTCTAATAGGCTGATTGCTCAAGCTTTATCCTCCTCCCTCCCCAATCTTTTCACTTCAAGGATTTCTTTCATTTCTGCTACAAAGCCCAGCACGTTTCCTCACTCTCTGGGATCTCAATATTTCCATCTGAGATTTATGAACATACCCAGCAATCCTCAGGGTGGATTACTGATCATTCTCTTTTCTCATACGTACACTTTTATTTAAAACTATCCCAGGATTCACAGTCTAGGATGTCAGTCCCCGAGACAGTCATTCTAACATTTTAAATCCCCTATTGAAATATAGGAAGGGAGGTGGTAGACTTTGCCATGTCTTAAATTTGGAAATGATTAAATACCAGTTCCTATTGCCTGTGTGCCCAAAGCATAAAGTTGTTATACTAGGGCTCTGGTTAGGGCTGAGGTCAAAACTATTAGTTCTAGGAAGAAAATGGAATAATAAATAAGGAAGGGGATGCCTCCCAGCCAACCATAGGTAATAAATACTTCCTGGTGATCACATCTTAAAGAAAGGAGGCAGATTTTTGTTTTGTTTTGGTGGGATTCCAAAGGCCATTCCCAAAGAGGAGCTGCAATGGGGTCTGAGGCAAAGTCTGCATCATGAGAGAGCAGAAGTCTTCCACTCCAGGAAGACTACTTCAAAGGCCAGCACGTACTGTGTAAAAAGGACATGGCAGCTACATGGCAATGCTCCATCACTCAAAACTTAGCAGCTATCCTGGCTTTAGCATCATGGATCAAAGCAGCTGGATAGAAAGTTATCAAAAGAGACTTAATATGTCTAGACCAGTAAAGCTGGATGGCTATCCTGGCTTTGCAGAATGGGATGCTTTATGCTATGAAGAGTATGTAGGCAGGTACAAGGGGGCACATGACTTCTCAAGACAAGCAAGTATATCTGGAAAGACAATTTTACTCAGCATAAGTAATCTGAAGCATTATTTTGTATTCAGGTAATCACAGATGGTGTGGTAGGCAGTACCTAACTTTCAGAGATCCCTGCCATCCTGCATGCATACTCTTGGGTAACCCCCCCTGTTAAGCATGGAATGGACTTAGTGACTTCCTTCATATTAATAGAATATGGCAATGGTGGTGGAGTATCTCCTCCGTGATTACATTACTAAAGACCATGCTTTCTGTCTTGTTGGCCCTTTGGGTCTTTGTTCTTCTCACTTGTTCACTCTGAAGAAGCATGCTGCCATGTTGTGAAAACTGTTCTACAGAGAAGTTCATATGGCAAGGAACTGAAGGCTTCCCCCAGCCAAGAGCCAACAAAGAGGTAAGGTCCTAGTGGCCTCAAGGACAGGATCCTGTCACCAACCTCATAAGTAAGCTTGGAAATGAACCCATGCCCAGTAGAACCTGGAGATGACTGCAGCCTTTATGTAGCCAGAGCACCAACCTAAGCACCAACCAGCTATGTGATGCTGGGCAACTCCTCAACTTCTCTGTACAGCAGTTTCCTCATCTGATTCCTGGCATACAGAAGCTTTGAGATAATAAATTTTGCAATTTTAAGCCACTAAGTCTTAGAGTAATTTGTTACATAGAATTAGACAAGCAATATAGATACATTATGGCCGGAGTACAAAACTGTCAGGAAAGACAAGGCCTGTTGCATCTACTTAATGTTTCAGCTCATGCCCACACAGGGCTCCTCAAATTGCCCAACTCTAGGGGATACCGTTCACAAAGAACATACTGTAGAGTTATGGAACATAAAAAGTCTTGGAACCGTCTTGATACTACATCGCCGCACTGTTACATCTTTTCGATTGTCAGTTCTGCAACATCTGGACTGACATCAGGTCTCACTATGCTGATCCTCAACTTCCTCATCTGTAAAGTAGGTATAAGAACCTTGGTTTCATCAGTTTTCTGAGAAAGGTAAACTGGATGTCTGTGAAAAGCACAGTATCTGGCGCATAGCAGAAATGACTTTGAGCTCAGTAACTTGAGTCTCAGGGTTTAACCAAAATTTCCAGGGCTTTAGTTGTGTGCAAAGTTCTAGGACACTTAGTTCTCTATCTGCACTACAGCTGGAAGTGGAACCCCCTACCTCTTCCCTGGTACAGAAAGGGCAGAGTGAAGTGTCCTCACCAGTTCTTTCCCAAGACAGTTCCCCCATGTCTTATTATACCTTTAATTACCAGGTGTTTACTCTGGAAAGAAGACCAACGTCATAGTCATCCCATCAAGGTACAATGAAAATAGAACACCGAGTCTGGATTTAACCTCCTTTTTCAGTTAAAACTAGTGCTCCAAACCCGAATAGATTCTTACGTGAAAAGAAGGTCCCTGTCTGCAGGCTGTTTGTGTATTAGTAAATTTGCCACTATGTCCATCTGGTCCTTTTGTGTGTCCCATTTTCCTGAGACTCCCCATAAGCATGGCCGCTTATTAAAAATAATCAAGGGCTCCCGCTAAGTGAGCACCAACTCTGTGCTAGGCTTTTTTGTGTATGGGTTTTGATACTCTTACAAAGGCACATGGAATAAACACTACCCTTTCCTATTCCTCTCTTCACACCTCCATCCATTCACAGAAAACAGCCAACAGTATGTGTGTCAAATGGAATCTAGTCCAGGAAGAAGCTAAAGGATATTTTCTTCAGCATGCACTCAAGCAAAGAGGGAATGCACTGATGCTGAGAGGATCAGCAGTGTATCTGGCCCTGTGCTGGGAGCTTTCTTAGTGGGTCTCCGGGAGGCTGTGAGGTGTACAAGTTAAGGTCATTGACTGGGAAGCCAAACCACCTGGTCTTTAACCCTAGCTCCAGTGTTCACCAGTGTACTAGAGAACGTCAAGCATCTGACTTAACCTCTCTGTGGCTCCGTTTCTTCAGCTGATGCAACAGATTTTAAACACTTGGCTCATCTTACTGAAGAATCAATCCATGTTAGTGATCCTACCCTTGACACAGCCTGTGAGCAGGGTATGAGTCCACTCCATTTTGTAGATAAGGAAAGTGAAGGTAAGAGCAGGCAAAATACTTCCCAGGCTCATACAGATGGTAGTGACAAAACAAACTCAAGTTCACTCATGACTGAATCCAAAGCGGTGGCTACGGAAACCCCTGATTTATGAAGCACTGTTTATTCTCCTGCAGATAATGATGCTAGTGACCACAAAATGGCTGTTTCCTGTGTGCCAGGTACTGTTCTAAAAGCTTTACATTCTCATATCCCATTCACTCTGTATCACAACGTACGGAGCAGTTGTAGGTGCAATTTCCATTCCCATTTCACGAATAAGGAAACTGAGGCTTAGAACGGCTAAGCAATGTGCTCAAAATCACACGTGGGTAGTGAAGACTTCCATCGCCCACTGCACTCTGCCCTGTTCTCCTTCCAGGCACACAGGAGGGTGACGATTCCTAAGACCACTGGGCAGAGACCTCGAGGCGCTCTTGCACGTGGGCTGTAGGCAGAAGTGGCCCCTTTCCTTTCCAGGTCACAGCCTCTCCGAGGAGACTTTCCCAATGCTCTTTCCCCAGCAGTAGTAATTGTAGGAGCACAGCTAGTCCTGGAGGGGCAGTTAGAGAGGGCAGGCTCGCTCACTCAGCCCCCTCACAGGGGAGGGCTCTCTGACTTGGTTTCTCAAGAGACAGAACTAAACCTGTGTTGTCAACAAATTCTGAGACCTGTGCTGGCCTGTGATTACAGCACAGCCTCACCAATCCTGGCCAACGCACCTGCCACATGGCGTTTCCAGGGTTCAGACCCCAGAAAACAAGAACAATAATGACTTTGACACAGCGCGGTGGTGAGAATTAAGTTGTTATTAGACAAAATAGATAAGGAAAAGCATAGCACAAAACCAAGCATATGCTAAGTGTTGAATAAATGCTTCTTGAATAAAATAATTCTTTCTTTAAGGTCAAGATTAAAACTTGAAAAATACATGGTGGTAGCTGACAATACACAGCACTTACCCTGGGCCAGACATATTTCTAAAGGCTCTGTGCATATGCATCCACTTATCTCTCCCAATAACCTGTGAGAAAAGTACTGTAAGTAGCTGCAACTTACAGATGGGCAAACCAACGCATACAGAAAGAAAGAAAGAGATCTAAAGTTGTACACAGTAAATGGAAGATCTGGGTCTCAAACCCAGGCAGTATGGCCCCAGACCTACATTCTTGACCTATTGGTAGACAGACAGATTTTTTTTTTAAAGGAAGCTCCATTGAATAATTAGATGTAAAGGAAAACAATATTCTTGGATGAATTAAGAAAATGAAAAAAATGTAACTGGCAAAATAAGAAAGGTTTTATGTTCAGTTTGCTTCAGCGAAGTTGCTTTATAAGTGAGAAGAAAGTGCAAAAGTACTGGAAAACAATGACACTTGAAAGGCAGCTCTAGACTGTTACGGGATAAAACCCAAGACAAAAAACCCCAAACAGAAAACTGTAATGAGCTAATAATATTCCAAGGAAATTTTCAGATGTCTCCATTATGTCCCACAGACACTTAACCTCCACTACTTCCCGCTACAAAACCGCCCATGTCAAAGGATCCCTGGGGCACCAAAGCACAAGGAGACGAGCACGGCAGTGATGAAGCGAGAGCGGCAACTTCCGAGACCCTTCCACATTTCCTTGCTGCTGACCACTGGATCAATCCAGGGATGTGCAAACCAGAGGGAGACGAGGCACTTTCACAAAGTGGCAAAGAAAGCCACAGAGAATAAGGGGAACATGTATCTTTGCTGCCACAAGAGAATTCAGAAAAGCCTGATTGAAAACGTGTCTGCTGGCTCAGCCCATACCCCAGGTTTTCCTGCCTTTCTCAGCCTCTGCATCCTGTGTGATGGGCCCCAGGCTTGAGCTGATTCAGAGAGAGGAAGACAGTATAACTGGAGCTCCATCGCTTGAGGGGAGATGGGTACCATCCTTTCCACACCAACACCCAACCACTACTTCTGGCTTTGATGTTCCTTCTATATTTCCTTTTCTGACAACCAGACTGTGTAAGATTAGGGTATTAATACTGGGGCATCCTGATGACCCTTTTACCACCTTATACCCCCATCTCATTGGCTCATGGGTTGACTTCTGTAGGAAGTGGGCTTAAAAAAGATTTGCCTTTGAAATCTGACTTAATGTGTTCAAAGCTCAATTCTTTCCCTATGATGCTGAACAAGTTACCTCTCTAAACCTCAGTTTCATCATCTGTAAAAATGAGATGGTGAAGATGATGGTAATTTCTACCTCTTAGGGCTCCTACGAAGAGTCACCAAAGTGAAGCGTTTAGCTCAGTCTGGCACCATAAAACGCTCACTCGTTTTGTTAGCTGTTATCGAGCTTCTTCCCAGGCTTGTCTGTTCGTCATTCCTCTTACCCAGGCCCTGTCCAGCTTCAGAGATGTGACTCTGCCCTGAAATCCAACTGGTCACCCTCCTTCTCACCACTTCCCTTCCTCCCAGGGCCCCCTGCCTTGTGTGGGTGCGTGTGCATGTGTGCCTGCAGGCTGGTGGGGGAGGAGCGGGCTTACGATGCATTTAGCACTTGGTACAGATTAGCAAGGCAGTAGATACTATCAGTGCTCCATCCACATCCCCTCAGACCTGTTTGCCACTTTACTGCACACCGGTCCCAGCGTGCATTCATTCCTAATAGCCAGCACCTGCGGTGGTATGCCAGTAAATATTTAACAACTACCTCTGGGGATGGGAGAGCCCTAATTTGTAATGTAAGCCAATTTCCATGGTGTAACTACTCCCACCATGGCTGATTTCAAGCTATCAATGTGAGGTTAACTAGCTTGCAAAATTCCTAACAATTTTAACAGTTAGTTTCAAGCCAGTGCCTGCACACCATGGGCCTCTGTGTTCCTCTTTGACAAAGGCTGCATCCTGGCTGCCAGGATCTGTTTTGCCTGTAATCAGGGAGGACAGGAAGTGTCTGGGCATTTATGTTCCTGCTTGTCTCTCATCCTAGAAGCTCCCAGAACTGGTTGGATTTGTTGGTTCAGAGGTATAAATACTCAAGTCCCCTCCACAGTAATGGGCCAACATGGAAGTGCCACCCACAACTCTCCAGTTTCTCTGGGGGATTAGGCCAAATTTACCTCTCTAGGACCTGGCCTGACAACACACCCTTGCTCACCCTCCCCTTTCCCAATCTTACTTCCCCACCTCCCTATCAGTGTTGCCTGGGAATCTAGCAGGTCACTTTCACACAACTTCTCATCCGCCGTCTACTTCAGAGGAACCAAACTGACAGTTTTATGGACGTGCCTTCTAAAGCTCTGAGTTCAAGTCCTGATTCTGATACAAACTGTATGACTAGGAAAGTTATTTAAGCTCTCTGAGTTTATATTTCTTCATCTATAAAAAGGACCTAATAAGTCCCTGCCTTATTAGATAATGATGCTGGAGAAGACTCTTCTGAGAGTCCCTAGGACTGCAAGGAGATCAAAACAGTCAATTCTAAAGGAAATCAACCCTGAATATTTATTGGAAGGATTGATGCCAAAGATAAAGTTCTAACACTATGGCCACTTGATGTGAAGAGCCAATCCACTGGAAAAGACCCTGATGCTGGGAAAGATTGAAGGCAAAAAGAGTAGGGGGAGGCAGAGGATGAGATGGTAAGATAGCATCACCAACTCAATGGACGTGAATCTGAGCAAACTCTGGGAAACAGTGGAGGAGAGAGGAGCCTGGTGCACTGCAGTCCATGGGGTCACAAAGAGTCAGACACGACTTAGTGACTGAACAAAACAACAAAGTCCCTACTACTAGGGTTGTTGGGAGAATGAAAAAGATAAGTCATCTAGGAGGATTACCGTAGAGTCTGGCTCATGATATGTCTTCCATAAATGCTGCTGTTATTACTACTGTTATTAAAGAGTGTCTGTCCTGCCCTCCAGGTCAGAGCTTCACTTGTAATAGTTGATGACTGAGTCCTCCCAGCTAGGAGGACTGTCTGATGTCCTGCTGAGCTTTCACCACCCTTTGGAATCAGTTTAAGCTCTTTGGATGTCCTTTCTTGAAATGGACCTCCATTTGTCTTTCCCTCTGCAGAGGGAATGAGTCTTCTGGAAAAGCTCTGGTCCCAGTTGACCAGCTCTGTGACCTTAAAATCCAAGCATGCCTTGTTTCTGAGCTCCATCTTTCCTACAAAACCAGGGCAGTCAGACAGGGCTCAATGGAGGGTAACAAGTAACGAGGATCCCTCAAAGGGATGGGACCAACGTTTGTTCATTACCCAGTAAAGTTCCTTGTGCCACGGTATCTACCTTCTTCTCATGGGGGAAGATAACATTTATTACTTAGAACTGGTGAAACAAGCACTCATGAAGTGCTGGTGGTAAAATAGACTAATAACAGACCTTCACCAAAACCACCAGGCAACATCTACCCACAAACTTAAAAGCGCACATCCCACTTGATTCAATAGCACCTATTTTAGACATCCTTAGTAAAGCTTCCTAAACTTGAAAAAGCTTTAAGCACAAATATAACCAGTTTAGACTAGTGCTTTGTATGTAATTGGTACATAATGCATTTTGATTAACTAATGAAACAATCATTTAATATTCTACAAAATTAGAAAGCACCTTCATCTCAGTAGTTGAACACAAAGGAGTAGCTAAAGGAGTTTTAAACACAAAGGAGTAGTTATGAGGCTGCTTTCTGCTTTTGTGTGTGTGTGTGCTAGAACCATTTTAATATAACTGCCAAACCAGGAAGAAAAGATTATGCATATATAACTTTTCCAGTTAACATCTGCAAGCATAAACAACAATGATCTCAGTTTATAAATTCATCAGGGTCAGAGCAATTGACCAATCTCTGTTTACTGCTAGGCTTACCAACAGTAAATTACATGATGAATTAGTGTCCTTTTGTTTCTCTTCTCTTATTCTCCTTGTCCAGAAACATTTTGTTGTAAACTTGCAGTGAAGCTCACCTCCAGCCAAAGGTAATCTTTATAGATAAGTACTCAGTTGCTCTGAATTTACTTATAATTATAACCTATTTAATCACAGAATAAATGCTGCAGAGGTGGAGTTCAAGGTTGCATACAATAACAGGAGATCACAGTTTTGAAGTCTAGCACAGACTAAAAACCACAGATGTACCATTTATATGAGACACACACTGTCTCTTAAACTACATATTGACTCCTTATGAACATTATTTTCTAAATAAAGTAATGCAGCTAGGACAATCAGTCGCACAATTCACACAGCCCTTAAAAGCTTTTCAATGCCAACTACCAGTTGGTCATGGAACGTGAGTGAGCTTGAGACACTGTCCATTCCTAAGATTCAGCCATGGATTGGCTAAAACACTGGAACACCTCTGCTTAAGAAGGCTATGTCCTTCCCTCCTTCCCCTCACGACTTAGTTCTGCTTGTTTATTTTTGGTGGTATTTGGTTGCACATGGCTAGACTGCTTTCAATCACTTTGTGAATCAGGAAAACCAATGATCTAAAACTATGACAGGGTCTTAGGTATTAAGTAGGTTGATCTGTCTATTTCAGGTAGCTGGCTGGTAGGCCCTCGCTAAGGCCTTTCATTTTCCTTCTGTGCCTTCAAGGACATTGATCAGAAGATGAGTTTGAGCATCATACCATCTAACTCTTTTAACCAAGGCCTGGCTAAAACTAGAATGTCCAGCTCAGTATATTTAAAAATCACCCACGAAAGATGATTTTTGTGAAGGCCACAGGTCTTTACAAAACCTGGAATTTCCATGAAGATGTCTGATCTTTATAATCCAAGCAGTCAGCATTGAAGTTAAGCTTCCAGGAGGCAGTTTGGTCCTTATAATCCAAGTAATCAGTGGTTGAGTTAAAACCCAAGCTTGAAGCTCCACATCCCTGGGTGGAAGGAGAAGCTGGGGGCTGACTGAGATGGCTGGTGACTGCATTGGTACCCATGGGACTGAGTGCGGTCCCTGGTCCAGGAAGTCAGTGATGCGTTAGGGGTCAAATAAGATCCACAGTCCATGCCCCCAAAGTAGGAAATTGAGCCAGCATATCCTTGACTATAACCTGAAGCCTCAGTATTGGTCATTGGGTAGGACCTCTGCATGCAGGGAGAGGAGGTGGACAGGGGATCTGACAGTGGGGGGATGGAAGCTGGGCTGCAGACAGACACAGGAGCGCTGCTGCTGGAAATGACTGGGACTGAGGTGCTAGGAGGGGGAATGAACTGGCCATTTGTTCCACCCTCTGAACTCACTTCCCAGGCAGGAGACGTCTTCTTTTTGGCAGGTCTCACTTTGTTTTGACCTCCATTCTGCTGTTGCTGCCCCTGGTGGCAGCACTTCGCTCTTTGATTCTTAAACCATGCCTGTACCCTGGACTCAGGCAAGTTGGTTTTCAGCGCCAGCTCGTCCCACGTGAAGATGTCTGGGTACCCAGTCTTAGCAAACAGTGCTTCCAGCACATCCAGCTGCACTCAGGTGAACGTCGTCCTCTCCTGCCACTGTTTCCAAGGGGTGGCCGGGTAGCCCAGTGAGGGGTGCAGCAAGTCCATGCCCGAAGTGGTCAGACTCAGCCCACTGACTGCATAAGGTGGTTTTTTAAGACATCATGCTAAGGTTGTTTGGAGGTGCAAAGTCAGCCCAAATCCAGGGGACACAGTGGAAGGTCTTGCTTCGCCTGGTTGGACAGATTCAGAGCCCTTGTCGGGTGGGTTTGGAGTAGTCGAACTTGTCTGAGAATTAATTATAATAAATGTTTTCTTGATAAACTAACGAGATAATCTGAAGGGCATGCGTCCCTTAATTACAGGCCGCCGTGCTCAGCTCTGCTTCTCGTCAGGGCTGATTAATTTTCCGCCTGATGGAAAGGCTGCTTTCTGCCTTAAAAAAATATATGACCATTGAAAATTATGTTCATAGGGCACTCTCAACTGCAACAGCCCACACTCTGTGGGGTGTGTTTCTCCCAAGGCAGCACTCGCCCTCTGAGATGGCCCACACTGTGGAGTGCGTTTCTCTCTAAACAGATCCACTTCTTATCACTTGGTCGGTCACTGAATTTTTTCCTGCGATGAGACATCAAGAACCAGAGCTTCATTAGGTCCTGACTAGTTTCACTTGCTTATAGGGGCCACTTACAGAGCCCTTACACCCGGTGCCTCTGACCAGACTTCCAAGTAGAAACAGCCATGCTGACACCTCAGGCCGGGGGACCGAGTGCAGAAGCTTCGCCAGACGCTCAGTTCAAGATGGCGGCACCAAGCGGCGTGCGGGGACGCTGGGCCGGAACTAAGACCTGGCGCCTGCGCACCACCGCGGCGCCTGCGCACCACCACAGCGGCGCCTGCGCACCACAGAGGCTCCCGCGGGAGAACCCCGCCTCCTCCCCACTGACCCGTGACCCCGCAAAGCGGCCCGGCTGGCCTTCCGGCCTGCAAGGAAGCACGCGCTCTCTCCATTGTTTGATTAAAGAATAAAACTTTGCTTCTGTACTGAAGAAAAATATGTTTATTAAAAAACTGTGAAACAATGAGAAAAGTTTTGTGAAATGAAGCAAGCAAATTTTAATTTATACCAGAGTCACAGCTTAAATTTTTTAATCTACAAAGGAAAAAAAAAAAAAAACAAACCCGAGAATACGGCGTTCAAGAATGCTACAATAAGGAAATACTTAACCAAACTATGATACATTTAAACAGAAGAATATTATGTAGCCATTGAGAACTGATTGTGTAATAATTATAAAATGATATCTATGTATGGAATGGTAATACAGCTCAAAGCATAATTATAGCTAATTTAATTATATAGGCTAAACTTATGATGATTTTTAAGCAGAATTTGAATATATGATTCATGATGAGTCTAACCATATAAAAACTAAACCAACTTAAATGCATACATAAAGGAAGAAGGCTCTAAAAAACTACAGTAAATTGTTACTAATGATCATGTTTGGGCTGCAACCCTTGAGTGCTTTTCTTTCTCTTCCTTTTTTATGTCCCAAATTTTCTCTAATTAAGGAGAATTGCTTTTACAATAAACAGCATTTTGATTGACTGGTTGAGTAACAATAGCAGGACATACACACAGACACACACACAGATGAGATAATGAGGAGCGGGAAGCAAGGGAGAACATGACTGTTCAAACACCCTTCTCGGTTAATGTTTCCAAATTTGTTTTCTAATAAGGCTAATAACAGCCATGTGTTATGGCAGGTAGCAGCCCAACCTAGCCAGAGAATCAGGCTCAAGTGATTCCCAAGCCACAGTCACACTTTCGTTGTCACTTCAGCTCTGGTGACATTAGCTGGGGACAGCAGCTGGGTGAGATGGTATGCAATTCAAGAACAAGAGAATTCAGAACTAACTCTACGCTTATTAAAAATCCAATTCCTTGTGCAGTTTGCAGAGTGCATTCACAGGCTTGCCAAATCTCACCTTTGAAATCAAATTTCCTTTCTGCCATGTGCTGTTGCAGATTTAAGTCTATTGTTTCCAACTGAATTTTGTTTTTTAACTGCAATGCATTCAGGTAAGTCTGTTCTTGCTGATGCATTAGAAAAACCAGCTCAGTGGAGGCCCACTGATTCACCACATGGTGGGTACATGTCTTTTTGTGAATAATTTATCATTTGCCAGCATGAAGGAAAAGCCCAGGGCACTATGGAACAGGTCAATTCCCCCCATCTCTCTCTCCAGCAACTACTATCACAAGAAAAAGGTAGCATCAGCCTAAGTAATATTCTTTCACCTATGTCCTGGGTAGCATGATGAGACCTAAATACCAACAGCCACTAATGTCCTTCTGAATGTTACCTCCTTCCAAAAAGTTTCCCCAGTTGGAGGTACAGTCTAGCATCCGTAAAGACACAGGTATCTATATTCCTCCTTCTTCCCTGATGCAGAGGGCGGGATGCCTTTTTAATACCCCATTTCCTAACATATGAGGATACAGTATATAAAGCCTGCCATCTGGCTCTTTCTTTTTTTGATGAAGCCATTTACATTTTCTTAGTATAATTAGTATTGCACAGTAACTTGTCAATACTCTTCTGCCATGGCACCAAATAACAGCTTACATATACCTGCAACTGGGAGGATTTATTTGTTCCTTCATGCTTTCAATTGCTGGCCAGGGATAATTACCAGGGAGATTATTACATGATGTTGGGTCAATTAAATATGATAAAGGCATTTGCCTGTGACATGATGGGTCTGTTTCAATCTAAATGATATAAAATGGTCAGACTCATTGAAGGCAACATGGTGACCCTGCAGAAGATTAGACCCAGCCAAAATAGAATCCTGCTAATGATGTTTCTGAATTTGATGTTCTATCTCGATTTCACTAGCTGTCTTTTTAATCAGAGAGATGTCATTACAATGATCGCTCCTGAACATTCATGCCCAGCCCTCATGAGAGAGCAGGGGACCTTCAAAGTACCTTGAAATATTGGCAAAATACAAAATATTAAAGGCATAAAAGTGAGTCTGCTGACACTGAATAGCTTCTGATCTTCTTGTTAGACTGAATAAAAATCTGTCTTAATTGTGGAAGTCTACTGGGTTAGGGAAGTAAGAAACATCAAGAGGAAGAGACTGATGTCCAGTGGCTGCTGGACCCTTTTCCTCCTCCAGTGGAGGTATTGCTGATGGTGGTGGTTTATTGGTTCAGTCATGTCTGACTGTTTTGAGACCCCATGGACTGCAGCCCACCAATTTCTTCTGTCCATGGGATTCTACAGGCAGGAATACTGGAGTGGCTTGTCATTTTCCTTCTCCAGGGCATCTTCCCGACCCAAGTATCAAACCTGCATATCCTACATTGGCAGGCAGATTCTTTACCATCTGAGCCACCAGCGAGGCCCAGTGGCATTATTGCTGGCTTATAAACAGATGTAACACTAGGCTTGAAGTCTGAGGGACAAAACTTTGGGTACAAAGTGTTCTATTTTAATTTTAGAGCAACAGGAACAGAGGTTGATACTATATCATATTTTTAAGACAAAAATTGACCTTATATCATGACCATTCGTGGTGAGATGTTACCATGGTATGGTAGTAAAATGGCAATAAAATGGGAAAAGTCTCCAGTTCCCATTTTCTTGGTAGACTTGGTGGACATAGCTGCTGCAAAGCCTTGTGGCTAAAATGGTCAATTCAGTCAAATACACATTAAAATCAGCCCCCCAAATATCAATAAAACTAATTGCTACAATGAATAGTCAGGGAAGAGGCATCGTTTGCAATCAGTGGATATCTACTGCGGCTCCTGTGTGCAGGTCACCACAGGGAATAAAATAAACACCTTATGAAACTTTGTCCCAGTCAATAGTAAGAGACTTCCTTGCAGTTTATTTGAGAAAATGAGACGTATGTTGCATGACTGTGTAGCAAGGAGAAGCACTCCCACCAGCCATGAGGAAAATCAATCCAGTTATTTCGTATTAGACAACTTACACATGAGAGCAGTTACTCCTTACAACTTCCCTCTCTCTCTTCTGAACCATCAGCCTCAACCCAACTCACATCCATCACTCAGACAGAGCTGATCCTCTCAGCTCTTCTTCTCTCTCTCTCCTTACCCCTTTTCTCTTTGGGGCCATGCATAAGAGTGCATGCTGCATGATTCCATTTATACCAAGTTCTAGAACAGAAAAAACCTAATCCATGGTACCAAATAATCAGAGCAGTGGTTGTTTTGGGGTTGCTGGGGGAGTGTCAGAATTGGCTAGGTAGAGGCTTGAGGGAACTTTCTGGGATAATGAGACTCTTTTACATCTTGACAAGGGTTTAGGTTGCAAAGATACGTGTGTATGTTAAACTCAGAGAGTATACATACGTGTAAGGTTTATACATTTCACCATGGGTAAATTTTACATCAAAAGAGAAAAAAGTATGCACAAATACTAGTTAACAATATTCATGCTAAAGTATTTAGGAGGAAGGTATATCATTGTCTACAATTCACTTTGAAATTCATCAAATCAAAATTATGGGGTGGATTAATGGATGGATAGAGGGATGCATGGAGGGGGAGAGAGAGCAGAAGCACAGGGGATAAAATGTTAAAGGCAGAATATAGATGGTGAGTGCACATGCGCCAACTGCAAAATTCAACTTTTCTCTAGTTTTGAAGATTTTTATAATAAAATGCAATTTTTAAAAAATTGTATGCTGGGTACAAATGAGCCTTGAAGATAACGTAAATATTCTATTTTATCATCAAAGGACAGCTCACATTTTGCACTGAGGAATACTGAAGAAAAGCAATTGGTGGGGAGGAGGCATTTAGTCAGATCTATTGGAACTTATTGAATAATGGATAATATGTATTGGATAATAATAATAGATAGTAAAGACAGCAACAACCATGGCTACTGTTATTATTGCCACATATTGACTACTCTTTCTGTATCCAGCATTAGGCTAAGTGCTTTTAAGAACCATCTTGTTTAATCCTGTAACAGCAGTAAGAGAGAGAGAGACATAACCCCGTTTTTTTCATGAGGAAACTAAACTTCTGTAGATTAGCTGATTTATCTGTAGATTAACTGCCAAAGCTAATCAGATAGATTAACTGCCAAAGCTAATCAGACAGAAGGTTGTGGAGCTGAGGTCTGAACCTTGGCTTAGGCAAGCGTATACTGGGGGCGTGAATGGCAACTGGCAGGACCCGGGTGTGAACTCCGGTCCACCAGATGCAGGATCTATGTAGCACCTTGGATCTTTGTGGCAACATTCAGTTATCCTGGGAAAGGCAGTGTTTCCCTAGTCTGAGGTCAGACCTCAGACCTCCCTAGAGCTAAAAGGGGAGCTTTAATTCTTCAGAAATGATCTGAACCTGGTGTTAAATATATCAGCTTTGTATTTAGGAATTTTTGTAAATTATTCTCAGTGCATTTCGACCTAAATTCTATAAATTTTCCTTGACTTAAAAAAGAGGCTGCAGGAAGCAGTGGAGACATAGAGAACACACTTGTGGACACAGCGGGGGAAAGAAAGGCTGGGACGAATGGGGAGCAGCAGGGACACATATACGCTGTCATTTGTGAAACAGACAGTGGGAATTTGCGGTGTGACTCAGGGAGCTGAGGCCGGGGCTCTGTGACAACCAAGAGGGGTGGGATGGGGGGTGGAGGGAGCAGAGAGGCTCAAGAGGCAGGGGACATACGTATGCCATGACTGACTCATGCTGATGAATGGCAGAAACAAACAGAATGGTGTAAAGCAATTATCCTCCAATTAAAAATAAACACACACACACACACACACACACACACACACACACACACACACGAAAAAGAGGTTGCACTAGACATTCCCCATTTTGGCAGAAGCCTAAGAAGACTCCAGCCTTAGAAGAATGATTTTGATGGTGGACTTTCAGATAGTGAAGTGGAGTGATGAGGAAAATATTTGGGGGTAGGTGGCTCTTGGGGACACTTCATTTCTTACATTTGGCAAAAAGAAACATTGGTATAGGATAAAGAGTCATTGCATATTCCCTAGGAAATTTGGTCTTACATCCTGATTTCACATAATTATAAGGAGGTGATTTTATGAGAAGTTATTTAAGCCCAGTGAAATTGGTTCTTTTTTTATAATGAGGATGATTCCATGTACTTCTCAAGTTATTATAAGGCAAAACTCATGTCTGGGAAACCACAGGGTCTGGCCCTGTGTAGATTCCTCAATGGAAGCCTATTTCTTTCCCTCTCCACAGGAAGAAATGACACTCAGGGAGTCAGACCATGAAATACTCCTCAGAGTTATGTGTAACACTGGAATTAGCAATTATGCTTTCCCCAGTATGACTTCCCATTGGGAAGCTCATAGTATAAAAAAAAATACATGCTTATGAAGGCAATTATTCTCTTTATGCCACATGATTTCTTGTAATAAATACCATTCACAATATAGATTCCCCATTGATAATGGTAGCAGGCAGTGCCTGCACGGGGAAGGAGCACCGGGATGATTGGCAGGGAGCTGTTAGTGGGTTTTCAGTCAGAAACAATGTAGTCTATGATTTTGACAGTTAAAATAGAAGGACTAGGGAATCAATTTCCATCTAAGACTTTTAGTGCTGGGCATTCAATGGAAACTTGTTGAGTTGAGCTAAAGATGAAGGGGGGGTAGCTTTTCACAAGATGCATAATGGCAGGGTCTTTGCAAAGAACTCTTATGGTTCTAGAGGAGTCTATAGTCTCAGTAATTGGGGTCTCAAGAGGTGTGTAGCCGAAAGAATTATGAAATTCTGCAACTCAAAACACCCAAACACTAGTCTCTTAAACAGTGAAAGGAAAAACGATATTCAGTCTGCCTGAGGCATCCATAAACTATGTAAAGATTTATGGGGGTTCCATGAAGAAATAAATGAATTGAGAACAAGTGAAGTGACTGTGAGTGTGATTCAGCCTCAGAAGTTAAAGGGATACACAACCAAAACTAGTTCCATAATGATCCATATCCTCATTCATTATCCAATACCTATTTATTGAGCATCTACTATGTTCCTGGTCTCATGCTATAGCCTCAGTTATATCTGAGAAATAAGTGGATGCAAATTGCACCTTATAGTATTTAGCCCCACAAAGGAGGCAAATTGAACTTCAAAATGCCCTCTGCACTCTCACATCTGCTTGTCCAGCACCCTCACGTTTTATAGTTCCATTTCTAGATATAGATTCAAGCTCTTCCCTTCCACGTTTCCTCCCAGTCTTGTCATGAAGGGCAGGGAAGAGGAAAAACCTAGACAGACAGAAGCAGAACCTTCTCCAGCAGGTCAGAGATAGAGGAGGGCTGCTTGTGTTCCCTCACTCCAAACATCTGATTCTTTTGTTTTCATATATGCAATACCTGGAAATGTTACTATTACCCAGATCCCAGACCCAGATTATTGCTTTTCAAGCATTATCTCACCTAATCCTCACTAGAAGTTGCAAAGTACATATTATTTGTATTATTGTTATTGCTTGAATAGTTATCCCTCATTTAAAGATGAAGCAACAGGTAAGACCCAATTGTATCTTTTGCATTGTCATAGGGCTCTAAATTAGGGCATCTAGAAACTGAACATTCTGTCAACTACTGGGTTCCCAAAACCATGGTCTTGGTCTTGCCACTCTTGCTTTCCTTTTAAAGCACAGAGGCACATTTACGTATCTATTGAAAACTAGATCTATTAAATTTATTTATTCATTCCAGTCATGTGTTCATTTCTTTCAATAAATATTTATCAAATACCAAACATGGGCAAACTGTATTTTTAAGGTAAAGACTGTCTTTTGACTTAAGTTGTTGAAAAGTCATTCAGATCTTCATGTGTATCTTTACATACTTTCAGAATTCATTCGACAAGCAGTTACTGAGTGCTCATTATTGCTCTCCTAGAGCCAGGGACAAAATGGGGTCTGAAACAGGCAAACAGCCTGCACTTATGCAGCATGCATTCTAGCAGAGGAGATGGAAAATAAACAACTTTTAAATATTTACTATGTCATGACATGATAAACACTGTATAGATTAAGCAAGGCCAATGGAAAAGAGTAACTAGAAACAGAAGGAATGACTTCTGTGGAAAAGTGACATTCAAGCAAAAACTAATTAAAAGAGGTAATGAGGCATGAGGCCATCAGGTGGGGGTGCATCCCAAGCAGGGAGACTTGCACATGCAAAGGCCCTGAGGTGTATTCCAGGACTAACAAGGAGACCAGTGCTGCTGGAACCCCATGTCCATGCTCTTAAATAAAATCTACAAATGCCAAGGTGCTGCTGGTCATTCTCTACACAGTTGTACCAGGGGTGTCCTGCTTCGTTCTTCCAATTTTAGAGCAGTCCATGTACCTCCAGGAGAGTGCTGGAGATAATCATTTTCCCTCAAAAACTCATTATGCTGCTTTAATCACTCCATGACAATGGCTGGATAATGAAGAGAATGTCCACCCAAGCCACTCAGGGCCTCTCCAAGAGTGAGAGCCTGCCGATTAGTGAGATATTTACAAACAGACACAAAGAGAACTGAACTGTCTTCCTTTTGCAACCTAAATGGTCTTTGCTTTTAGTCCCCAAGTCTTTGTTCACCGCTTTCCAGGGAATCCCTCCCTCAAGTCCGCCTACTACAGTTTGGCCAGGAGACGTTAATCAGTAGACATGGAGGAAATGACCCGGCCAGAAGCATGGCCATCACTGAGCAGCCCGAGACAGGAGGAGTTGCAGATAAATGAGGCAAAACTGAGAGTCTGGCTTCTAATTAGTGGAAAATTAAAGTTGATTTGCATTATTAGAATTATGGACTTAGGGGTTTATTAAATAACATCCTCTCATATGTATTTTCTGTTAATACTTTATGGTAGTTTCAGTTAGCTTCGGTGCTTAAGAACTGTGTGCATTAAGATATAATATTTTAGAAAAGTCATGGGTGAATTTTGTGCCAAAAAAAAAAAAAGCTTAAATAATTTTCTTTTTATGAAGTCACTAACAATGAAAAGGTAATCAATTCTAGCGGCACAGAACTCTTAGAACTCTTGAGAATCAGAATATCTTTGGAGCAGAGAGAGAAGCTTAGTGATCACTGCATTCAATTCCCTCATTTTGTCTTGGGGAAAAGACAGAGAGACGGGGTGAAGTCTCAGGTGCAGGTCAGCAGGGGTCAGAAGCGAAACACCACCCCGGGATGAGTCCCACTGCCAGCTGCTTCCCTTCTTGCCACTGACTTGTGGTTTCACCTGGCGACTCCCCTTGAAACACCCTGTGCAGAAATTCAACAAGCCTTTCAAGTGCTCAGATGGTCATTCTTCTCTGTCTCTTAACTTCTGTGCCCTCAATGCATATCTGACCTGTGAGAACTCAGTGTAACAGAAGCCATTTTTCTTGCTATCAAAAATTTTTGTATTTTTATTTTTTCCTGATAGGGTTTATAGTATATATATATATAGTCAGATAAGTAGGAGGAAAAACTTATAGGCATCACTCCAAATTTCACTGGCTTTGAACCATTCTCATCTTTCCCCTTCAAAAATATGTCACATTCTGTTCATGACAATGCAACTTGGAAAACACTAACTTAAACAAACGGAAGCTGTTGAGATATAAAGCAAGTGATGAATAACGTATGTTTTGGAAGTTTACATGGCATTTCAGTTAGTCAGTCAGCTCAGTCACTCAGTTATGTCTGACTCTTTGTGACCCCATGGACTGCAGCGCACCAGGCCTCCCTGTTTCTCACCAACTCACAGAGCTGGTTCAAACTCATGTCCATTGAGTCGGTGATGTCATCCTCTGTCGTCCCCTTCTCCTGCCTTCAATCTTTCCCAGCATCAGGGCCTTTCCTAAGAAATCCATTTTTCGCATCAGATAGCCAAAGTATTGGAGTTTCAACTTCAGCATCAGTCCTTCCAATGAATATTCAGGACTGATTTCCTTTAGGATGGACTGGTTTGATCTCCTTGCAGTCCAAGGGATTCTCAAGAATCTTCCAACACCGCAGTTCAAAAGCATCAATTCTTTGTCACTCAGCTTTCTATATGGTCCAACTCTCACATCCATTCATGACTCCTGGAAAAACCATAGCTTTGACTACATGGACCTTTGTGTGCAAAGTAATGTCTCTGCTTTTTAATATGCTGTCTAGGTTGGTCATAGTTTTTCTTCCAAGGAGTGTCTTTTAATTTCATGGCTGCAGTCACAGTCTTCAGTGATTTTTTGAGCCCCCCAAAATAAAGTCTCTCACTGTTTCCATTGTTTCCCTATCTATTTGCCATAAAGTGATGGAACACAATGCCATAATCTTCATTTTTTGAATGTTGAGCTTTAAGCAAACTTTTTCACTCTCCTCTTTCACTTTCATCAAGAGGCTCTTTAGCTCCTCTTTACTTTCTGCCATAAGGGTGGTGTCATCTCCATATCTGAGGTTATTGATATTTCTCCCAGAAGTCTTGATTCCAGCTTGTGCTTCATTCAGCCCAGCTTTTTGAATGATGTACTCATCATGTTCGCATATAAGTCAAATAAGCAGGGTGATAATATATAGCCTTGTTGTACTCCTTTCTCGATTTGGAACCAGTCTGTTGTTCCATATCCGTTTCTAACTGCTGCTTCTTGACCTGCATACAGGTTTCTCAGGAAGCAGGTAAGGTGGTCTGGTATTCCCATCTCTTTAAGAATTTTCCAGTTTGTTGTGATCCACACAGTCAAAGGCTTTGGCACAGTCAATTAAGCAGAGATAGATATTTTTCTGAAATTCTCTTGCTTTTGCTATGATCCAACGGATGTTGCAATTTGATCTTTGGTTCCTCTGCGTGGTGTTTAATCATGCCTAAATCTTACTAACTCCTAGTTCACTATTACCTTTGAGCTTATTCAGTATATTTACATGACAGCACCATGTTATGAAAGCAACAGCCCTCAGATAATTTATCAAGGAGCAGACACCTGGCTGGGTGGGAAGAGCATGAAAGCTGAGTTCAGACAGTGCTGGTTCTGAACACAACTTGGCTAGGAACCCAGAACTCTCTGTGCCCTAATGGCCTCATCAGAGACATGAATAGGAGCACTCATCCCATGGGGTTGCTGGAGAGTCACACGGAAACAATGTGTGTTCTACTTTAGTATGATTCTTAGCACACAATGAAATAATAAATACTGTAAATAAAGCCTGACATATTTTTGTAAATAGGGTCCCAAGCAGGAATCATCAAATAGTGGTTTAATGATACTGAAATACTAATAAAAATATTTTTTACTTAGTTCATATTGTTACAAAGTCATAAAAGAAACAATGGTGAATCTTCTGCTGGATGTAACTAACAAAATACCAAATGATTGTGATGTGGTTACCTCCCATATCCAATGTGTCTTCCCACCTCCCAGCAGATGATAAGAATGTAACAGTTCCCCCATTAGAGAGCTGACTGAGCAGAGGACCAAAGCTGACTGCCAATCCCATTATATCTAAAGAGTCTTACGGCCAGGGTCGGGCTGCCCTCCTTCCCTTCACCTGCTTAGCATATAAATATATATCTGCATTCCCTTGTGGCTCAGTGATAAAGAATCTGCCTGCAATGCAAGAGATTCAGGTTTAATCCCTGGGTCAGGAAGATCCCCTGGAAAAGGAAATGGCAACCCACTACAGTATTCTTTCTGGGAAATCGCATGGACAGAGAAACCTTGTGGTCTATAGTCCCTGGGGTTGCAAAGAGTATACACACACACACACACACACACACACATACACACACACAC
This sequence comes from Odocoileus virginianus, assembly GCF_023699985.2. NCBI lineage: Eukaryota > Metazoa > Chordata > Mammalia > Artiodactyla > Cervidae > Odocoileus > Odocoileus virginianus. The sequence continues at coordinate 50,640,568 of NC_069693.1, forward strand.
AGTGGGATACTATTCAGCCATAAACAAGAATGAAAGAGTGCTATTTGCAGCAACAAGGATGCAACTGGAAATTATCATACTAAGTAAAGTAAGCCAGAAAGAGAAAGACAGATACTATATGATATCATTTATATATGGAATCTAAAATATGGGACAAATGAGCCTACCCACAAAAATCAGAAACAGACTCATATAACTAGAAAACAGGCTTATGGTTGCCCAAGGGGAGGGAGAGTGGATGAGGAATGGACTGAGAGTTTGGGATTAGTTGATGTAAACTGTTACATAAAGAATGGATAAACCAGAAGGTCCTACTGTATAGCATAAGAATATATTCAATATCATGGGATAAATCATAATAGAAATGAACATAAAAAAGATGTAAAGAATGTATAAGTGTGTACAAATGAGTCACTTTGCTGTACAGCGGAAATCAACTATACTTCAATTAAAAGAACAAATAAAAACATTTGCCAGGAAAATATTCATCAACTCCCCAGATTTGCTCAGGTCTTCACTCATTTGGTACAAGAAAAACATTCCTCAAATCCAGACCAACTAGACCATTGCTCTGATCATAGTTCTAGTCTTTCTTGCCTTTGTCAGTCTGGAGGATCATCAACAAAGACATGGACCATCTCCAAACATCCTCAGAGTTAAAGCCACTGCCTTGGAATTCACACACCTGCCAGAGAGCTTTCCAGTCCCAAGACAGATTGACAGGGACATGTTAAGATGCTACAGCATTACTAAAGCCTGCATATTCAAGCTATAATAGTCAAATTGCTTCTACCTGATCAATTACTCAGAAACTGAACTTTAAACCAAAAGCTAAGTTGTTCTAGAAGCCCTCTTGGCAGCATAACTATTTCTTGTGATTAAATGTTGACATAATTCTTTCAGAGCTACAGTCTTGCTTTTGCTCCAAGGCTTCCTTCCAGGCATGTGAGAGTTACACAGTTAAACATTCTTTGAAAACCTTTGGGTGAATGGTGAAGGTCTTTGGGTTTGGGGGTTTTGGTGAGAATTTCAAATATCAAGAAAACTTTTCAGATACAAATGAAGGTAGTTACAGTTATTTATTCAAGTGTTTGCAAAAGCCTAAGTCAACCTAAGCAAGGAGTTAGGGGCATGGAAAGAGGTAAAAAGTGGTCTCAATTTTAAAGAAGTCTGAGCAAGCGGGGCAATAGACAGGGAAGTAAAACTATGACAATACATCATGAAAATGATTTTACCACTTTATGAACTAGGAGTTTGTGTGGGAAATAAAGACAAAATGACTAAGTCCCACAGAGTTGGCAAGGCTGGTGATGAGGAGAGTGTTAAGGCTTAGTGATTCCTGATGGATGCAAAGAAGTTTGCCATGGGAAAGAAGAAGGAAAATTGAAGGTCAGTCCTCGAATGGAGGATGCGCTAGCAACTGCTACAGGGGGGATACAGCAGTAGAAAATACCAAAATCTCTGTTCCCATGTGAATCAAATGAGATCAAGTAGTAATGGCAAGGTGATCATCACACAAAGGTAAGAGTTGTTTTGGCCATCACTCTGAGCACCAGATGATTCTCTGTTCTAATATGTGCTCATAAGAGCATTATTTTCTGGGAGTTCTGCCCTCAGCTATCGGTCATATCTAGAACGGTCTTTTTGAGCCTGTTTCCTCATCTGTAAAAGGAGGAGAGGAGTGCTAACACTAGCCAATATTTCAATCTTCACTGACCTATTTACTCCCTGCTTGACACCATACTAAGCACATAGCAAGTACGGTCTCATTTAATATTCCCCAGAGTCTCCTGTGATCTCCATTTGCAGAAGGGGAAACTGAGCCTAGAGGAGGCTGAGTGACTGGGGCAAGGAACTGCTAAACTATGGCTTAATCATCTCTGTTTCCAGGCAGGTTAAGGGAGACAGAAGATGGGGAGGACTTCACAGGGTGCTTGGTTTGTGGTAAGTGATCAACAATGGTGGCTGTTAGTGTTATTACTAGAGATTTCCATGAAACATCAGTTCTCTTCCTATCAGGAGGGTATCAGTTTTCACTTGTCCATTTGGGAACATGGTGCCTTCTCCTCTTTCCCTAATTGTTTTGGCTATGTCTAACTGCAAGGAGATCCAACCAGTCCATCCTAAAGGAGATAAGTCCTGGGTGTTCATTGGAAGGACTGATGATGAAGCTGAAACTCCAATACTTTGGCCACCTCATGCGAAGAGCTGACTCATTGGAAAAGACCCTGATGCTGGGAGGGATTGGGGGCAGGAGGAGAACGGGACGACAGAAGATGAGATGGCTGAATGGCACCACCGACTCGATGGGCATGGGTTTGGGTAGACTCCGGGAGTTGGTGATGAACAGGGAGGCCTGGCGTGCTGCGATTCGTGGGGTCGCGAAGAGTCGGACACGACTGAGCGACTGAACTGAACTGAACTGGCAAACAACACGTCCACATTTAACCAATAGGTTCTTGGCCAAGCTACCTGAATAACATATGAAAAGTATGCAACTTTTACAAGCCACCTCATTAAAAACCTTTCCTCGATAGAGGTCAAACATTGAACATTTTAAACTAAGTTCATGGACCTGGTTAAATTTGAAAATACCACTGCTGCACTGCCTCCAGCCTGTACTCATGCAACTTCCCCCATTTCACAGGCTCTGAGACTTGGTTTCTGCCCAAGCAGAAGCAGCCCAACTGTAAAGTCTTCCTGCTCGTCTCTGAGACCTGCTATAATTTTAACGACTAGCTCTGTATTTTCTTCACTGTACTCATGTCCCTACCATAACTCTTACCACAATTTTGGCATGGAAAATATTTAACAAGGCATTTAATCCAAACAAATGACTAAACATCCAAAAATGCTATGGCATACCCACACCACCTAAGGGTCAGCCATGCTACAATGGATTTCCATTTGCAAGCCAATTTCCAAAGCAAATTTCCCAAATTGCTTTGGTTTGCAGTCTGGTTTGGTTTTGTCTCCACTCTTGGAAATCAAGGGTTTTATTCATCTTAATCATCAGTAAACTTCAGTTGAATGAATACATGAATGAATGAATAGATGAATGCTGCACCAGAATGAGAAAATAGAAATAAGGAAAAGTGAAGGAAGAAAGCCAGAATCTAAGTTTTAAAAGATTTTAGAAAATTGGAGGCTCCATCAGAAATGACTAACCTGAGAAAATGTGGCTACAAGAAAAACTATTATTTGAACACAATTACTTCCTCAGAGACTTCAAATTAATCCTTCTGTGCACTCCCTTCTCTAATCTTCCCGAACACAACTTGCTTAAGCGGTTTCCTTTGTTATTCCCTGGTTTTCTCTCCATGCAATCACCGCCATCTAACTAGAGGGTCAGAAGAGAAGGCTTGTAAATGCTCTGCCCCCACGAGCCTTCATTTGGGGTTGAATGCACAGGCCACATCCCTGGAGGCCTGTGGGTAAGCCTCAAGCATCAGAGAAAGGGGGGAAAGTTGGAGGAGGGCTACAGGCCGTGGTTAATTGTCTATTGGGTCCCAATAGGACCAACTGTATTTGAAACAAACAGAACACTGCCTACATTATTAGGCCTATCCACACCAATGTATGTGCATGTCTGTGTATGTGTGTGAGCATATGTGTATACACACACACATACACACAAATATACTTCTAACAAATTTCTTTTTCATGTTATAGTAATGAGGACTTGGAAACTACTGCACTGGTTTGAGTTTCCCCTTAAAATACAGGAGTGCTCTCACAAAATGTCAGTTCAATTACAGAAACCCAATAATGAACCAAAAATACCCTCCTGTGTACTCTTGGCTCATGAAGTACCCACTGACTGTGACAAGTACTAGCAGAGGTTTGGGGGGTGTATTATTAATAAAAGGATGCAAATAAAATGAGTTGGCTTTTAGAGATCATTATCGAGAGTCTAGACAGCAAAGTTTTGTCAGAAGCTGTTTTGCATTTTGCCGTATCATCATCACAACAAAAGGCAGAGCTGCTTAGAAACTTAAATAAATGAATAAATAAATCAAATGATAACAAATATTGATCCAGCAGCCCTGATTAGAGAGAGAATGGCTGACTGTCTACCTTTGTGCAAAAGCCTTGTCTCTGGCTGATAATGCTTAGCATTAGAGAAAGCAAAATGCGCATTTCATGGCAATTCTCAGAAAGAACTTACCTCTTTTTCAGAAAATGGGAAGCTGGTTAGAAAGGTTGATCCAACAACTGGCTTATTTAATATGCAACAAATATTGACTCTTCTAAAGTTCAGGCCCAGAAATGAATTCAAAACAGTAATTTTCCTTGGTAGTATGCACTCAGTCACTCATTCAGCCATCATCTGTTCATTATTTAGTGATGATTATCAACGAGGGTCCATCCGTATTTGGGAATGAGAGGCAAGGAGAAGCAAAGCATGTTAAAATTTATATTTTAGGACCCTGGGGCAGAAATAGACATAAAAGGGTTTTGTAGAACCCTGAATGAGAATCAAATATGAGGGCTTGGAGTGACCACAGAAGACATTCAAAGTCGGGGAGTTTCCTACCCTTAACCCTATGTAATGAACTACAGAGGGCAACAGGCCGCCCTGCAGTCTTGAGCTGTCATTCCGGTAGTTCTGAAGCCAACAGAAACATAAGCACTAACTGAAGAACTGTGGAATGCTTAGACCTGTAAGGGACCTAGGGGATCATCTAATTTAGTGGTTCACAGTTTCCTGGATAACCGCTTCATAGAAGAAATATTTCATGGAACTTTAATTTATAAAAAGAATGAAAGAGGAGCGTTCCTGGCTGAAGGGAGGGTGGGGTGCATAGGACTCCACTAGAGTCTTTCTTTTCTTGTTGCTTGGACCACTTATGAGGCAGACCCAAAAGATCAAAGTCTCTTGGAATATGACATAAAGACCATTACTCAAAGTTAATCCCATTCATCTGATTGTAAAACTGAGATCAGGAAAGGTCAATGACTTGTCCAAGGTAACAAAGTCAAATTAGGGATACAAGTTGGCACTAGACTCAAAGACTGTGCCTCACATTATAGAACATAGCCACTTGATTAGGAAGTATATTTTTAGAAGGAGACACACAATTGTTTTAGATGCCTCAAGTTCAAGGTGATGGTAGGACATCCATGTGGCAGTGTCTAGGAAATTGTTAATTTAAATATATAGGCCTGAAGCTCAGCAGAGGAACAATACCAATTTCTTAGACTTAAGTGCTGTCAACACAGAGAGGATAAATGATGTCCAAAGACAGAGTATAAAGCCTCCATTTAGGGGGTAGGAAGAAGAACCAGACAAGAGATGTTCAGAAAGGTCAGAGAAAAACAAAGACAAGAACAGATCCCAATTTTTTTTTCTACATAGAGTTATATATTGACTCTGAATTATGCCAAAATAAAATATCTGTGAAGAGACTGAACTTAAGAGACCAACCATTTGCTCCTTCTGCTAGTCATTTCCTTCAACACACACAGCCCCTTCTGCATTTTGTCTTCTTCTCACAAAGGCTGCTCTATATGGGAGCCAAAATATACTGTTACCAAGAGTTGACTATTAAATTTTCAGGACTTTTGTGAACTCAGATATTAACCATAGATGTTATTAAAAATTTAATTATATGCACTATGATTAAACAAATTATCTTGAAAGCAAAGCCAACAAATACACAAAATATATCATTTCTTAATTACTTTACCATATTTTATTATCTCTGCTCTTATGATTACTTATGTCTATACTTCACTTTGTGGACAAAGGTCTGTATAGTCAAATCTATGGTCTTTCCAGTAGTCATGTACGGATGTGAGAGTTGGATCATAAAGAAGACAGAGCACTGAAGAGTTGATGTTTTCGAACTGTGGTGCTGGAAGACTCTTGTGGTTCTGGAGAGTCCCCTGGACAGCAAGGAGATCAAATCAGCCCATCCTAAAGGAAATCAACCCTGAATATTCACTGGAAGGACTGATGCTGAAGCTCCAACACTTTGGCCACCTGATGTGAAGAGCTGACTCATTGGAAAAGATCCTGATGCTGGGAAAGACTGAACGCAGAAGGAAGGGAGGATAACGGAGGATGAAATGGTTGGATGGTATCACTGATGCAGTGGACACAAACGTGGGCAAACTCCAGGAGATGGTGAGGGACAGAGAGGCCTGGCATGCTGCAGTCCATGGGGTTACAGAGAGTCAAACATGACTTGGTCACTGAACAACAACAAATTACTGTTCTATTTTGCCTAAGGGATTGCCTGGTAGCTCGGCTGGTAAAGAATCCACCAGCAATGCAGGAGACCCCGGTTTGATTCCTGGATTGGGAATATCTGCTGGAGAAGGTATAGGCTACTCAGTCCAGTATTCTTGAGCTTCCCTGCTGCCTCAGCTGGTAAAGAATCTGCGTGCAATGTGGGAGACCTGGGTTCGATCCCTGGGTATGATGGAAATATTAAAATGGGGTGTAACTATGCATCTCTTCTCTACTTCCCAGTAAGTGATGTCATGTCGGTAGCTTGAAATCAGCCATGCTGGAGGGAGATACCAAAGAAACAGGCACATGCTACAGATCAGGACTCTGGGGTCTCCAAGACCCAATATTCCACCTCGTAGTTCTGGTCCTTTGGAAGTTCCGGCTGAACTTCCTGAACTTGTGTCCTCTCAATAATTTCCTGTTTTTCTTAAGCTTGTTTCAGTAGGTGTTTGCTATTTTCAAACAAGGGATCAATGATTGAGAATTGGACATTTTCAAAAGGAAAAGTCACATCACGTGTTTTAGAGTTAGGGTTTCCATCAGTTTAGACTTGCATCAACCAATCATGAAAGGTGCAAAGATCTATTCAAAAAACGATTCTGGGCTAAGTCATTTAGGAAGTGAGGGATTGCAGAGGAGATTGTTCTAGACACATGGGCTGTGCTGGAGGAGGGAGGGAGGTGAGAGAGGAAAAGGAGCCCGCAGGAAGGAGCACACCAAGGCAGGGAGAAAGCTTCCTCTCTACATACTGCTCTCTGTCCTTCACTGCCAGGATCTTTGAACAGAAGTTGACAGTCCGGAGAAATCCACTATTAGCTCCATTACATTTCCAGCTATTATTCTATTCACTGTTCTCACACCTCGGGCCATCCCATTTACATAATGAGAAGAGATTTGGTGGAGAGGAGGGGCGAGTATCGATTGTCATGGCCTGCCTTGTTAGTTTATACTGTAAATAACATCTTATTTCCCATGCTGCTGTTCTGGGGAACATTCTGTTAATTTCAGTCATCATCTTGTTTCCACCAAATCTGGCAGCAGAGTTTTTAGAGGAGTAACTGTTGAGACATGGTCATTATTTGAGGGTGCTTTAGCCAGTATGTTTCTAGGAGACAGATACAACCAACAAGCTACGCCGGTTGAGAGCAGTGCTGGCCTACAGGGTCCAGGTTTTTGGCCTTCAGACAGAAGAATGATTTTCTATACTCACATGTGGGTAGACCCACATTTCTCACCCACTCACCCACCCTCATGGTGATAAACAAAAGGCTGTGAGTAGGGACGGTCATATAACTCTTGTAGAACTTCAGGTGTAAAAAGAAAATGTGGGGTGTCTTGCTCAAAAAACAGGCAAACATTTTTTTCCTTTTTTCTACCATCTCTCTCTGAACCTGTCATAGTGTTTTTTCTTTGCTATTTAATGTCACGCTCCCCCAGGCAAAGATATTCACGGGGTGAGTATAAACCCTCCCAGGCACCTCGAGCTCTGCCTTTCGTTTCTGCAAGTAGGCATACACCTGACAGACACCCTTGCCCTGGGGCTCGCCGGTGGCAGTGTGGTGCAGTGGGACCTGGGCAGGGTCAGGGAGCAGGTAGCCAAGAATGTAGCTCAGGGAGATGAATGAGGAAGCTATGGGAAGGGGGGCGGCCAGAGAAAGGAGGCTCCAAGCCCCAGACCGTGCTCCGGTGTCCCATCCGACTTCATTTACAAAACACAGAGACAAAGAAAAAAATCTATTAAGAATTTCAAGATGGTAAATACGTAAAACAGATAGCCAGAGGGCATCTACTGTATGACCCAGGGAACTCAAACCTGGGCGCTGTGACAACCTAGAGGGCTGGGATGGGGTGGGAGGTGGGAGGGAGTTTCCAGAAGGAGAAGGCATACGTATACCTACGGCTGATTCATATGGATGTTTGGTAAAAAGAAAAAAAAAAGCCACAATATTGTAAAGCAATTATCCTTCAATTAAAAATAAATAAATTTTAGACAAAAGAACTTCAAGGTGGTGAAGTTAACCTCCAAACACAGAGCCTCCTTCTGAGTCACAGGCCCACAAAGCCGTCCCTGACCGTCAACTTCTCTCTCTCGTCTGTCGTGGGGACACTGGCTGGTACACACCTGGCTTTGCACGTAGCAGCACATGCTCAGGATGACACACAGTTAAGCAGTGAACAGGAGAGATGCTCAGAAAGGAGGAGGATGGGAGAAGTTGAGTTGGCTGGGAAGAGCACCAGAACCACAGTTTTGCAAATTGCTGATGACTGTCTCCCATTCTATCACTATACAGTTTGAAGCTTATGGGCATCCCTTGTGGCTTCAGCTGGTAAAGAATCTGCCTGCAATGTGGGAGACCTGGGTTCAGTCCCTGGGGTGGGAAGATCCCCTGGAGAAGGGAAAAGCTACCCACTCCAGTATTCTGGCCTGGAGAATCCCATGGACTGTATAGTCCATCAGGTCGCAAAGTCAGACATGACTGAGTGACTTTCACTTTCCCTTATGTGTTTAAATGAAAATATTTGAAGACCCTTGTTTTAAGTGACCAATCTTAACATTAAAAGTTCTCGGTAAGTATTTGCTGAAAGGATGTACTCAACCATAACGGAAAAGCGGAAATCAAATCTCCCTATGCTTTTGGGAAAAGGAACCAGCTTAAGCCAATCTCTTGCAATTCACAATGCTAACAAGCTCCAAGTGGACTCAGGGAATTTCTCCTTGCTGTTCTCTTCAACCCTGATCGGTTGTGAGCATTCTTTCAGACATTGTCCCGTTTTCCTTATCAAGAAAACAGAAGTCATAATGTTGAGGCCTCTTTTCTCCATCTGAAAGCCTTCTTAAGAGGGCTGTAAGCAGCACTGAGCTCAGCTTTGGGGGGAGCCCTTGGACTCCTCTTATCCGTGTGCCAGAGAGCTAGTCTAGCAGCACTCAGACCTGAGGAGGGGGAGCGAGTGGAGGAAGGCCTCTCACGCAGGCCCACAAGAGAAATAACCCATGAGCTCCTGGAAAAACAGAGAATGAGCATTGATCCACCTGATAAAGACAGAGGCTGGTTGAGACACATGCTCAGGCCCAGCTCTCTTAAGGACTAGACATCCTTCCTGAAGGTTCAGGAAACTCCTGCTCATTTAGATCAGTACCTGGCTTGTTTCCTTATTCTGCAATAACGATATTCTTGTTTCTGGCCACAGGCAGTCCCCTTGCTCCACAACCAGCCACTTTCTGATCTCTGTTTTCCGCGCTCCCCCGTCCCGAAGAGCAGCTCTGTCTTGGAGGTGACCTCCCTTCACTCAGCTCAGCCTCTGTCCTCCAGAAAGCACACACAGGTATTTAGGATGAGAGTCAGTTTGCTCTTTGCTATAAAAGGTCCTTGAGGATTCCTAATCTGATCTTTGAGTGAACCCAGGTACTGTCCCTAGAATGCCTAAACAGAACCTGCTGACCTTGAGTGCCGTATTTCAAGGGACAGGGAGCCCTTACCTCAGCATACATTAATTCTCTCAGTCAGCCATTGGGAAACACACCACTGAGCACCTCTGATGCATTTGGTGTTCCTTAGGTGATGGTGAAAATCAAAGGGAGGAAAGAATGGGGGAAAGAAGGGAAGGATAGAGAAAAGAAGGAAAGGAAGCAATGGTGGGAGCGAGGGAAGGAAGAAACAAATGCACTTGTCAAGGCGTGGTCGGGTGGACTCTGCAAATCATTAAAATATATTAAGTTTTAGAAGGTTAAGGAGCGTATGGACATAAGGCAGTGAGATCTCAGGTGTAGAGACACCTACTTACAATAATTGCATAAACCCATGCTCTCATCTCAGTTCTTCCACTTCATACATGACTTTAAGCAAGTTGCAAACTGAAGTTGAATTTTCAAATCTATGGAACAGTCTAAATAACAGGTTCTACCTCAGAGCATTGTTTTGAGGAGTAAATATCATTATACACAAACTTCTCAGTTTAGAGGAAGCTATTTACCAGGTTTTCCCTGGTAAAGGACTTGCCTGCCAATGCAGGAGACTCGGGTTTGATCTCTGGGTTGGGAAGATGCCCTGGAGTAGGAAATGGCAGCCCACTCCAGTATTCTCGCCTGGAGAATTCCATGGACAGAGGAACATGGCAGGCTACAGTCCATGGGGTTGCAAAGGAATCAGACATGACTGAGCAACTAAACAACAGCAACAATAATTCATCATCATCACCATGGTGCGGTTGATGCATTGGTAGGGCATTTGTGCTTTTTCAGTGTAACTTTATAAATAGCTCTTGGATAATGTGTATCCTCACATCTGCTTTAGTCCCCCTTCAGCCCATACTCCACCAACCACAGCAGTGTTGCAAACATGCCTATCCTTAGTTAATCTCCCATTTGGCTCTCCATTTCCCTTTAAGTGGACTAAAACACCCACTTTTTTGGCCTCCAGCAAGCTGCATGGTCTGTTCCACACCTACCCCTCCAACCTGATTTACACCAAGCTCCCTCTGGGAACTCCAACCCAGCCCACTCTGGCTTCCTTTTCTTTTTTTAATCCCTTCATTTCACAGCAAATCAGCACATGTTGCTCCCCTTGCCAAGAACATTTCCCTGACTCCTTAAACTCCTCTGGACTCTTCAGGTACCAGCTCAGGCCTGACCTCCTTTTCTGTGTCCCCTGACTGGTCAGCTGCCCCTC